>NC_090445.1:928274165-928577195 GCF_031143425.1 Pleurodeles waltl | reverse complement strand
GGTAGCTAAAACCAAACATCACTTGGTAAAGATAGGAAACAACAGGAGAGGCCTGCAGAGTCCAAGGGCATGCTCCCATACTTTGAGCAAGGCAGTGATGGAGTTATAAGTGCCTCCAGGCTTGTTGCAAAGGGAGGCTGAACTCATCGCAGAGTGTTGTGAAAGGCCTAAGAGTGCCATCGGCCAGGACATGGACCAGATAAATCATACCTGCCGAGCACCAACCTTCTCAATCCACCGATCTGTAGGCTAGTATTGCCCCAGAGTGTTGCATGCTCATGGAGGTGGGGGTCCACATCGTACAGGTGGTGAGCTAGGCACCAGAATTACACCATGGCCTGTACCATTGGGTTGGCAGGGCGTAGCGTGGAACCCCATCACCCTAAAGTAGGCTCAGTCCTTGAGGGCACTGCAATAGTGTGCGTTCCACCTGAACCCACAGCAGGGGGGGGGTCCTACGTCTCAGGGAGCATGCAGGCGAGTTGAGTACAGTGGAGGCTAAGGCATAGTGTTTTATGGAGGATAAGCCGAAGCTGTCACACAAGCGATGGGCCAACAGTTTTGCACTGGCTAGATATGGATGGGAAGATCCTCAAACAAAGGAGTGGATACTCTTATCTATAGAACGTAGCACGGAGAGGGGGGCCAACAGGGGTAAAATGCCAAGGATTTATCTATACCTTGGGAGTGTCATCATGTGTAATCCCTGTCCTTTCCCCCACAGGAAGAGGCTCAGCTGAGACCATTTCTCAAAATCTTGCTTCATACATGTGAGCAAGAGGTCAAGATTATCCCCGGGTATTTGAGGCAAAACTGCATCCACGAAGTGGGAGGATTTGCTATCACCAACCACATCATCACACAGAAGAGGGATAGTACCTTGCTCTTGTCCCAGTTCACCTTGTAACCCAACAGTGCTGCAAAATCGATGAGGATGTCCTATAATGTCGGGAGTGAGCGTGGAAGGTCGGAGAGGGTAAGTAGGATGTCGTCCACATAAAAATAGATTGTGGACTTGCCACTTGGTATGAGGACTCCCGATATGAGTGGAGCATGTCGGTTGGAGGTTGACAGTGGCTCTATAGCCACAAGGAACAGAAGTGGGGATAATGGGCAGCCCTGTTGAGTGAATGGCACAAGCAAGAAGGAGGCAATGACGCCCAGCTGGGTGCTACCGGTGCAATACTTTACTTCGGCATCTGTCTACGTGTAAGCAGTTAGAGGGTGATCAAAACCTGGGGGTCATGTGTGGTGAGAGCCCTGCAGTTGCCATCTGTGGGGGGTGATCCATGTCACGGTACAGGGAAATCTACCCCCAGATCCTCTCTGAGTCACAGAGAGGACATTAGGACCCAGCATTTAGTCCTGCAGTAGAGGTAAATAAGCACAGATACTACCCCTTAATCGGGGTCCAGTTCACTATGGGCAGTTGTAGGGGAGCTGCTGGTCAGAGTTCTTCAATCTCAGGTCCAGTTGCTGAGGTGCAGCGACAAGGCATGTGGCAGGCGTGTGTCCAGCACTCTAGCACAGTGTGCATGAGTCGGTTAATGCAGGCTGTGGGCCAAGAAGTCAGCAGGATATTTGAGCATGATGGGCAGGTCTGTATTCATTGTCAAGCACAGGGCTCCCTGTCAGGGACCGTAGTAGTCCACAGTGCTCCACAGGGAGACAGCCATGCTGGTAATCAAGGGGGCCTTCCTCCGTGTGGCCTGATGACATGCACTGACATCAGGAGAGGCAGGGTGGGTCCCTGGTGCCCCCCTGCATCTGTTACAAAAGCGGGCCAGGAGTCCTGATAGCCTCCATACCTGTGCAATTGCCATTATGAGAGCAGTTCCAGTTGCACCCCATGGGCGCACAGTGTGGCATGGTAGGGAATTGAGGCCACAGCTTCACTCAGCACTGCAGGCCTGATACTGAGCCGCAGGCTGCACCTACCTCAGCAAGTGCCGTAGGGCTTCAGCAGGCCAGATAAAGCGGTCAGAACCCTTCTGCTGTCACAGGGGTCATGGGGTGGTGGGTAGAGGTGCCCCCACAGCTACTCGAGCT
This sequence comes from Pleurodeles waltl, assembly GCF_031143425.1. Classification (NCBI taxonomy): domain Eukaryota; kingdom Metazoa; phylum Chordata; class Amphibia; order Caudata; family Salamandridae; genus Pleurodeles; species Pleurodeles waltl. Next base: position 928,575,146 of record NC_090445.1, on the reverse strand, counting down.
CCACCATCCCTCTCTGGTACACACCGGCATGTGGAGCTTGGTCAGCAGGTGGTTATCATTGCTTGTGGCCAGAGCATGCCCCCAACTTCTTCCTCCTTGAAGACATTCTTTGTTCTGAGTGCCCATTATTCATACTCTCAAACTTTTTGTTGCTGACAATTAATTTGTTTTTATTTTTTACTCTCATTTCATGAGCAATAGACAACTTTCTTTCTTTATTACACCACTTGCCATCCTTCAATTTGACCACATTTTTACAAAATTTCAACACCTTCTTCAGTGCTGAGAACTTAGACTCCCCTTTTGGAACAATGTGAGAATTGTCAATTCTTACATAATCCCCCACTTCAGTGCAAACTGTCTTTTTCGGCTTCTCAACATACATACTCTGTGCTTTTATTCTTTTATTATACACTTCATCTATCTTATTCTTATTACTGGACAATTCCCCATCCACTGCCTTGTCAATTTCGATGCTGGAATTCTGCCCCTGAAAAACACAAAGGGTGACACACCTGAGTCTGCATTACGTGTGATGCATATGATCCACAACAACTTTTTAAGTTCGAATTTAAAGTTCAATCAATTAACTCTGGCTAACTGTGCATTATCCTTAATGACCCTGATAAATCTCTAGGATGATATAGTGAAGTTTTAGTATGTTTGATTTCCAAAAATGTCATGAAATCAGAGAACTGGGTAGATGTAAATTGACAACTGTTGTCTATAAAAATGTCATCAGGAGTAACCTCTGTGTCAAAAATGTATTTGAAGAAGTCAATGATTGTGGTGGTATTGAGTACTTTTACAAATTTAAATTCAGGCCAGCAGCTATAAAAATCTATTACCACTATGCCATATTCTAACATCCCACCAGGCAGTACCAATGGTCCAATAATGTATTTAGCCAATCTGCTCCATGGTTTGTTGGGTACACTTATTGCTTCGACCAGACTAGGTAATGTGACTTGAGGTTTATCACTAATGGTACATATCATACAATCTCTTACATAGTCTTAAACACTCCTATCCAATCTAGGCCACCAACATTTTTCACCAATCCTCCTTTTCATCAGACATATACCTCTGTGCCCTTCATGAGATAAAGTTTACACCTTGTTTCTTATACCTTCAAGCACTACCAACATGTTATATTGCATCAATATACAACTGACTATGGATAATTCAAACAAAGACTTGCTTGTATGCTTCACTTAATTTCCCTTGATATTTCAATTCTGTCCAGCCTTGTAGAATACCTTGTGTGATTTCTTGTATTTGTTCATCTGCATCACATCTAGCTTTTCATTTTCCTTCTGACATAGCACCTTCTGAATGCCCTTCAACAGTGCATACCAAGTCAGTAAATCATTATCATTCCTAAACCATCCTTCGTTCTCAACACCTGCAATCCGGGCGGGAAAATGAGAAAGATAATCTGTTAGCAAGTTTTTGACCATGGGCAAATACTCAACATGATAATTATATTCTTATAGTTTATATCTGGCTATTCTTGGAGTGGCCCAGTCTCCGCCCTTTGTGTTGAATAACTGTACCAAGGGTTTATAATCCACTCTCACAGTAAAATGCATGCCCCAGAAATATGACTTGAAATTAACAGTTCCCCACCAGCAAGCTAGTGCTTCTCTTTCTATCACAGAGTACGACAACTCTGCACCCTCAAACTGGGAGATGGAAATGCATCCACCTCATCTTTACTTTGCCTACGTTGCATTAAAACAGCACCATGTCCTCTTCGACTAACATCTGTCATCATTATTGTTTCATCTTTGGTGTCAAATGGTTTCATAGGATTGGCATGCATATTTTATTTCTTAATTAATTCAAATTCTCAATCATAATCTATATTCCACTCAAACTTAACATTTTTCTTTAAAATATCCCTCATGGTATATGTTTTTTGCACATTTGGGAATAGATATGGTGTAGAATACAATCAACCCCATAAAGGCTCTTAGTTGATCCTTATCTTCAGGTGATTGAAAATCTTCAATGCCTTTAACTAAACTTGCCTTAGGTTCCACTCCCTCTGCTGACAATTTGTATCCCAAATAGTCATTACATGGTGTGTTGAATTTGCATTTGTTCTCACTGAGAGTAACCGCTCTCTCTTTTAAAATAGACAAAACGTGACTTATTCTTTTGTTGTTCTTGGTCCTCTCAAAAAAACAGCGCATCATCTTGGAATGCAATAATACCTTCGAGTCCTTCAAAAAAACTCTCCATGACCCTCTGAAATATGGCAGAAACTAGCCCACATGATATTCGTTCAAATTGAAATAATCCTTCTGGTGGTATGAAAGAAGTTGAGTGGCTAGAGTCAGGATGGATTTTAATTTGATAGTATGCAAATGTCATGTCCAGTAAACTAAAAATATTACCTTTCTTCAAAAGGATACCATCCCAGCAATTCTAGATAATGGGTGGCAATCAACCCATATTTGATCATTAGGGTCATGCAAATCTACACACATGCAAATAAAGCCATTACCTTTGAGAGCTATGATAATGGGGGCAACCCAATCAGATGATTTAACTCTTTCTGTTCCATCCTGTCCGCATAGCTTGTCCAATTTTCTTTAATTCTGCTCGCAAAGCTAATGTTACTCTGCAAACTTTGCATACCTTAGGATTTGCATTTTCAACTAGCCCAAATTCTTCTGATCATACCAACCTAACAAATAAGCTTTTGCTACATATACAATTCCTCTTGAAATACTACCTTGAAAACTGAATTCAGATTCGTACTCCCCCACTATCTCTATGGATTTACCTCCATAATCTACTGATCTAATTACGGAATCCTTTAATTTTATATGACTAAAAGTTTTCTTTCATTTCTTTTCACTCAGCATGGTGACTGGAGATCCTGAATTTACCATTACCCTTACTTCAATTCCGTCAATGAATATATTGCTGAAAGGTCTTTTTGTACCTTGTCTAAAGACACACCCCACACTACTTTATTATATATTTTATTTTTCAGCATGTCATTGATTATTAATACTTTATCTTCATCGCTAGCTGTATTGTGATTATTGCATGACCTACTACCTACCACTCTATGAACCTTGCTCGATAATGTTTTCAAGATGATCTATATACACTGGCAAAATGCCCATTTTTTAAATACATTTGGAACATATTTTGTCTATGGCAGACAGGACAAACAGTGGCATTTCCTAAATGAGATGTATTGCCACATCTATAAAATTCTGTCTGAAACCTCCTCTTTTGTTGGATTTTTTCAGGTAACTTATGCACTCCTTCTTTCTTTGTGCTTTTCTTATTTTTTCCTTTGATGATCTATACATTTTGTTGTTGAGATTTAGGATCCAATATATTTATTTGTTCAATATACGATATCATATTTTATATTCTGGTCGCTATTTCTACTGCTTTTTCCAACCTTAGATTTGGAGTTAATAATAAAGTTTCAATGAGTTGATTGCTTATCATTTCATCTTCACAAGCTTTGTATTCACAAGATACTGACAAAATCTTTGAAGCCCCCTACAAAACTTGCAGCTGATTCTTCTGTAATTTTAAGTCATTTGTAAAATGTATGTCTTTCTATGATGACATTCTTGCATGCCTTAAATCTGGTGTCAAGAGATTTAATGGCCAAAGAATACTCGCCAATACCCCCATCTCCTTCACTATCTTCTAATGCAACTAGCTTTTTGTCCTTCTGACCCTAAACAGTGCTGAAACATCACAAATGTTTTCTTATGTGTAAATGAATCACCGTGTAAAGCATCCAGATATGCTTCAAAAGCCCCTTCCACAATTCCTAGTCAGATTCAGGAGATGCAGGACTCAGTGAAAAAAACAGAAGGTAAAATTATTGAATGTTGCATTTTAAAGGAAAATATATGGGGGGTCATTCTGACCTTGGCGGTCCATGACCGCCATGGCGGAGTGCGGCGGAAGCACCGCCAACAGGCTGGCGGTGCTTCCTGGGCGATTCTGACCGCGGCGGTAAAGCCGCGGTCGGAAAAGGGGAGCCGGCGGTTCCCCGCCGGTTTCCCGCTGGCCCAGGGAACCCGCCATGGCGGCGCTGCTTGCAGCACCGCCATGGGGATTCCGACCCCCTTACCGCCAGCCTGTTTCTGGCGGTGTCCACCGCTGGAACCAGGATGGCGGGAACGGGTGCCGCGGGTGCCGGGTGCCCATGCCCCTAACAGGGCCCCACAAAGCTGTTCACTGTCTGCTTAGCAGACAGTGAAAATCGCGACGGGTGCCACTGCACCCGTCGCACCCCTTCAACTCCGCCGGCTCCATTCCGAGCCGGCTTCATTGTTGGAGGGGCTGTCCCGCTGGGCCGGCCGGCGGTCTTCTGGCGGTCGCCCGCCGGCCCAGCGGGAAAGCCGGAATGACCGCCGCGGTCTTTTGACCGCGGTGCGGTCTTTCAGCGGGAACCGCTTGGCGGGCGGCGACCGCCGACCGCCGCGGTCAGAATGACCGCCATGGTGTCTGTCAATGTGTGATAACACAGAGTCACAGAAGTAACTTGTGATGAATTGTAAAGATGTGCCTAACATCAAACATCACAAAGTAAGGCACCAAATAAGAGTTGTATATCTCTACTGCTAATTTGTTTTTTAGTGATTCACCTTGAAAATGTATAATATGTTAAAAACTGTACCATTGCACCAATATTTGAATGAATTGAATGTGGCTGTTGCAGCCACTGAAGACTGAAGGTGATGTGTGTATCACTAAAGATATTAAAACATGTAATACGCCTTTGTTTAAAAGGTGTACGTATCACAGATGACAAGATTTAAAAATGCTTAGTTGTACTTCAAATATTTAATTTGCACTTTAAATGGTGTGCCCATCACTGAACCATTTCATGAGGAACGTGTGATATGCTTTTAAAGGTGTGTGTATCACCGATGGCAAAATGTAAAAATGTTTGATTGTACTTTAATGGTTAATTTTGCACCTTAAATCGTGAGTGCATTACTGAAACTGTTGTGCAAACAACTTGAGATATGCTTTTAAAGGTGTGTGTATCACTGATAAATGCTTAATTAGAACTTTAGGTGGTGTGTGTTTCACAGAATCATTGTGCAAGGAACTTTGTGATACACCTTTAAAGGTGTGCACATCACCGATGTCACAACAGATGATTGCAAGGAAAATAACCTCCTAATATGGCTGACAACATGGAGACGCAATATAAAGGTGTCAAAGGATTACACCGCCAGAAAGAGCTCCTTAGAATGGAGTAAATCACGCAGGGTGGATGCCTCCATAAAAGCTTGAGGTCGTGCAGACAGCATCATCACTGTCTTGTGCCTGTATTGCCAATATATTTGGATATTTGTAAAAAAAAAAAAAAACTGTTCGGGGGCACTGAATTCCCACACAAGGAACAAACCTATGCAATGTGTGGTGGATCTGAGGAAAAGCAGACCATGCAACTAACCTCGGAAGCAGCTGTAACTCAACAACATTCCAGAATGTATGCAAGGTAAATCGTCCTACCAGAGGTACCTTATCACCAACAAAGAGAAGCGCTATCATTCAATTAAGTTTATTTTAGAACAGAACAGCAGGACAATCAAAACAACCCCTTTCTACTAACGCTTCCTTCCAACTGTCATCTCTTCTAGTTCCAGAGAGAATTCCTGGCTTACAGTCTACAGTAACAATCTAACACCATGGATATTACTACATATACATTCTAAGAATGCTTACTGTCTTCCACTACTAGATGTAAACCCATCACAGACAGATAAAATAAAGCCCTTTTAGGCATAAAAACATTGGGAATCCCCTGCTTGAATCAGTTCTGTTGGCATGTATGTTTATAAAGCTGCTGCCTCTTACTTCTGCCCTCAATGGTCTATTAAATACTGCCACAGCCTCTCTTGCCTGTCCTGCATGGTTGGATTGTTTCCCCTTCACCCTGCCCTGCATGGTCCATTGTGCTGCCACTGTCCCTCTTGCCTGCCCAGAGTGGTCAACTTGTTTCCTGTGCATCCTCCTCCCTTACATCAATTATCGAGTCTGTGACCCTGCCACCTGCTTCCCAACATTATGAGTGAAGTCATCTTAATGTACTCAAAACTGTAATTCCTAAAGCGTTTCCTTTAGAAGTTATGACATTATAAAAATGAGAGGGTCTTATTCCCATAGAAATTACGTTTAGTGCACTAAAAAACTAAAATAAGGGCATATTTTCTGAGTTCTAAAATAACAGCAATGCACATTTAAATTATTTGCTATCTTGATTTTTTTTATCCATTTGATCACTCAATTATATGTTACACTTAAGGGATAGAATGTGGCTTTATGGCCAGAGCTACAGACAGCTGGAATCCCATCCACCGCCATGACTCTCTGCCCTCCATATTATGTTAGTGGTCTCATAGACTTTAACCCACCCAAGTCCCACCAACTCCATCAAGAATCCTATCTGCCACCATTGCTCCATAGAAAAGAGTGGCTGGAATTGGGACTCCACCAAGCAGATTTGGACGTGCCATGCCATCAAGCAAAAAGTGGCAGTCCAACTTCCACTACTGACTTTTTTTCCTGATTTAGCTTCCATTTCCAGCTGAATATGATTGGACAGGTCCCCCATCACTGGATACGAAGGTAGGCAACCTATATTGGCTGTGCACATTAGAGAGTCACTACGCATGGGCATGGGACCACTGTAGACACATACATGTTACAGCATTTTTTTTTTATTACGGTGACATACATATGTTGGGGATTCAGGAGGGCAAGACATGGGTGGGGACACACTGGTACACAACACATACCAAACCCATACATAACTTTCATTATGGTACCACTGTTCATTGCCAAATGAATGCTGAAACTAGAATGACGGTACATTCACACCTTTTAACTCTTCTGAGGTATGCACATGGCAAGTACTTGTCATGTTGTGCTTGAGTTGTATGTGTGAGTCAGTATGTAAATATATGTGTGTTTTGCGATTGGCTGGCTGAAGTGGAGGGAGGTGTAGTTGGTGATGTGGTTGTGTCAGTATGTGTGCCACTTGCATATGGGGTGGATGTTGTATATGTTCTGTTGTGTGTTGTTTTTCTGCTGCATGCAGAACTCAGGTACCTATTGTGAGGTTGTTATTGTCATGATGTGTGTAGTTGTACTTGTGTGTGCCTGTGTAAAAGAGTGTCATCTAATGTGTGTATGTTGTGTGATGGATGTACGTGTATGTGTACTGGTGGCAAGCAGATATTGTGGTGTAATGACAATGGATAATGGTGTGTATGTGGTGTGTTGTATGCGATGCAGGGGGGCACATATGTGAAAGGTAGAGTGTGTGACTTATCTCTATTCCATGGCCACTGGGATTGTCCAATGTCAATTGGGTCCGGCGATGTCCTCCCTCTGGAAGCAAACCACCACCGGTACACCGCCTGTCCAACTGTGACATCTGAATATGACCGGAGGGAACCCATCTGCCTGACAGCTAGGAAGAGCACTCCATTGTGGTGGTCTTTGGCTGAACCGCAATATATCTAAATTTAGCGAATATAAGACTGTCGATTTGGCGGTCATCTAGGGTCCACTGCTGCCGTGGCTTGACGGTGCACCCAACCAAAGATCTAAATCAGTCCCTAAATCTCTCCAAGCCTAAAGCTCAAAAGGAATGTGTCCTTCTGAAAAAATAACATATGCTCATGTAAAGCACACCAATACCTTCGGGTCAAGTCTGCACTATACAAAACTGCTGAAAAACCAATAGATGTCTTCTACACTTCTGTCATTGGACTATACTTGGACTACATTTTGGTGATATTTGTGCTACATTTGGGTTCTTTTTTTCTGGTGGCTATCTTGGGAGACTTATTTGTTATGAAGCTCCCTAATCTCTTTATTTACTGCAGTAACCTCAGTAGAAAATGTTTTCAATTTTCCCCTTCGATTTCATCAAGATGGCGGTCAGATGTGCCACACTTTTGGCATATATTCAGAATGTTGGAACTTCAGTTGCTCATTATAACACTGTAGTAAACTGCTGATCTCCAGGGACTGCCACTGGTGCTTAAATTGCATGTTTCAGTCTATATGTCAGAATGTTTTAATAACTTAGAAGAGAAAGATATTTGAGAACTAACTTAAAATGTGTGTTAATTTTTATATCAACAGCACTAGCCATAATTTTTATGACAAAATGAAACCCTTCATTTTGTTCCTTTCTAAACTAAGGGGGTCATTCTGACCTCGGCGGTAAAAGCCGCTTACCGCCGGTCAGAAGGCCGCCACAATACCGCCGCGGCCGCGGTCAGCCGCCACGGACATTCTGAACCACAACTGCAAAACCTCTGAAAATCCTTCCTCCACTGCAGTCCGCCACATCAGCGGCCAGCGGTAAACTGGAGAAGACCAAACCTCCACCGCCACGCCAACAGAAATACGCCCATCCCATTATGACCCGCAAATCGACGCGGCGCTCATTCAACCGCGGTATTCCATTGGCGGTACACACTGCTGCGGTCAAAATACACACACCTTTACAAACCCCTACCACATTGGACAATTTGAAAGGCACACACCTGCAACACATACACACACCACTCCCACACATCCAATACCATATAAAACACACACCCACATCACCCACAAACCCCTACCAACAAAAACCAGAGACGAAGGAGAGAGAGAGACACATCAGAGAATAGAGAGCCAGACACACAGAGGCACACCGCAACATCACACACACCACATAGAAGCACAAAGCACCACACACCAACACACACATCATCACATACACCACCCCACACCTCATACACACCACCCCATGGCACCACAAAGGCACCCACGCTTTTCGGACCAAGAACTCCGGGTCATGGTGGAGGAGATCATAAGAGTGGAACCCCAGCTCTTCGGCTCACAGGTCCAGCACACCACCATAGCAAGGAAGGCGGAGCTCTGGCAGCGGATCGTGGACAGGGTCAACGCGGTGGGACAGCATCCCAGAAATCGAGAGGACATTCGCAAACGATGGAACGACCTACGGGGGAAGGTGCGCTCGATGGTCTCGCGACACAACATCGCAGTGCAGAAGACTGGCGGGGGACCCCCACCCACTCCACCCGAATTCACAACATGGGAGCAAGAGGTACTCAACATCCTGCATCCTGATGGCCTCGCTGGAGTACACGGAGGAATGGACTCTGGTAAGTACAAGGCCAACCACTTCACCCCCCCCAGCATGCTAACCCCCACCCTCACCCCCAACCCCCCAGCACACATCCTCCCTGAGAATGTCTCCCCAGCACAACCCACCCAACACCAACCCCTGCATGCCACCCCCAAACTATGGACACCCATCACCTAAGCATGACCACTGCACATACCCATCCCCCCCCCCCACAAAACACCCTCACAACACCTCCCCCAAGGGAATGCCAGCACTGGGGGACAAGGGCACCCATAAAACGCAAGCTAATGCACACACAGAAACAATAACCATACCCTCTTACCCCATGTAGGACCCGAACGACAACACACCGGTCAGGAGGGACCAGAAATGCCCATCCCACCCCCGGAACAGGCCCCTAGTGATGACAGCAGCTCTGTCGACCTGGAACCTGACGACCAGCCCGGACCATCGGGGACCTCTGGGCAGTCGGTTCCCCTCACCCAGACACAGGCTACTGCAGACCCAACCCCCTCTGGGAACAACAGCACAGCTCCCACCCAGCGGGCCCATGCCTCTGTCTCTAGGACAGGTCAAGCAGCGGAGTGTCTACCACTACAGGGCCCCCAGTGTAACCCACCAACCCAACAACAACAGGGACCTGGGGGCAGTGGGAGTGGGCACACCGTCCAGGGGACAGAGGCCCAGGGAAACAGGGCAACTGGGAGGGCTGCTGTGCGACAGGGGGGGAGGAGAGGCCCAGGGAACCCACTCTCAAAGAGGCCCTCACCACCATCATGGCAGCCTACCACCACTCACAAGAGACGATGGCGACGGTACTGGCTAGGTTCCAGGAGATCCAGGCACAGCAGGAGCAACGCTACATGGGGTTCAGCGACCAACTCAGCAACATCTCAACTGCTATGGGGAGCATAGTCCAGGCCCTGAACCGTATAGAGGACACGTTTCGGGACCATGTGGCATCACACAGGGCCCCTGTCACTAGCAAGGCCTAGGCCTGTGTGTCGCAGTCAAAATTAAGCCATGTAGGCCCTTGAAATGGCGGCTGCCTGACCTGTGAAGTGGGACAATGGGATGTGAGGTCAATGTGCTGGCGGGGCACACCGTGGCGGTAGGCGGTCGAAGACCGCGGCGCAAAGCCGCATTGGTTAACATTGAAGCCTATGGGTTTCAGGAGCCAATGACGATGTGCGCCGGCGGTAGTGGTACACACCGCCGCGGTACGCACCGCCGCGGGCGTGACCGCCATTTTCTATCTGATTAATCACTCGAGACCTGATCATCCACAGGAGAGGACCTATACTGCAAGTGCTGCTGTGACCTCGGTCTGGAAGATACAATGGCTGCTGCGACTGGGAAAGGGCCCCTGCCTTCACGTCTGAAGAGTTGGAGAAGCTCGTGGATGGGGTCCTCCCCAGTATGTGCTACTCTACGGTCCTCCAGACCAACAAGTGAGTACACCGGGTGCACATGGAATGGGCTATGCCTGTGTGGATTGGGGTGGATGTAAGTTGGTGGGGTGGGGGGCAAATGAGGAGTGCAACGCCCGACAGATGAGAGCATGTGCCATATGGCAAAGTTGGTGGGGGGGGCCAATCACATCTAACATGCAGGTCATTGATGATTTCCTCCTTTCCACCTTGTACATGTCAAATAGGTCAGCGCCCATCAGAAGATCGAGATTCGGCATGCCATCGCCAAGGAAGTCCGGAACTTGGGGGTCCACAACAGACGGGACACCCACTGCCGCAAGAGGTGGGAGGACATCCGCCGCGGAACAAGGAAGACCGCAGTAACACTGCTGCGGATGGCCTCCCAACCTAGGAGGGGTGCCAGTCGCACCATGACCCCCCTGATGTCCCGGATCCTGGCGGTGGCCTACCCTGAATTGGATGGGCGCTTTAAGACATCACAGCAGACACAAGGGGGTGAGTATCAGCACATTCTCCTATCTTTCTGCGCAGTGGAGGCGTCTGGGTGGGGGAGGAGGGCTGTGGGTGACATTAGGCCAGGGCGCTTTCTGTAGTGTAGTCCTCTCCCTTAGGCATGGCCCTGTGCCCCCGGCCCCCACCTCTGTAGGGTGACAAGTACAGCCATTGAAGGTCCAGCATCTCCCATGTGCGCGTTTGACGTCTCTTGGCCTGTTGTCCTAGTCAGTAGTACTGAGTAGTGTACCCCGAATGCGCGGCTTAGTGCATTAGGCTCCTGTGTCTGTCCTCTCCGCCAAGAGTGTTGACATTGCATGCACTCAACCTGGTCTTCTTTTTTCTCCCCCCACCCTTTCTCTTCATCTTCTTGTGCATGTGTGCATTAGCATCATCAGGCGGAGGAGATTTGGCATCGGAGCACGAGGGAGCTGCAGGACACAAGGCCCCGGTGGGCCCAGGAACAGACACCGAGGGCACCAGTGATCTGGAGGGCGAGGGGAGCACCACGACGGGGACCGCTGGTGAGAGCAGCGACAGCGACACGTCCTCGAATGGGAGCTCCCTAGCGGTGGCTGCAACATCCGTGCCCCCCGCCTGTACAGGTACAGCCGCCACCCAGCGCACCAGCCCCGCCCTCCCAGCAGCCCATCAGTCTTCGCTCCGTGCCCGTTCGCCCAGGAAGGCGCGCGTCTCCTTCGCCCCAGGCACCTCAGCCCCTCCCCCTGTTGCCCCTGCTGCCCTCAGTGCGGAGCTCATTGACCTGGTAAGGACGCTCATTGTTGGGCAGACGACCCTTTTGAATGCCATCCAGGGTGTGCAAAGGGAGGTGCAACAGAGCAATGCGTACCTGGAGGGCATTCATTCGGGTCAGGCTGCCCATCAACGAGCGTTCACTGCTCTGGCCTCAGCACTGACGGCAGCCATTGTCTCTGTTTCCAGCCTCCCTCTTCTTACTGCCTCCAGCCTTTCTCTGTCTCCTGTTCCTCAGCCTATCCCATCCACACCATCAGACCAGCCTGCACACACCTCAACACCCAAGAGCAGCTCATCCAAACACAAGCACCAGGGATTCCCACAAACACTCACCCAAGCAACACCCAGATGCAGACATGCCAACAGCCACTGCCACCCCTGTGTCCCCTCCTCCTCGTCTCCCTCCTCCCTCCCTGTGACGTCTACACTCACACCTGCATGCACCCCAACATCAGCCAGTGCTTCCATCACCACCTCACCCTCCAGTACAGTCCACACTCGTGCAGTCACCACCCCCACTGCCATTTACACGTCCCCTGTGTCCTCTCCCACTGTGTCTGTCACCCCCTCTTCCAAGACACACAAACGCAGGCAGCCACCCACCCAACAGCCATCCACCTCACGACAGCCTACAGCACCAGCACCTTCACCCAATGACAGCACACCTGACTCTCCTACAACCACCTCCTCTTCCTCCACTTCCATCTCCACTTCTCCTACCCTTTACCTTGGCCCTAAAAAACTTTTCCTGGCTAACCTTGACCTCTTTCCCTCCGATGAGCACCCCCCTCCATCTTCAAAGAGTCCCAAAAGCACCGCAGCCACCACCAGCCCAGCTTCGGGTGTCACTGTTGTGCATGGGTTCTGGAGGCCACCCTTTGCCAGTAGTGACACATCCATCAGCAGCAAGGACACGTCCAGCCCCCCCCCCGGCAAGAGCACCCGCAAAAACAAGGGCCGCCGTGCGAGGACCGACAGGGCTGCCCCCAAGGAGCAATGTGCGGCCACTTCACCACCCACACCATCTAGGGGAGGCAAGGGCCCGAGAGCCCCATCAAAGGAGCGGAAGGGCAGCAGGAGCGCGGAGAAGGTGGACCCCACATGTCACATCCCAGCTGGGAAGGAGGACACTAAGGAGGCCAGGAGTCCGTCCCCGAAGGGTCCAGAAACGTCACGGTCCGAGGGCGACTGAGCAGGGAGTCCAGGCCAGGTCTGGCTCCCTTGACCTGCTGGATGAGCACCGCTGAACAGGGCCCGCGGGGCAGAAGAGCACCGCTGAACAGGGCCCGCCGTGGAGAAGAGCACCGCTGAACAGGGCCCGCCGTGCAGAAGAGCACCGCTGAACAGGGCCCCGCCGTGGAGAAGAGCACCGCTGAACAGTGCCCGCCGTGGAGAAGAGCACCGCTGAACAGGGCCCCGCCGTGAAGATACGCACCGCTGAACAGGGCCCGCGGTGCAGAAGAGCACCGCTGAACAGGGCCCGCCGTGGAGAAGAGCACCGCTGAACAGGGCCCCGCCGTGGAGAAGAGCACCGCTGAACAGGGCCCGCCGTGAAGATAGGCACTGCTGAACAGGGCCCGCGGTGCAGAAGAGCACCGCTGAACAGGGCCCCCCCGTGGAGAAGAGCACCGCTGAACAGGGCCCGTGGTGCAGAAGAGCACCGCTGAACAGGGCCCACCGTGGAGAAGAGCACCGCTGAACAGGGCCCCGCCGTGAGGATAGGCACCGCTGAAGAGGGCCCCGCCGTCTCAAGCACCGCTCCGCTGGGCCCTTCTTCTCAAGCACCGCTCCGCTGGGCCCTTCATCTCAAGCACCGCTCCGCTGGGCCCCGCCGTCTCAAGCACCGCTCCGCTGGGCCCCGTCGTCTCAAGCACCGCTCCGCTGGGCCCTTCTTCTCAAGCACCGCTCCGCTGGGCCCCGCCGTCTCAAGCACCGCTCCGCTGGGCCCTTCATCTCAAGCACCGCTCCGCTGGGCCCTTCTTCTCAAGCACAGCTCCGCTGGGCCCCGCCGTCTCAAGCACCGCTCCGCTGGGCCCCGCCGTCTCAAGCACCGCTCCGCTGGGCCCTTCATCTCAAGCACCGCTCCGCTGGGCCCTTCTTCTCAAGCACCGCTCCGCTGGGCCCTTCATCTCAAGCACCGCTCCGCTGGGCCCCGCCGTCTCAAGCACCGCTCCGCTGGGCCCTTCTTCTCAAGCACCGCTCCGCTGGGCCCCACCGTCTCAAGCACCGCTCCGCTGGGCCCTTCTTCTCAAGCACCGCTCCGCTGGGCCCCTCCGTCTCAAGCACCGCTCCACTGGCCCCTCATCTCAAGCACCGCTCCGCTGGGCCCTTCTTCTCAAGCACCGCTCCGCTGGGCCCCGCCGTCTCAAGCACCGCTCCGCTGGGCCCCACCGTCTCAAGCACCGCTCCGCTGGGCCCTTCATCTCAAGCACCGCTCCGCTGGGCCCTTCTTCTCAAGCACCGCTCCGCTGGGCCCTTCATCTCAAGCACCGCTCCGCTGGGCCCCGCCGTCTCAAGCACCGCTCCGCTGGGCCCTTCTTCTCAAGCACCGCTCCGCTGGGCCCCGCCGTCTCAAGCACCGCTCCGCTGGGCCCTTCTTCTCAAGCACCGCTCCGCTGGGCCCCGCCGTCTCAAGCACCACTCCGCTGGGCCCTTCATCTCAAGCACCGCTCCGCTGGGCCCTTCTTCTCAAGCACCGCTCCGCTGGGCCCTTCATCTCAAGCACCGCTCCGCTGGGCCCCGCCGGGCCCCGCCGTCTCAAGCACCGCTCCGCTGGGCCCTTCATCTCAAGCACCACTCCGCTGGGCCCTTCTTCTCAAGCACCGCTCCGCTGGGCCCTTCTTTTCAAGCACCGCTCCGCTGGGCCCCGCCATCTCAAGCACCGCTCCGCTGGGCCCTTCATCTCAAGCACCGCTCCGCTGGGCCCTTCTTCTCAAGCACCGCTCCGCTGGGCCCCGCCGTCTCAAGCACCGCTCCGCTGGGCCCTTCTTCTCAAGCACCGCTCCGCTGGGCCCCGCCGTCTCAAGCACCGCTCCGCTGGGCCCTTCTTCTCAAGCACCGCCCTGCTGGGCCCTTCTTCTCAAGCACCGCTCCGCTGGGCCCCGCCGTCTCAAGCACCGCTCCGCTGGGCCCTTCTTCTCAAGCACCGCTCCGCTGGGCCCCGCCGTCTCAAGCACCGCTCCGCTGGGCCCCGCCGTCTCAAGCACCGCTCCGCTGGGCCCTTCTTCTCAAGCACCGCTCCGCTGGGCCCCGCCGTCTCAAGCACCGCTCCGCTGGGCCCTTCATCTCAAGCACCGCTCCGCTGGGCACCGCCGTCTCAATCACTGTTTTTGGTTCACTGTGCCCACCATGCCTCCTCCTTGACCAGTGGAGACTGTCATCCACCTGATGGACTGTGGCTTTGCACTCCCCAGGATGGTACAGTGGGCAGCCCACCCACTGTAGTGACATTGAGAGACTGTGGCTTTGCACTCCCCAGGATGGTACAGTGGGCAGCCCACCCACTGTAGAGACATTGAGAGACTGTGGCTTTGCACTCCCCAGGATGGTACAGTGGGCAGCCCACCCACTGTAGTGACATTGAGAGACTGTGGCTTTGCACTCCCCAGGATGGTACAGTGGGCAGCCCACCCACTGTAGAGACATTGAGAGACTGTGGCTTTGCACTCCCCAGGATGGTACAGTGGGCATGGTGGCTCCTCGTGGATCTGGCGTCGTGGACTCATGTGGCTGTGGTGCCCCCCCCTTCCCTTCCCCCTGAGGTGCCTGTAGTTTTTACATCTGATGCCCCTGCAGTGTTCTCTCCAAAGGACTCAGGTCTCCTGTGTGGGCTTTGCCCTTGTTTCTCAAAACTTTGGCCCACGGACATGATGAATTCGTAGGATGTGCAAGACTTGTTACTTCAGTTATACACTGATGTGTATGTCATTTGTTTTCTTGTGAATATCTTTCATGGTTGTATAATTTTCAGGAGCTTATTGGTACATAAATATTTATTCCAAATTTGATTATGTCCTAGCATTTTTCACGGGTGTTTGGGTGGTGTCACTGTGACTTGTTGCTCTGCATTGGTGTGTACATAGTTGGGGGGGGGGGTCGCATATGTGTGTGCCCGTAACCTTTCGTCCTCCCCCCTCCCGTGTGTCGTAGGTGCAGTACTCACCGTTGTCGTCTGCGCCGGACTTCGTACTCGTGGTAGATGAGAAGGTAGACGAGAGCAGGTAAGATGTTTAATTCGGGTTCCATGCTGTCCTCCTTCCTCCTGGAGTGCGTAGTGGTGAGCGTTTTCACGTTCGTAGTCTGTTTCCGCCGTGTTTTTATCGGCGGTGCTCCCGCCCCGGAAAAGGTGGCAGATTGGTGAGTTGTGATAGTGTGGGCGGTACATTGTCTGCCGCCTGGCTGTTGGCGGTGACCGCCGCGCTGTTTGTTTGTACCGCCGTGGCGGGCGGAGTGTTAAAGTGGCTGTCTGTGTTGGCGGTTCCCGCCAGGGTCAGAATTCCATATTTTTTACCGCCAGCCTGTTGGTGGGTTGGCCGCCGCTTTAACGCCGACCGCCAGGGTTAGAATCACCCCCATAATGTTTTTAAGTTTCAACAGTTTGATTCAATCAAGATGGCTTCAGTTGTGCCACACTTTTGTCATAAGTAAGACTGCTTGGCTCTAGTTGTTCTTTAGAATACTCTGGGAAGCTGCACTAGAACACAAGGGAATCAATTGATAGGCAACTCCTATTGGAAGTAGAACAGGAAGACATTTGAGTACTCACTTAAAATGTGTCCTAATTTTCCTTTCCACAGCACTAACCATAATTGCTATGACAAAATGAACGCCCACATTTGTTCCTTTCTAAATTAAGGCCCTCATTACAACCCTGGTTGTAAATGCTGGCTACTGCTGTGTTGACGGCTGCCAACATACCGTGACCGCGGCGGTATTCCACTATGGGCATTATGACCCACACTGAGAAATCCGCCACAATACAGACACCCACACAAGTCCGCCAGACCAAAGGTCAGTGATAAATTGGCGGTAGCAAAACCCACAATGTTACACCAACAGGAATGCGCCCACAGTATCAGGACCCATGAATCACCACGGTGGTCTTTCAACCGCGGTAAAACATTGGTGGTACACACAGCCGCGCTCAAAATAGACACACACTACAAAACTACACCACATTGGACAATTCAAACTACACACACCTGACACACATACACCTACCACACCCACAAACTCAGACCACCATAAAAACCACACACCCGCATTACCCACTCCTCTTTCAACGCAAAAAAATATTGCCAACAGAGAGAGACACAAGCCAGGAGCACCCACTCAATCTGAGCCAGAGAACACCATCACCCATACACCATCCACACACCTCACAACACACACCACAACACATTGCCCCACACATCACCACATACATATCCATAGCACCCCAACATTTTCAGGTTTTCAGAGGAGGAGCTAAGGGTCTTGGGGAAGGAAATCATCCGGGTAGAGTCACAGCTATTCGGATCTCAGGTGCAGCAGACGTTCATTGCTAGGAAGATGGAGCTATGGCGGAGAATCGTGGACAGGGTCAACACCGTGGGACAGCATCCAAGAACAAGGGATGACATCAGGAAAAGGTGGAATGACCTAAGCGGGAAGGTGCATTCCGTGGTGCAAGACACCAGGTAGCTGTACAGAGGAGTCACAGTGGACCTGCACTTCCTCCCCCACAACTAACAACATGGGAGGAGCAAGTCTTGCCAATAATGCATCCTAAGGGCCTCGTAGAGGTAGGACTGGACTCTGGTAAGTCATATCTTTACTACTATATCCCCCACCTTACCTGCATGCCATCCCAAACTCCTACCCCTGCCCTCACCCCATCACTCCATCACCTCACATATACCCCACTATCACAACCCACCCATACCAATACCAAGTCCTTCATGTAACACCAATCCATGGACACCCATCACAGACCTGCATGGACACCCATCACCACAGCCTGCCCATTAGAGAGAATCACCTAGCCCACAAAATCACCACGCACACAAGGCAAAGCGGACAGGGATGTCCCAACCATACAGGGAAACACACCCCTGCACAAGATGGCACACGCAGATACAATAACACTGTATTTTCATCCCCACAGGATCCCTACTCAATGTCACCAGAGAGGAGTTGACAGCAACATCCAGTCTCCCCCCCAGAGGAGGCCCACAGTGATGACAGCAGCTCTGCATGCCTGGATCACAATGACCAACGTGGCCCATCAGGGACCGCTGGATAGTCGGTTACCCTGCCACAGTTCCATCCCACCACAGAACCTCCCCCCTCAGGAAACACCAGCACAGCACAGCACCCACCCAGCGGGCCCATGCCACTGTCCCCAGGACACATCAATCAGCAGTGTGTCCACCACTACAGGGACCCCAGGCAACCCCAGGACAATCAGGGACCTGGGGTCAGTGGCAGTGGGCACACGGTACGGGGGACAGAGGCACAGGACAACAGGGACACTGGGAGGACTGCTGTGTGACAGGGGGAGAACAGGCCCAGGGAACCGACTCTCCAGGAGGCCCTCACCAACATCCTAGGAGCATACCACCATTCCCAGGAGACCATGGGCCAGATACTGTACAAGTTGCAGGAGACCCAGCGGCTGCAGGAGGGACAGTACCTGGGGATCAGGGAGGACCTCAAAAACACCATCCTGGTCACCATAGCAGGGGTGTTGGCTAACATGGGCAAGACCATAAGGGAGGCAGTATAACAACAACGGACCCCTGACACTAGCCACACCAAAGAACAGCCCTCCACCTCCGCCGGTGCTAGTGGACAGGAGGCCCCGCCACAGGACCAACAGGCCACTAGCACCCTACCCCCTGCAGAAGGAGAACCACCCCGTAAACGGTCCAGGAAATAGGAATCTCCTGATTGTCACCCTTCTGTCCCACTCTGTCACCCTGTCCACCTTGAACTGCCATTACTCCCCTTCCTATGCCCCATTGGACAATGAACATGTGATACGAAGAGACTGGACTTTAAATGGACATTCATCCACCATCACACAAGCCCATTGCACCCCCCTCTACTCATGAGCACTTAAATAAACACCCTTGGAACAAATAGAAAACTTGAGTCTGTCAAATGAATGAAATATGTATTAGTACAACAGTCTGAAAACATTGCAAGTCATGTGTACAGTTGTATGTACATTGGTATGACCTTTAATGGGCAGCAGTAAACATACCAGGAGCCAGAGTGGGCCACAGAGATCTGAAAATAGAGATGCCAAAGTGTACAGTAAGTGGCCATAGACATAGGGAAATCAGGCTGCCATGTACAATGTCCAAAAGAAAACTGAAATGTAAAGTGAAGTTAGTGTTGTGCCTGTGTGTCACTGGACATACTGCTGTATTATATTACTTCTTTTTTCCACATCTTCTTCCTCTGCCTCCTCTTCCTCACTGTCCACAGGCTCCACCCCTGCCACAAGACCATCTCCAGGGTCATCCTCCTGCAGAGAAGGCACCTGCCATTTCAAGGCCAGGTTGTGCAACATGCAACAATGGCCTGCACACCTTCTTGGGTGAGTAGTACAGGGATCCACCTGTCAGATTTAGGCACTGGAACCTGGCCTTCAGGAGGCCAAAGGTTCTTTCAATTACCTTCCTTGTTTGCCCATGTGCCTCATTGTAATGTTCCTGTGGATTCCGCACTGGGGCCAGTAGCCATGAGAGGTTGGGGTGACCAGAGTCACCTCCACATATCGAGGGATATCTGTTAGACACACACTAATCCTTAGTGACAACCCCAGACACCAACGTATACTGGGTGGGGACCTTGGGCTCACCTATTAGCCACACTCGGTGCCTCTGGAGTTGGCCTATCACATATGGGATGCTGCTATTCCTCAAGATAAAGGCATCATGCACAGAGCCAGGAAACTTGCCATTCACATGGGAGATGTATTGGTCCTCCAAACACACTATCTGCACATTCATAGATTGATAGCTTTTTCTTTTTCTGAACACCTGTTCATTTCTCCAGGGGGGACAAATGCTACATGGGTACCATCAATGGCACCAGTGATGTTGGGGATATGTCCCAGGGCATAGAAGTCAGCTTTCACTGTGGCAAGATCCTCCCCCTTGGGGAATACGATGTAGCTGCACATGTATTTCAGCAGGGCAGACAACTCTCTGGTCAACACGTTGGAGAACATTGGCTGAGACATCCCTGGTGCCATGGCCACTGTTGTTTGGAAGGAACCACTTGCCAGGAAATGGAGCACTGACAGGACCTGCACTAGAGGGGGAATACCTGTGGGCTGTCAGATAGCTGACATCAGGTCTGGCTCCATTTGGGCACACAGTTCTTGGATTCTGTAAGTACTGCTGTGACCAGTGTCTGGAAGCGACAATGGCTCATGTGTCTGGGGAAAGGGCCCCTGCCTTTACTGCGGAGGAGTTGGAGAAACTGGTGGATAGCGTCCTACCCCAGTACACGTTACTCTACGGTCCTCCAGACAAACAGGTGAGTACACTGTGAGCATGCTGCATGGGACATGAATGTATGGATTGCTGTGTGTGTAAGCTCCATGTAGGGGGGGGCTGAGGCATCCTGGCCAGAGTTCTGCATGTATGGTGGTCAATGTATGTGCGTCCCCACTGCCGCAAATGGTGGGAGAACCTACGCTGCTGGGCAAGGTAGACGGCAGAGGCCCAGCTGGGGCTGGCCTCCCAATGAGGAAGGGGTGCCCATTGCAGCCTGACCCCCCTGATGTTCCGCATCCTGGTAGTGGCCTATCTTGGAGTTGGATGGGTGCTTGAAGGCATCACAGCAGCCACAAGAGGGTGAGTACAGATTCTGAATCATGACTATGCGCACGTTAAGGTTTACCTGGGTGGGGGATGTGGGCTGTGGGTGCCCCTAGGCCAGGGCAAACTGGCCGGGTAGGTCCCTTGTCGGGCCAGCTCTGAAGCACTCCAACCCCAATAGTTTTAGTGGGCAGCTACTACTGGGCAGGGTCCTGTGGGTTTCAGGTGTGCAGCTAATTTTGTTAGGCATTCTACCCCATGGGCTGGTGACTATCTTTAGTAAGTGGTAGTGCATGGCCCAGTGCATAGGGCTGCTCCCTGTGTGTTGTGTACGGCAACAGTAGTGATGTTGCTGGCATTGACCAAGAGTATCCTCTGTCTCTCCCCCCCTTTTTGGTTTGTCACCCTATCCTTGTGTGCATTAGCATCATCTGGCGGAGGAACAGAGGCACCGGCGACAGACCAAGCTGCATCCCACATGGGCCTGGAGGCCAAATCCACCGATGCTGAGGGCACCAGTGGGATGGATGGCGAGGGGAGCACCACAACGGGGACAGGAGGGGACACCACAGACAGCAACTCCGCCTCCGATGGAAGCTCCCTGGCGGTGGGGCACACTTCTGTGCCCACCCCAACAACAGGTACAGCTGCCACACCCCCTTCCAGCACCGCCATCCCAGCAGCCCCTCTGCGTGTTTCCCGTGCCTGCTCACCCAGGAGGGTGGGCATCTCCTTCGCCCCAGGCACCTCAGGCCCTGCTCCAGTCAGCCCTGCTGCTCTCAGTGAGGAGGCTCTTGACCTCCTGAGATCCCTCAGTGTTGGGCAGTCAACCATTCTGAATGCCATCCAGGGTGTCGAGAGGCATTTGCCACAAACAAATGCATACCTGGAGGGCATTCACTCTGGCATGGTGGCCCAACAGAGAGCATTTCAGGCTCTGGCCTCCGCACTGATGGCAGCCATTGTCCCTGTCTCGAGCCTCCCACCTCCAACTTCCTCTACCCAGTACCAATCCCCTCAACCCCAGCCTATCCCAAGCACACCTTCAGACCAGCATTCATCCAAATCAACACACAAAAGTGGCTCAGGCAAACACAAGCACCACACTTCATCTCACAGGCACTCACAAAAGCACCATCCCCTTGCAGACATACCAACATCCACTGCCTCCACTGTGTCCCCCTCCTCCTTGTTATCCACCACCCTCCCAGTAGTGTCTGCACTCACACCTGCATGGACTACATCCTCATTCACAACCTCCATCACCAGCACGCCCATCACAACACACCCCTCACTGGCCTTCACCACCCCCACATCCATGCACACGTCCCCTGTGTCCTCTCCCAGTGTGTCTGTGACCCCTCCTCCCAAAGTACACAAACGTAAGCACCCGCCCACCCAACAACCATCCACCTCACAACAGCATCCAGCCCATGCACCTGCACCCAAACTCAGCCGACAGACACCTCCTACAACCACTCCCTCTTCCTCCACTCCCAAACCCTCTCCCTCTTCCCACCCCAGTGTCTCAGAAGCTCTTCCTGGCAAACGTTGACCTCTTCCCTACCCCTCCCCCTGTCCTTTCCCTCGGGCCAGAGTGGCTAGAACCCAACCCAGCACCTCAACCACCAACTCGACCTCCGCTGTGGTTCCTGCAGCTATCAGAGGTTCAAAGGGGGCACCCGTCAGCCCAGCCAGTGTGCCACCAACCCCTGCCAAGGCCAAAACCATTCTGCCACTGCCGCATGCACCGCCACCTGCACTGCTGACAGTAGCACCACTGGCAGCAGCCGCAGTGAGCAGCCGTCTGAGGCTGCAGGAGAAGGGCTGGAGCTTCCCTCCACCACTGGCAGCACCACCACTACCACCAGTTTGCAGCCGTAGCCGTCGCCGGATGGAGTCTAACCCTGTCTCCAAGGACTATCATGCAACCTGGTCCCTGCAAATCTCGTGCCTCAGACACCCAGGTGAGGGACTGTGGACTGCCACACCCCAAATGTTGCATCATTGGGCACAAAGCCCCCTCCAGTACCAGTGTAAGAAGGCATCCACTCACCCTATCCTTGGCAGGATGAAGCACACTGGCCACAAAGCCCCCCTCCAGAACCAGTGGAGATAGGAATCCACTTGAGAGACTCCTGGGGGTGGCTATGCACTCCCCAGGACCAAGCAGTGGGCAAACCACTCACTAGAGGGACTGTGGCCTTGCACTCCCCAGGATCAAGCAGTGGGCAAACCACCCACTAGAGAGACTGTGGCCTTGCACTCCCCAGGACCATCAGTGGGCAAACCACCCACTTGAGAGACTTTGGCTTTGCACTCCCCAGGACCAAGCAGTGGGCAAACCACCCACTTGAGAGACTGTGGCCTTGCACTCCCCAGGACATCACTGTGGGCATGGAGCCCCCTCCAGGAGTAGTGGCATTATTCCATCTTCCAGCTGAGGTGCCCCCTCCCCCCTCCCACTGAGGTGCCTGTGTGTTTTTGACCTGATGCCCCTGCAGTGTTCTCTCCATATTGAGGCAGAAGTCAAGTGCAGGCTTGGCCTCTGAGTTTTGGCCCAGTGGCCCACGGACATTTTGAGTGAACAATGTACTGCCTTATGTACATATTGTATATTTTTGTAAATACTGTATTTAAAATTATTATATATATCTGACTATTTCTTAAATATCAATGATTTGACGCTATTCCTTTTTTTTCTTGCGTTCTTCCAGGGGGTTGCAGGGTGTAAATGTAATGTTGATGCATGTGTTTGTTTGTATGGTGTTTGGGGTGAGGGTGGGGGTGTTGCATGTTGCGTGTGTGTGTCACTCTCTTTTTCCTCCCCCCTCCCCTGTGTACTAGGTGCAGTACTCACCGTGGTCGTCGCCGACGACGTTCGTACTGTTGGTAGATGAGGAGGTAGACTAGCATGGGGAGGACGTGCAGCTCGGGCTCCATGGCATCCTGGTTCTTCATTAAGTGTCGAGAGTTGAGTGGTTCCCCTTCTGGGTACTGTTTCGGCCGTGCTTTCGATGGCGTTGGTAGCTCTCCCGAAAAGCTGGCCGATGGGCGGGTTGTGATGGGGTGGGCGGTACATTGACTTCCGTCTGGCTGTTTGCGGTTACCGCCACGGTGTTACTACCGCCGTGGCGGTCAGAGTGTTAAAGTGGCAGTATGTGTTGGCGGTTTCTGCCATGGTTGTGATCCCATTTTTTTACCACCGGCCTGTTGGCGGTATTACTACCACTTTAACACCAACCGCCAGGGTTGTAATGAGGGCCTAAATGTTTTAAGTTTTAACAGTCTGATTCAATCAAGATAGATTCAGGTGTGCAACACTTTATCATAAGTAAGACTATTAGTGCTTGAGCTTCTTTTTAGAACGCTCTAGGAGGCTGCAGTAGAACACAAGGGAATCAACTGACAGGCTGCTTCTGTTGGAAGTACATGTTTTACTGAGAATGTCAGACTTCATTCTCATATGGCTGAGAAAGACAGTGTGCATTGACCGAAAATATGCTCTTATGTTAGCTTCTGGAGCACCTTCCATAAAATCTATGAAAAAATCATGAGAAAAAAGTTTTCTCTCAATCATGATTCATGAAATCCCAGCAGAAGGCTTTTTCACAGGGTAGAATCACCCTAGCAATACGTTCTCCTTTTCGTGACCCTCAAAACTAGCCATTCATTACATTACCATGTATATTGGTCCCAAGATGGCAGCCAGCACTTCCTGGTGGGGTGCTGGCAGCCAAACAGGTCTAACCACGAGATGTGTGCTTAGCCTCTGCCCAGATATGGATATTTATTTCTCCTTTAGTATCTAAAAAACTACTGAAGAAATTACACCAAAAAACACGCTTTCTGGAGCAAGAACTAGCTTTCTGTTAAGCCTGAGGTAATTCTGTCCAGAGGTTTGGGCTGAAGTCATGTTAAACATCTCTATGGAAATTAATTTGAGAAACACACTTTTTTGACCTCACCATTTTTTTCAGCCTCTGGTTGATGAATCATGCCAAACTTATAGGCCCTCATTTTGACATTGGCGGTAAATCCCGCTTACTGCCACAGTGATGGCCGCCAACATACCGCTGCGGTGGCGAATATCTGTTCCCCATAGTATGACACACACACCAATCTGACAGAATAAAGCCGCATACACAAATCCGCAAGCCCAATGGTCAGTGCTAAAGTGGCAGTCCCATCTCCCGTACCGTTACGCCAACAGAACAACGCCCACCACTTTATGACCACGAATCACCACGGCGGACATTCAATGGAGGTAAACATCACACACACACACCCAAAGCACCATAAGACACACACCCACATTACCCACAACCCTTTACAAACAACAATTACTTCCAGGGGATTGACAGGAATATCACAGAGACAACTAGACACACACACCACATATACCCTTACATCCTTCACACACCTCACATCACATACCCCACCACAGTACTCAACACACTTTCACCAACAACCACCACACAACACCCATGTCCCCACAAAAGCACCCCCGTTTCACTGATGAGGGGTTGAGGGTCATGGTGGAGGAAATTGTCAGGGTAAAATCACAGGTATTTGGAGCATAGGTACAGCAAATATCAAGTGCCAGAAAGATGGAGCTATGGTGGAGAATTGTTGACAGGGTCAACGCCGTGGGACAGCACGCAAGAACAAGGAACGACATCAGGAAGAGGTGTAATGACCTATGGGGGGAGGTACATTCCATGGAAGCAAGGCACCAGCTCACCATACAGAGGACTGTCGGTGGACCCCTGCCTCCTCCCCCACAGCTAACAGCATGGGAGGAGCAAGTCTTGGCATTACTGCATCCTGAGGGACTCGCTGGTGTAGCCAGAGGACGGGACACGGGTAAGTCAACATTTACCACTTATCACCCCCCATACCTGCATACCATCACACCCCTCCACCCTCATTCCCATCACTCCACTCCATCCCACACACTACACCTACACATATGACTAACCCAATGCTTAGCCCTGCATGCTATACCAATGAATGGACAGCCCTCCCAGCCCTGCATGGACACCAATCACTAAAGCATATACAGCATAGGGAAACTAGCAATCCCACAATATATCACCGTACACAAACAAATGTGGCAGGGCAATAGCAACGATATGGGGGAAGCCAGGGATGTACAATATGTCACAGACACAAAGCATAATACATCACTTACATCCCCACAGGTGCCCCAGGCAATCCCAGCAGAGAGGAGGTGCCACAACTATCCAGTCCCCCAACACAAAATGCCCCCAGGTATGTTATGCGATTTGTAAAGCGCATGGCTACCCTAAAGCTTCCCAGCGCTAGTGGACCAGACCAAGGCTAAACATAGAGGACAGTCAATTCTAAAACAGCCAAGTTTTGAGCTCCTTATGGAAGCTGTATTGCTGGCTTATGAGACGAAGTCTAGAAAGGAGGGAATTCCACAACTTGGCCCCCAAATAGGCCATTGTGACACCACCCCATCTAACTTTTTTAAATCTAGGTACGGAGGCCGAAGCTGTTGAAGCTGATCTAAGAGCTCTATTCGGCTTGTAGAAAGAGGCGAGGGTTCTTAAAATCAGTGGCCCACAGTTGTGAAGGGACCTATGGATACAACACAAAACTTTGAATTTGATCCGCTGTTCAACCGGCAACCAATGTAATGAAACTAATGCTGATTTCACAGAGGTGTGTCTAGGGATGTCTAAAAGAAGGCAGGCCGCTGCATTTTGTACCCACTGCAACTTCTTTTTCACATATAGAGGAGAGCCAAGAAATATGCCATTGCCATAATCAAGTCTCAAGAGAATAATAGCTTGAATAATAAGCCTTTTTGCCAAATATGGAAGAATTGTAAAAACCTTCCTCAGAAGTCTCAGTATGCCAAAGAAAGTAGCCAATTTATGCTTGGCATGCTGATCCAACGTTAGCCCAGGATCCAGCCATATTCCTAGGCTCTTAATGTATTTCTTCAAAGGTGGGAAGTCAGCTGGAGCACTTGGAATCGTGAGTGTCTTACCTGGGACAGGGTCATACCCCAGAATCATAAGCTCTGTTTTGTCACCGTTAAGTTGCAGTCTACTGTCCATCATCCATCCTGTAACTGCCTGTGAGCAAGAGGACAGTGAAGAACCATCCAAATTAGCATTAGCTGAAAAGGATACCACCAGTTGGGTGTCATCCGCATAGGATACCATGGATAGACCAAAGGATTCCACTATGTCTGCTAGAGGTGCCATATATATATTAAAAAGCTTAGGGCTAAGCGACGAGCCCTGAGGTACACCACAACTGGAATGAAGTTTATCTGAGAAATAAGATCAATCAAGGACCTGAAATGATCTGCCCTCTAAAAAGGAGGTCAGCCATGCATGGGCGAGCCCCTCTATTCCCATGTTACTCATCCTTATACTCAACACTTGATGGTCTACGGTATCGAAGGGCCGCACTCTGATCCAGAAGTATAACTGATGTTGTATGACCAAGATCCATGGTCTTCCTTGATTCTTCCATAACTGCAATCAATGCAGTTTCTGTGCTGTGCCGGGGTCTAAAACCCGTTTGTGTAGGGTGGAGACAGTTATGTGTTTCCAGAAAAGTAGAGAGCTGAGTCTTAATATGTTTATCTAAAAGTTTGGCCGGTGTCGGTAGTAGAGATATGGGTCTATAGTTCTTGAGATCTGCCATGTCCAGGGAAGCCTTCTTTAATAATGGTTTGACTATGGCGTGCTTCGACTGATCCGGAACTAGGCCCCTAGATATTGAGGCATTCAGAATATCCGTAAGAGCCGGACCAATCACTGTCCATCCCAGAGCAATTACATGTGGAGGAGCTGGGTCAAAGGGGGGATCCTGACTTAAGTGACTTGAGCAACAAGCCAGCTTGCTCCTGAGGAAGGGAAGTAAACTGGGAAATAGTAGCAATGCCCTTCCTTGTGCCAATAATCTGCTCTTCTGATATGGGTATGTTCTTAGAGAAGTTGGAGTAAATATTCAAGATTTTATGTTGAAAGAAACTAGCTAACTAATTACTGTATTCTATGGAGGCCTCAATAGGATTCTCTTCCATTGGTGCTTGGAAAATTTCTTTTAGCACCTGAAACACCTCTTTGGGGGAGCTGGAGGCTTCTCCAATTCTATCAGCATAGTAGGAGCACTGTGCTATTTTTATCTCCGTATTATACACTCTGATAGCTTTACAATAGCTGTCCCTGTCATCCAAAGCATAAGATTTTCTCCACCTTCTCTCTAACCTTTTACAATTATTCTGGAGAGGGTGCAGGTTGGGGGTGTACCACCGAATACTGTCTTTCCTGCGTGGACCACTTTTAGCCCTTAAAGGCAGTGCTGAATCCAGACTATCAATGATCCAATCATTAAATGTCTTTACGTCAAGGTTCATGCTGTTAAGAGACAAAGGTTTACAATTTTCCAACACCCTAGTCCAGTCCATGATACTGAGCTTATACCAACATCTACCCACCTGAGCAGGAGGCTTGGGGCTGTTCCAACTGATATCAGTAGCTAAATCCAATGTAACTAGGAAATGATCTGACCAAGCCAGAGGCGTGGGGGGTGTAGAAGTAAGAGAGGTCAAATTACTAAACATTAAGGGCCATATTTATACTCCGTTTGCGCCGAAATTGCGTCGTTTTTTTTGACGCAATTTCGACGCAAAACTAACGCCAACTAACGCCATATTTATACTATGGCGTTAGAGGCGAATAGCGCCAAAGTTCCCGGAATGTGCGTCATTTTTTAGCGTGAACCCCTTCCTTGCGTTAATGATATGCAAGGGAGGCGTTCCCGTCTAAAAAATGACTCCCAGGCCTTTACGTGGTATTTATACTCCCGGGCAAAAGAGACGCCCGGGAGTTGGCGTGGCTAAAAACGGCGCATTTGCGCCACTTTTTAACGCCTGCTCAGGGCAGGCGTTAAGGGGCCTGTGGGCTCAAAATGAGCCCACAGGTGCCCTCCCATGCCCCCAGGGACCCCCCCTGCCACCCTTGCCCACCCCAGGAGGACCCCCAAGGATGGAGGGACCCACCCCAGGGACATTCAGGTAAGTTCAGGTAAGTATAATTTTTTATTTTTTATATTTTTTTTTGGTGGCATAGGGGGGCCTTATTTGTGCCCCCCTACATGCCACTATGCCCAATGACCATGCCCAGGGGACAGAAGTCCCCTGGGCATGGCCATTGGGCAAGGGGGCATGACTCCTATCTTTACAATGATAGGAGTCATGTTGATGGGGGATGGGCGTCGTTAAAAAATGGTGCAAGTCGGGTTAAGACGATTTTTTCGACGTAACCTGACTTGCCCCATTTTAAGACGCCCATGCGCCATTTTCCCCCTACGCCGGCGCTGTCTGGTCTACGTGGTTTTTTCGAACACGAAAACCAGGCAGCGCCGGTCGGATTGCGCCGTCTAACGCCATTCCATAAATACGGCGCCCGCTTGGCGCTTCAGAATGGCGTTAGACGGCGCAAAACTTTTTGACGCTAAACTGCGTTAGCGCAGTTTAGCGTCAAAAAGTATAAATATGGGCCTAAGTCAATAGTATGACCATGTTCATGTGTAGGGCCTCTCACCAATTGCTCTAGACCCAGCGCCTCCATATCACCCATAAGACGTCTTGCTGCTGGCTGAGCTAAATTCTCAGCATGAATATTAAAATCACCTAAGACAGTAAAATTAGGTCTCCTACATATATGATCAGCGATACTGCTAGAAAGGGAAATTAAAAAGTCCTCTGATGACCCTGGGGGGCGGTAGAGGAGGAGTCCTGAAAATGTAAATGAAGGATTGAGCTCCATGGAAAAGAGCATGGCTTCCCCTTCTACTACATGGAAGGGCTGAAATTGCATTTTCAAGGAATCCCTATAAATAATAGTGATTCCTCCCCCTCTAGATATAGTCCTATCTACCCTGGATATTAAATGTCCTGGGGGTAGTGCTAGAGTGATGTCCAGCCCTGACCCTTCATGCAGCCAAGATTCAGTAAGGAACAAGGCTGTGGGTGCCACTTCACTTAATAAGAGGTTTATATCCAATTTGTGATGAAAGTAACTCTGGACTTCAAGATCTGGACCAACAACCTGGCCCATCAGGAACCACTGGACAGTCGATCACCCAAGCCCACTCACAGTCCACCACAGAGCCTCCTCATCAGTATCCAACACCACAGTACCCACCCAGCGTACCCACACCTCTGCCTCCAGAACACATCAATCAGCAGTGTGCCCACCTATACTGGGACCCCAGGCCACTCCTCACCCCCAAGACAATCAGGGACCTGGGGTCAGTGGCAGTGGGCACACCGTTCAGGGGACAGAGGCACAGGCCAACAGGGACACTAGGAGGAGTGCTGTGCTCCAAGGGAAGGACAGGCCCAGGGAATTGACTCTCCAGGAGGCACTCACCAAGATCCTGGGAGCCTATCAACTTTCACAGGACATGATGGGCCAGATCCTTGACAAAGTGCAGGAGAACAGCCGGATGCAGGAGGAACATTGTCAGGGAATCAGGGAGGACTTGCAGGCCATCAACACCATCTTGATCTCCATAGCAGGGGTGCTGACAGACATGGCCAACATAATGAGAGAAGCAACAGCACACCAGCAGGCCCCTACCATTAGCCAGTCCATTGACCAGCCCTCCAGTTTCGCTGCAGCTAGTGGGAAGGAAGCCCACAACAGGACTCACAGGCCACCAGCTCCCCTCCCCCTGCAGAAGGTGAACTAGCCCGCAAACATTACCTGCAACTCAGACAGAAGCCAGAGACACTTGCCAAGACCACCACCATTAAATGAGACTCACCTGATTGTCCCCCTTGTGTCCCACACTGTCACCTTGTCCACTTTGAACTGCCTTTGCTCCCCTTCCTATGGCCCCTTGGACACTGCACCTGTGCTACAAACAGACTGGAACATTACCCTGGACTTTCATCCATCATCACCCCATTCCATTGCACTTTTTCCTCAATTTCATAGCACTACAATAAACACCCGTGAACACAGCTTGACTACTAGTATTTTATGTGTTGAAAATGTGCATTTATGGAAACATTCACATCTAGTGCAATGATCTGAACACTGTGAGAACATAGAAATAATGACCTGTAGCTGTCTGCACTCATCACTTCAGTACACAGTTGTTATCTCACCAGCATCTGTAAAATGACAAGCCATAGGTGACAGTAAGTTGAGATGCAATGGAAGTTAATTCCATCATGCTACAGCCACACAGAAAAAATCAATAGTCAGAGGAATGGCCAGTTGCACTGTCTCACCTGTGTGTCAAGTATTGATGTATAACTGATGTTCCGTTGTCCTCATCCCCATCCTCATTCTCATCCTCTACCTCCTCATCCTCATTGCCCTCAGGGTCCACTGCTGCCACTGGGGCATCTCCAGTCTCCTCCTCCTGCAGAAAGGTACATGGCGTCTGAGGGCCAGGTTGTGCAACATGTAGCATGCCACTACTATCTGGCAGACCTTCCCGGGTGAGTAGCATAGTGATTCACCTGTCAGATGGAGGCATCTGAACCTGGCCTTCAGGAGCCAGAAGGTCTTCTCGATGATCCTTCTGGTTCATCCATGTGCCTCATTATAACGTTCCTCAGCCCCTGTCCTGGCATTTCTCACAGGGTCAGCAGCCATGATAGGTTTGGGTAACCAGAGTCACCTGCAAGTATAGAAGGACAACATTTAGCCTCACACAATGATTTGGGGATGACACCCGAAGGCATACACTAACATACAGTAGGTGGGACCATGGCTCACCTATTAGCCACACCCTGTGCCTCTGTAGCCGGGCCATCACATTTGGGATGCTGCTATTCCTCAGACAAAGGCGTCATGCACCAACCCAGGATACTTAGCAATGATGTGGGACATGTACTGGTCCGCCAGGCACACTATTTGCACATTCAGTAAGTGGAAACTCTCTGATTCTGGAACACCTGTTCATTCTGGTGGGGGGACTAACACAATATGTGTCTCATCAATGGCCCCAACAATGTTGGGTATATGTCCCATTGCATAGAATCCTGCCTTCACAGTGGCCAGATCTTCCACCTGGGGGAAAGCTATGTATCAGCACATGTGTTTCACCAGGCCAGACAAAACTCTTGCAAGCATAATTGAGAACATTGGCTGTGACATTCCTGCTGCCAAGCCCACTGTCACTTGTAAAGAACGAGTTGCCTGGAAATGGAGCACTGATAGCACTTGCACAAGAGGGGAGATCCCAGTCGGATGATGGATAGCAGATATCAGGTCAGGCTCCAATTGGGCACACAGCTCTGTGATTGTGGCCCTGTCCACTGTATAGGTGAGTATAATGTGCCTGTCCTCCAGTGTAGCCAAGTCCACCAGGGGTCTGTACATGGGGGTATGTCTCCTCCTCCTATTTATCTGCATCGGTAGGTATCTATGGGACACAAGAGTGAGTAGGCTTTCACATTTGACGGATGAACCCCAACCTCAGTGTACATAGTGCATTTATGTGATGTGCTAATCTAGGCTGTGATGCAGTAAAGGCTGATATGACCGTTGTTCGCTACCATGAAATGGCAACCGCCTGTCCTGTATGTAGGGACAGGTGGAAGTGAGGTAACTCCACTGACGTTGGGCGTC
The DNA here is from genome assembly GCF_031143425.1 of Pleurodeles waltl. Classification (NCBI taxonomy): domain Eukaryota; kingdom Metazoa; phylum Chordata; class Amphibia; order Caudata; family Salamandridae; genus Pleurodeles; species Pleurodeles waltl. The sequence continues at coordinate 928,542,832 of NC_090445.1, read as the reverse complement.
GTGGCGGAAGGCTGTCTTGCACCGCCGTGCAATTCCTTGTTGGATAATATGGGGCTCTATGGAGTACAGCGGACAATGGGGATCTGCACCAGCGGTGACGGTGTACACCGCCTTGGACATGACTGTTATTTTCTATCTGATTCCTCACTTGTTTCCTGAACTTCAACAGGCGTGTGCTGCTGTGACCTGTGTCTGGAACCTACCATGGCCTGTGTGACTAGGGAAAGGGCCCGTGCCTTCACTTCGGAGGATTTGGGGCATTTGGTGGATGGGGTCTTACCCGAGTATGGACTGCTGTATGGGCCTCCAGCCCAACAGGTGAGTACATCTTGGGAACGATGCATGTGGGAAGGATGCATGGAGATGTGCGTGCAAGCATCGTGTCATCAGGAGGGAATGTCTTGATATGGTGTGCGCTGGCCGATGTGTGTGCCAATGGTGATGGAAACAGGATTGTTGGGCCATATGTGTGACAGGCTGGATTGTATGTGTAATGGTGTCATCCTGTCTGAATTACCTTTGCAGGTCAGCACCCATCAAAAGAAGGGATTATGGCGTGCCATCGCCAAGGACGTGTGGACCCTGGGGGTCTATGGCAGGCGGAGCACCCACTGTCGGAAACAGTGGGAGGACCTGAGAGACTGAGCAGAGAAGACCAAGAGCCCAGCTGGGGATGACCTCCCAATGAGGAAGGGGTGCCCTTCGGAACCTGACCCCCTGATGGCCCACATACTGGTAGTGGCCTAACCAGAGCTGGATGGGCACCTCCTTCGTTGCTGATGGAACCCAGAAAGTCCGCCTCCCTTTCCTTCCAGTCCCCAGCAACCAAGATCATCTGCGGGGTCCCCCAAGGGTCCTCCCTCAGCCCTACCCTGTTCAACATTTACATGGCCCCGCACCCCAACATCCTCTCCCCCCACGGAATCACCATCATCACATACGCAGACGACACCCAGCTCATCATCTCCCTCACCAGGAAGCCTTCCACTGCCAAGACAAACCTCCACGCCGGACTCCTCGACACCGCCAAATGGATGACTGCAAGCCACCTCAAACTCAACTCCAACAAAACAGAAATCATCATCTTCGGCCCCAGCAAGACAGTATGGGACCACTCCTGGTGGCCCATCCCCCTCGGACCACCCCCAACACCCTCCACCCACGCACGCAACCTCTACATCATCTTAGACTCATCTCTCCCCATGGCCCAGCAAATCAACACCATATCATCCTTCTGTTTCAACACCCTTCGCATGCTACGGAAGATCTTCAAATGGATTCTCATAGAAACCAGAAAAACTGTCACCCATGCACTCATCAGTAGCAGATTAGACTACAGAAATGCCCTCTATGCTGGTACCAGAGCCAAGTTTCAGCAGATACTCCAGCGTATCCAGAACTCAGCTGCACGCCTCAACCTCCCACACCACTAACACATCTCCACTCAGCTCAGAACCCTTCACTGGCTTCCCATCAGAAAAAGGATTGTCTTCAAAATCCTCATCCATGCTCACAAATCCCTCCACAACACTGGACCAGCCTACTTCAATGAATGAGTGAACTTCCTCGCACCCACTAGACTCCTCTGCTCTGCTCACCTCGCCCTCCCCACAGTCCCCCGCATCCAACGCACCACCTCCGGAGGCAGATCCTTCTCCTACCTCACCCCCAAGACCTGGAACTCCCTCCCCAACAACATACTCAAGACCCAGGACCTCCCGACTTTCAGAAAGCACCTAAAGACACAGCTTTTTGAGCAGTAAAATGGCTATCAGCACGCACACACTAGCAGACACCTCCACAACATCCATGCACGCGTCCCCTCTGTCCTCTCCCACCCTGTCTGTCCCCCTCCTAAAGGACACTAACGCAAGCACTCACACACCCAATAGCCATCCACCTCACATCAGCACACTGCCCATGCACCTGCACCCAAATCCAGCAGACATACACCTCTAACAACCACTCCCTCAACCTCCACTCCCATCCCTCCTCCCTCATCCCGTTTCACCGTCCCTAAGATGCTTTTCCTTGCCCAACTTGACCTCTTCCCTTCCCATCCTCCCCATAAGAGCAGGGTCCCACCAGCCCAGCCCAGCACCTCAGCCGAACAGTCCATGCCGATAGTAGTGGCACCACCTAGTCGTGGTGGCAAGTCAATGAAGGATCACACTCCACCAGGCAGGAAGGTTAAGAATCCTACCCCTTCTGCAATGAAGGGGAAGAAGCCCTCGACTCCTGCCAGGAAGGCTAAGGAGCTTGCATATCCTGCCATGAAGGGGAAGAAGCCCTCAACCCCTCCAAGGAAGTGTAAGGATCCAATGCCCTCGACTCCAGCGGAGGCTGTCAGGGTGGCACCATCACCAGCAGTGGTCACGGGCCCTCACCGCTAGCTGAGGAATTGCATCCCTCACCTACATCAGAAGCTGCCCAGGAGGCACCTCCACCTGCCAACACGGTGCAGCCCTTACCGCCAGCAGAAGCTAACAGGAGATACCTCCACCTGCCAACACGGTACAGCCCTCACCTCCTGCAGAGGCTTCCCCAGAGACACCTTCACCTGCTCACCTCCAGATGACACAGTGCAGCTATCATCACCAGTAGAAGCCATGTAGGCAACCCTCCAGGGACTGCTGTACAAGTCCCCCCCCTCCAGAAGCAGTGGGCATGTTTCCCACCTTGCACTCCCCAGCAGAGAGAAATGGGCAAGGATCCCCCTGTAGAACCAGTGGGAAAGTCACCCACTCCAGAGACTGTGGGTGGCCCTGCATTCCGCAGCAGAGAGAAATGGGCATGGAGCCCCCTCCAGAACCAGTGGGAAAGTCACCCACTGCAGAGACTGTGGCCTTGCACTCCCCAGCAAAGAGAAATGGGCATGGAGCTCCCTCCAGAACCAGTGGGAAAGTCACCCACCTGAGAGACTGTGGCCTTGAACTCCCCAGAAAAGAGAAATGGGCACGGAGCCCCCTCCAGAACCAGTGGGCTTGTTCCCGTATTCTGATGAGGTACCCCTCCACCCCCCATTCCCCTGAGGTGCCTGCTCACTTGAAAACTGATGCCCCTGCAGAGTTCTATCCGGATGAAGTCAGGATTCGAGTTGGGCCTTGGACTGTGCCCTGTGACTATGTGGGCCCTTAGTACTTAGGACTGGGCATTGGCCCTTTGTATACAGTTGTACATATCTGTTTTTCGTACAATTGGTTCATTTGGTATCTGTTTATATCAATACATTCTCACTACTGCATTCTTGTAGTCCATGCATTATTCTTCTGTGTATCTTGTGCCATTGTTTTTCATCTGCAGCTGGTTCTGTGTATGGTGTGTGTTTGTCCTGCGTGTGTGTGTCACTCTCATTTTCCTTCATCCCTCCTTTGTGTGCTAGGCGGCGGTACTCACTGTCGTCGTCTTCGTTGGTGTTGGTGTTCCAGGTGGAGCATGACGTACATGAGCATCGGGAAGACTTGCGGTTCCGGTTCCATGGCGGCGTTGTTCATCCCTGTGTCTCCAATGGTGAGTCTTTGTTCTTCTGTGATGTGTTTCCGCCAGGATATTGATGGTGTTGGTACTGCCCCGGAAATCCTGGAGGATTGCGAGTCAAAATATGGTGGATGGTACTTTGTCTTCCGTCTGGCTGTTGTTGGCTACCGCCGTGGTCAGTGTTGTTAACACCCTGGCGGTTGGTGTGGTACATTGGCTGTCTTTGGGAGTTTTCTCCACCATGGTCAAAATTTTACAGTAATTACTGCCAGCCTGTTGGCGGTATTACCTCCACTTTGTCACTCATCGCCACGGTCATAATGAGGGCCATAGTGTGCATTAAAACACAGAAGGACACTTTTATGGAAAAAATCATGAAGATTTGTCAAATGGCACCAAAGGTGTAGGCAAGTCAAAGAACACTTTTTCTATGACAACTTGGTCCTGGTGACCGCCAGTAGGAAATATATCTATGTCTATATCTATCTCCATAGTTATATACATATAACTGCAGAATTTCTATATATTTGTACATGTAAATTCAGAACCTAACTATATTGACCCTTTAACATTTGTTTTTTTTGTGAATTTCTTTTGTTTCATAACTATATGTTGATCCAACCACCACCAGACACGGCCTTTGGCCGCACACAGCGGCGGTTGGCCACAGGGCCTGCCCTGCTGCCAGGCCCTGAGGCCAACCCCCTTTAAGCACCCAAACTTGCACCATGCACGGCCTTTGCCAATGCGCAATAGGGTTGACCACAAGGGCTAGCCTGAAGCAGGTCCCTGCAGCCAACTCCCCTAACCATCCAACCCCATGTTGTGCACAGCCCTTTGGCCGTGCACAGTTGCAGTTGGCCACCACCTCTCTGGATATGGGAATAGCTGTGAGAGGGTTATCTGGGGTGAGAGTGGCTGTCAGAGTGTCTGTCTGGGTGTACGAGTGTACATCAGTGTTTTAGTGGGTGCATCAGTACATGCACAGGTCTGTGAATGGGTGCATGAGGGTGTCAGTTTGTCTGTGAGTGGGTGAGTGACAATTTGAGTAGGTGTGTGAGTAGGTGCATATCTGGAAGGGTGTGTGAGATGGTGCGTGAGGGTCTGACTGGGCTTTGAGTGAGTGCATGAGGGCTTGAGTGGGTCTATTAGTGAGTATGTGAGTATCCGAGTAGGTCTATGAGTGGGTTTGTTAGTGTCTGAGTGGGTGTGTGAGTGTGGAAAAGATTGAAAGAGATGAAGTGACAATGAGAGTGAGAGCAAGAGAATGAGAGGGAGGGAGAAAGAAAGTTTTTTAAGGTGTTGATATATGACATACTAAGAATGAGGTATTTCTGGAAAAATTATAAAAAAGAAAAACGTATTCGTCATTTAAAAAGAGTAAGATGACCTTTCAGCATGAACCTTAAAGATTTGTAGTAAAAAAAAAAAGAGGTAAACGTGTACTTGAATCTTCAACGCTGAGCTATCCATTTCTTTTTTTTCTTTTTTTGTTAGCCCCCATATTTGGTATATGGGACCAGTGGGGAGCCATCAAGGGCTCCCCTGTGGTCCTTACTTATTTTTTTATAAATATTTTTAAAAGTTTTATTTGAATGTTTTTGAAGCTCTTTATGGGCTATCTGGCCTAAAGGCCTCCCCCAGGGTGCCATTGCTTTAGCAAGCACAGAGCTGTTTTAACAGCAGCTCTGTGCTTGCTGAAGCATTTCATCTCTGTTCCCTGCACATGTGCAAGGGACTAGGATGAAAGCTTAGTTTTTGACAGCAGGACCTTCTTGAGAGGTCAAGCTGTCAAAAACTGATGTGTTCGCTGTGGCTTTGCTGCAGCTGAAAGACTGCAGCCAAGCCACAGCAAATAGCTATGTCCTGGGTACCCCGGGACATAGCAGGAGTCAGCCATAGGGAGTGGCAGTCCCCAGGGCCGTCAGTGGCTCCTTGAGGGGGACAACGTGGCCTCTTTCCAGTGTGTATATAGCCCCGGTAGGTTGTGATCCCAGGGCTTGGGGCCCAAAATAGACCCCCTTTCTATATTTTTATTGTTTGCCCCAGGGAGGTGGCGATCCCCTGGGTTGCAGGAAAGCTGTGTGGTCCGCTGCACCAAATTCAGACATTTCCCCAGGGAGTTGGTGATCCCTTGGGATGTGGAGGGTCATACGGCCCACACCAGATGTACACATTGCCCCGGGAAGGTGGTGATCCCTGGGAATGTTGCAACAGTGTGGCCCTCCTGCATCAGATTTAGACATTGCCCAAGAGAGGTGGTGATCCCTGGGGCTCAGGGGGCCACAGGGCCCCATTCATTTAATATATTTAAAGTCCCAGAGAGGTGGTGGTCCCTGGGGATGTGGAGGAGGCTGGCGGGCCTCCCCCACATACTTAGACCATGCGTAGACCAATTTGCCCCAGGGGGGTAGTGGTACAGGGCCACGGGGGGGCCATAGGCTCCTCCTCATATATTAGAAAAAGTTACTCCAGGGAGGGGGTTGTCCCCTGGGCCATGGGGGGGGGGCAGAAGTACCCCCACATTCAAAATTATTAATGCCCCCAGGATCTGGCCCTCCCAAGGGCCTATCAAAAACAAGCTCTTGAGACCACAATTGTATTTTTAAATTATTTTGCTGTGAAATTGAAACTTGGCAACAAAATAATAAAAAGATGTTTTTTTTCTTCAGTAAGGTCGGCCTGGGGCCCATCACCAGAGCAAATGGGTCAGGGTGTCCCTACTCTGGACCTTTTTCTTTTTTTTTTTACTTTTTTACTCCAGCCAAGTCCCAAAATGGATGCTAACACTTCCTGGTTAGAAGTGTTTACAGCCAATAAGAGTTGTGCATTTCCCTTCACAAGCTTGTCTTACTTTGCGGCTAGAGATATACAAATTTAAAATTTCCCTACATTTCTCAAAAACTACTGAACAGATTTACAACAAACAAACACAAGATCAATCTGTGTACCGAAAGCTAGCTTTCTGCCAAATTTGGTGTAATTCTGTCTAGTGGTTTGGGCTGTAGATGTGTCTAAATGTCCTAATAAAATTAGCATGGGAAACACAACTTTTTTGACCCACCCTTTTTCTCGGACCCCACTTGATGGATCACCCCAAAACTGTCTGTGTGCAACAAGAATCACCGCAAAACGTTTTGGGGAACATTTTGTCAAACAGTGCCAAAGATATAGGCAAGTCAAGAAATGCTTTTTCTATAGCAACATGGTCCTAATTTTAACTGCTTTGTGGTGACCGCACTAGATAGTAAACTCATATATAATAGAGCTATATATATACATATATATGTATATATATACATATATATATATACATATTTATGTGTGTGTATATATATGTAAATATTTATAGAGAGAGAGAGCTCTATAATATATATATATATATATATATATATATATATAATAGAGCTAGAGGAGCATGAGGGGGAAGGGAAAAGAAAAAAGACTAGAATGTGACTTTGTTTTATCATATATGTAGAGGTAGTAATGATTCATAATGATTATTTAATGTTATGATCTGGTTTTGTGTTAAAAATAAGTGTTTATATGTATGTGTTTTTCTTCATAAGATCAAAAAATAATTTCAGGACTTCCCCATGGATCCGCAGATCCACCTGCAAATTTACAGATGGGGACTCACACCATATCGGCTAACTTTTCAGTAGCACTGCAAAGAGTTAACTATACAGACCAGTGAGAAGTTGCAGAACATTACATTAACATGAAAGGGGGAGATTGTGATTGATTTACTGACTCAGTAACCTTGAAAGGAGAGTTGAAGAGGTTGCCATTACTGGTTGCCCGCTATGAGAGTGGAATTCCATTCTTGTGGCTGGTTTAATGAGCTTTGTTCAGTGAGAAGAAATTCTAACTGATACTGAAAACGAACCATAGAGCACAAGAAAGAGAATCTTCAGGTATGTGTGATGAAATGTACTTTATTTTAGAAAGTGTTAGTGTATGATTTAATTAATATTAGGTTAAAAAAAGTGAGTAGTGTGTTCACAAAATACTACAAAAGATATAAATACTAGGTTTGTTATATAAAGGAATTATAGTAAAGTGATCCCTCATGAAGTTAACATGGAGAATGCACTCATATAATGGTTCAAAATGTTGCATTGAGTTCTAAAAATGTAGGCCCATGTTTATGAAAAGTTTGAGCTGCTTTCTGTCATTTTAGTTTTACGCAAAAGCGGTGCAAGCCTACTGCCATATTTATATTATGACACTAGACCCATCTAGCATCAAAATATCTGGGTTAGCGTCATTTTTTGGGAGTCCCAACCCACCATGCATCATTTTGCAACAATGATATCCAAGGTAGATGTTCCCTTCCAAAAAAATTATCCTAGCCCTCTAGCACCATATTTACTGCCCTACGCTAAAACGACGCACAGGAAAGAATCCATCTAAAAAAATGATGCAAAGCCAGATTTGCATCAAATTTGAATGCCTGGTCAGACCAGGCATTAAAATGAGGCCCACAGACCACCTCCTGAACAACATGGAACTGTTAATGCTCCAGCATGCTGCAGATGACAGTGACAACAGCAGGTTCCTCCAACACCACCACAGCAACCCCAAACACCACCACAGCAGCCACAAAGGCAGCGCAGAAGAAATTCCAGCAGCGCTCAACCATCCTTAAGCTCAGGGAACAAGATGTCATCCAAGCCTACCATCAGAAACGGGAGTCCATTGTACGCCTGCTGCACCACATAGCGCCAGACATCACTGCAAGAGTAGAAACTCCAATTAATATACCACCCATGACCAAACTCCTCACAGTCCTCCATATGCTGGTGATAGGATCATTCCAGACAATTGGTGCACATGTGGCTGGTATCTCCCAGCCATCATTCTCTGTCTTCCTATCAAAGGTTCTGGATGCAATCATCTGCCTCACACCCCACCACCTCTGTTTCCCCAATACCCAGAAACTGCAGCCGGAGACCAAGCAAAGTTTCTACCAAATTGCACGGTTTCTGCATGTGCTGGGTGAAATGGAGTGCACCCATGTCTAACCTGTGCCACTTGGTGCAACAAAGCACCTCCACAGGAACTGCAGACATACCCATTCGATAAATGTGCAGGCCATTGTGGACCACAGTGGGCTCTTCACAAACATCATAGCCAAATATCTTGGCAGCGTCCATGATGCCTACATATTCCGGCATTCCACCATCAATGAGTGATTCCAGGATGAGCAATATGTCAATGGCGTATTCGTAGGTAAACCACCGTACCAACCAGTACACAGACAATACACCAACCTTGTAGGATAACAACACATATGCCTCATGCCACACTACACACACATAAGTACATAATGCAGCCACAACCTGACTGACACTCCACGTGAAAGACAGGTGTTGCTATGTCCTCTTTGCATACAGAAGCTCAGCCCAAACCACTACAAGTGTCCACTGGTTGACAACTAAATACAGATCCCACAAACATAACTCCATACAATGAATAGCTCAGATATGTAAATGGCATGGGCCATGTGAATGCAAAGAAAGTCACACGTAGGCAAAGCCCCACATTTGTCATGGTGCACAAGCCTCCGGCAGCATCAATCTCAAATGCCATTCAAGTGTTTCCATGACCAACTACATATCACCTACACATACCTGACTTACCTGTAGTGAGCACCTTCACCTGCATTGTGCCGCACACATAGGAATACAACATCACCAGCCATGAAGGACCATGGGGCAGATAAATGAGAAGTGGTGCTGCACCTAGTCCAATGCCACTTCACATGTGTCCACCATGTGTACACTGTATACAATTAACGGGCCACCATGGCGCACAGTAAGTATTATACTACCAATAGGTGCCATAGTAGGACTCTGTTGGAGTATTGAGAACATACCTGAACTTTCATGTACCCTACACAGGGAACTATGCAACAATATTGTGTTCTCCCTCCCAACGCCTACACTGTGCATGTGTTGAAAGAGTCTGGGAGAAATCATGTATAGGGACCTTGGAGATTCAACTTCACCTATTTTGCTACTCCTCCAATTGTGTGTATCACAACCTTGTACACATGATGTCTGGCACAGCCATCATCTCCACAAAGTGTCACAAAGTGTTGCACTGCATGCGTAGTGCCACATGATAAGAGGGAATGTGGCTTTGTAGGGCTACCATGGTGTCAAAGCAAATTATACTATTGAAGGAGGTGGTAGGTCCCACTAACAATAGGACACAGCCTCAAATATGGACAACACAACACATGTTTGGCATAGTTGAACTGTCAGTTTGGATTAACTTGACAATCACCAGGTCCCTAAGCTACAACTCATGATAGTAATCTCCATCATAACAATTCATTGGAATCACACTACAAAACAGCACCACACACAATACCAGAAGCAAGTTGGAGTCACCACTCCACCTAAAACTAACATCTGCCATAGAACATGCAAATCCACAAATATGCATTACCAACACATGTTCTTTCACTCCTTTGCAGCCATGGGTGATGACTGCTTTTGGCAACCCGCCAACGGCGGAAGAGCAGGAATACAATGAAGGGCAAAAAAGGATACAGAATGTGTTGGGGAGGACATTTAGGCTCCTGAAGTCAAGGTAGAAGTGCCTGGCCCTGACAGGAGTAAGCATGTTGCATGCACCACCACTGTTATGCAAGATGATACTTGTATGTGCAATCTTGCATAGATATATATATGGACCAATGTTCCCTGGGATGAACTGGTAGATATCCCCGATGAGTAGGAGGATGACAAAAGTGCAGCATAGGTGGAGGTGGAACAACAAAACACTGCTACTTCGCAGGAAACAACAAATTGTACACAACCTCTACACCTAGGGATGGAACAAATAATATCACTGTAATTATCACCAATAAATCATATTGCACCTGAATGTCCATGGTCTACTCATTCTCCACTACATATACCATTGGAATGTTTCTCATACTTCAGAGAGCAGGAAAAAAACACAAGAGTAACAAAGATAGTTGGAACATAGGTTGTGATGTAAGAGGGTTTAGTGCCTCTATGACACACATCAGTGTCACATAACTCACTGCCATGTGGCTTTTGTAGACCTAGATCCACGCACTACAAAAAAATATGGTGTTAAGTGGTCATTGTACGAATACTTACCCCTTTCCCCGCATCATCCCCATGCCTGGCAAGATGTGTGCAAAGGGGGCGCACATACGGTAGGGACTTTTTCCAAATGGTGCCTTAGAAAAATAGGTACTGAACTGTGTCACATCTCAGGCGGATAGTTGCTGCGCCAGCACTGAGCATGTGTGACAAGGGGGGAGAACATTAGTATCAATGGACCTTCCTTGACTGTTCAGGGTAAGGAACCAAAGTGTGAGCCTAAGCCTGCACCATACAGCAATGGTGTTATGTTCTGGCACCATCATTGAGCCCAACCCTGCTACATGGTGTGCAGTACCTCATATATAGCACACACATGTTGGCTATGGAGTGCGCTAAGGGTTGCTAGACAAGTGAAGCAACAATGGGTGCTGATCCACTCTCCATACATATGGCCCATAGCCACGATTTAACTATAAAATAGGGGAATGTACCATCAAATGAATGTTTGGGTAGAATGTAGGCAGAGTTTGTCCCACTCCATATGTACATTCTAACACACTTGTCACACAAATCGTCTGTTTTGACAGATGCCTGCAGCTAATCTGGATATAGATGTGAAGACTGATATATGGGTGTATGGCCTAGGTAGGAAAGGGATTGCAATTACTTACAATGGTTAACATGTGTCAGCAAGGTTACCCAGTGTAGTCTGTATAATACCATCACACACCACATATGAACACACCTCTCATTGACACTCACATGCCTGACCAAGAGAAAGTTACCAACAGTGACAAAATTCCCTAAAATGTCTAGTTCTCCAACATGCCACTCAGGCGTGGGATATCCAATGTTCCCTGGGATGAACTGGTAGATATCCCCGATGAGTAGGAGGATGACAAAAGTGCAGCATAGGTGGAGGTGGAACAACAAAACACTGCTACTTCGCAGGAAACAACAAATTGTACACAACCTCTACACCTAGGCATGGAACAAATCATATCACTGTAATTATCACCAATAAATCATATTGCACCTGAATGTCCATGGTCTACTCATTCTCCACTACATATACCATTGGAATGTTTCTCATACTTCAGAGAGCAGGAAAGAAACACAAGAGTAACAAAGATAGTTGGAACATAGGTTGTGATGTAAGAGGGTTTAGTGCCTCTATGACACACATCAGTGTCACATAACTCACTGCCATGTGGCTTTTGTAGACCTAGATCCACGCACTACAAAAAAATATGGTGTTAAGTGGCCATTGTACGAATACCTACCCCTTTCCCCGCATCATCCCCATGCCTGGCAAGATGTATGCAAAGGGGGCGCACATACGGTAGGGACTTTTTCCAAATGGTGCCTTAGAAAAATAGGTACTGAACTGTGTCACATCTCAGGCGGATAGTTGCTGCGCCAGCACTGAGCATGTGTGACAAGGGGGGAGAACATTAGTATCAATGGACCTTCCTTGACTGTTCAGGGTAAGGAACCAAAGTGTGAGCCTAAGCCTGCACCATACAGCAATGGTGTTATGTTCTGGCACCATCATTGAGCCCAACCCTGCTACATGGTGTGCAGTACCTCATATATAGCACACACATGTTGGCTATGGAGTGCGCTAAGGGTTGCTAGACAAGTGAAGCAACAATGGGTGCTGATCCACTCTCCATACATATGGCCCATAGCCACGATTTAACTATAAAATAGGGGAATGTACCATCAAATGAATGTTTGGGTAGAATGTAGGCAGAGTTTGTCCCACTCCATATGTACATTCTAACACACTTGTCACACAAATCGTCTGTTTTGACAGATGCCTGCAGCTAATCTGGATATAGATGTGAAGACTGATATATGGGTGTATGGCCTAGGTAGGAAAGGGATTGCAATTACTTACAATGGTTCACATGTGTCAGCAAGGTTACCCAGTGTAGTCTGTATAATACCATCACACACCACATATGAACACACCTCTCATTGACACTCACATGCCTGACCAAGAGAAAGTTACCAACAGTGACAAAATTCCCTAAAATGTCTAGTTCTCCAACATGCCACTCAGGCGTGGGATATGCAAGTTTGTCTAGCAATGTCCAAACATGTCACAGACCCATTCTAAAATGTATGTCAGAAGAAGGAGACAGGTATGTTCCATGTGGCCAAAAATAATACAGCACTGAGATGATTTTACTCACTAACAAGATACACTAATGGTGAGACTGACATAGGTTGTTGAGTGCTGAATTTAGTGTAAACCCATGTACACCAAAGGATGTGGAAGGACAGCTGAGAGAAACCCACAGAAACTTGGAGATACAATATGTGGAGACCTCACAAGTGCTGTGGCAGTTATACTGTTTTGTCAATCAATCAATCACTTGTAAAAAGCACTACTCACCCAGGAGGGCCTCAAGGCGTGGGGGGAGGGTTGCTACTGCTCGAATAACTAGGCCCTGAGGCATTTCCTGGAGGTCAGGAGGTCCTGGGTCTGTTGTAGGTGGACAGGGTAGGAGTTCCAGGTTTTGGCGGTGAGGTGTGTAAAGGATCTGCCGCCGGCTGTGATTCGATGGATGAAGGGAACAGTGGCGAGGGCAGTGGCGAGGGCGAGGTTGGCAGAGCGGAGTTGGCTGATGGGCGCATGGAAGGTGAGTCGCTCGTTGAGGTAGGCAGGGCCTGCGTTGTAGAGAGCTTTGTGGGCATGGATGAGGAGTTTGAAGGTGATCCTCTTGTTGACAGGGAGCCATTGTAGGTCTCTGAGGTGGGCGGGGATGTGGTCGTGGCGTGGGATGTTGAGGATGAGGCATGCAAATACGTTACAGAATCTTCTGGAGGTTTGCCATTGTTCCGGCGTAGAGTGCGTTGCAATAGTCCAGTCTGCTGCTGACGAGGGCGTGGGTGATCATCCTGCTTGTTTCGATGGGGATCCATCGGAAGGTCTTGCGAAGCATGCAGATGGTGTTGAAGCAAGAAGATGAGATGGCGTTGACTTGCTGGGTCATTGTGAGAGATGAGTCCAGGATGAAACCTAGGTTGCGTGCGTCTGTGGTGGGAGTTGGTGCGGTTCCTAGGGTGGCTGACCACCAGCAGTCATCCCATGCGGAGCGATTGCAGCTGAGGATGAGGATCCCAGTCTTGTCCAAGTTCAGTTTGAGGCGGCTCATCTCCATCCAGTTGGCGATGGCCTGCAGTCCGTCGTGGAGATTGGTCTTTGCGGTGGTGGGGTCCTTGGTGAGTGAGAGGATCAGCTGGGTGTCGTCTGCGTAGGAGACGATGTTGAGGCCGTGAGATCAGACGATGTTGGTGAGCGGAGCCATGTAGATGTTAAAAAGAGTTGGGCTGAGAGAGAATCCTAGGGGAATGAAGCAGATGGTCTTGGTGGCTCCAGACAGGAAAGGAGGGAGGCAGACTCTCTGAGTTCTACTGGAGAGGAAGGATGTGATCCAGTCCAGGGACTTGTGGCAGATCCCAGCATCGTGGAGGCATGTGCGGAGAGTGTGGTGACAGACAGTGTCAAAGGTTGCCAAGAGGTCTAGAAGGATGAGGGCAGCAGTTCCGAGCTTGGTCCTGATGTCATTGGTGGCAGCGATGAGTGCGGTCTCGGTGCTGTGGTTCTTACGGAATCCGGATTGGGAGATGTCTAGCGTGCTGTTGTCCTCCAGAAGCGGGTCAGTTGGCTGTTGACAATCTTCTTGATGACCTTCACTGGGAATGGAAGGAGGGAAATGAGCCGGTAGTTCTTGAGGTCTCCGGGGTCTGCCTTATTTTTTTTTAGCAGGGAGGTGACTACGGCATGTTTCCAACTCTCCGGGAAGGTGGCAGTCTCGAAGGAGCTGTTGATGATCATACGGAGTTGGGGGGCGATGATGTGGCTTGGTTTGTTGAAGACATGGTGGGGGCAGGCGTCGGAGGGTGATCTGGAGTGGATGGTGCTCATGGTCTTGGTGGTTTCCTTGTCGTTGGTGTGGGTCCAGGTGATCAAGAGGTTGGTGTGGCTGGGTGCTTTGGGGTTAGTGGTGGCCGCAGTGGTCATGGGGGTCGAGGAGTTGAAGCTGCTGTGGATGTCCGTGATCTTGAGGTGAAAAAAGGTGGCAAGGGAGTCGCAGAGGTCTTGAGAAGGAGGGGGGTCGATGGAGCAGGACTTGGGTTTGGCGGGTTCTTTGGCGATGCTGAAGAGCTCTTTGCTGTTGTGTGTGTTGTTGTCGATGTGATCTTTGTAGAAGGATCTTTTCGTAACCCGGATGAGCTGGTAGTGTTTGCGGATATCTGCCTTGAGGGCAGCATGGTTGTTCTCTGCTTGTTCGTGGCACCACATCTTCTCGATTTTCTGGCATTCCCGCTTGGAGGCTTGAAGGTCGGCGGTAAACCAGAGTGCTTTAGTGCGGGTGCGGTTGTTGGAGAGTTTCCTGAGCGGAGCATGGGTGTTGGTGCATTCGTCTAACTACTGTTTGAGGTTGAGGGTGGCTGTGTTGGGGTCGATGGTGCTCGGTGGTGGGGCAAGGGCGAGGGTGAAGATCAGCTGGTCTTTCGAGATCTTGTTCCAGCTGCGGCAGGGGATCTGTTGTGGGAGGTGGCGAGCGGTGGGTTTCTGGAAGGTGAAGTGGACACAGCGGTGGTCGGTCCAGTGGAGTTCGGAGGTATGGCTGAAGGTGACGTGGCTGCTGGCGGAGAAGATGGGGTAGAGTGTGTGGCTGGCTGAGTAGGTGGGCGTTGCAACAAGTTGTTTGAGACCGAGCTTAGCGAGGTTGTCGATCAGGATATAGGAGTTGCTGTTGTTGCCGTTCTCTAGGTGAAAATTCAAGTTGCCGAGGAGAATGTAGTCCATAGAGGTGAGGGACTGGGTGCTGATTGTGTCGGTGATGGCATCACAGAACTGTGGTTGGGGGCCTGGGGGTCTTTATACAAGCGTTCCTCTGAGAGTGGTGTTGGCGTGAATCTGGAAGTGGAAGTGTTCGGCGGCATCAATGGTGTCATTGCTGTTGGTTGAGATACTGATGGTGTTCCTGTGGACTATGGTGATTCCTCCTCCTGGTTTGTTGGTGCGGTCTCTGTGGGTAATCTTATAACCTTCAGGTATGGCTATGGCGATGTTGGGTTCAGAGGAGGGGTTCATCCAAGTTATGGTGAGGAAGGTGACGTCTGGGGAGGCTGAGGTGAGTAGGTCCCAGAATTTGACGGCGTGCTTGTGGACGAAGCGGGTGTTGAGGAGGATGCAGCTGAAGTGGTTGTGTGTGGTACTGTCACGGTGCTTGGCGGCTTGGGGGCAGGTGAAGCTGCAGATCCGACAGGAGGAGGGTCCATGGGTGTGCCTCTGAGTGCCTTGGCCGCAGGCGGTGGAACGGCCTGGTTTGAGGACGTGGAGTTCTTTGGCCCTGTAGCAGCGTCAGGCGGTGTGGGTGGCGCGAGGGCCAGGGGGACTGGCGCTGGGCGCGATCCAGGCGCAGATGGCCGCAGACAGGCTTGCCTCTGGCGCGCCTCTGGTGTGCCACCGGCACGCCCGCTGCACGCAGCCGCCATTAAGAAGGGGAGGTGGGACGGAGGAGCAGCTGGGAGGCAGGAGCTAAGGGCGAATGGGAGCATGAGGGATTGGGGCTCCAGGGCCTCAGGGGCAGGAAAGAAAAGCTCAGAAGAGCCGAAAACTAGTAAGCGCAAAGCGAGCGCAAAGCGAGCGCAAAGGCAGCAAAGCAGAAAAAAGGGATAAAAGCAGCTACAAAAACACACTCACAGAACTTACTGAACCCACTGGACACCAGGGATGAGGCACAGGCGGGTGCCTGTGGGTGGTGGAGGGCCTCAAACTCGCAGCAGCAACGAGGGTGGGGTGGAAGGCACGGGCACAGTCTGGTGGAGCTGCGTGGCGTGAGGAGAAAGCTCTGATCCTAAAAGCAGGTCAGGGGTCACTCCCCTGTGTGTGTGGAAGTCATGCAATCTCACAAAGCCTAGACATGGGAGGGAAACAATCAGTTAGCCAGTAGTAGAAGATGTGTACATCTCCAAATTAAACAAGTCAAACGTTGCATCCTGTTCATGTATGACTGGACAATGTTGCAGTAGAAGATGTGTACAATGTGTAAACAGCCTAAAGAATACCAGCAATGTAGGACTTAATCTATTCCAAACAAGAAATGCCGTAAATGATGGAGTAGATACACACATAGACCAATACTGACTGTGCAACACAACAATGTCACCATGTGATCAGCCAACATATGTTCAGAGAGGATGGCTAGGTCAGTACATAACCCACTCATGTTTGCTACAATAAAAATGTTGTAGTTGCCCACTGCATTGGATTCAGACAGTAGGCAGTGACAGAGGGCATCATCTGTCCCCAGGGCCATACAAAAATTACATGTTACACTAGAGACACATGCCCTAACCAAGCTGCAAATGGAAATTACAAAGAATGTATTACCACATCTGCCAGACCATTCCAAATGATGAGACATGTCCTACACACACAAGTAGCCAGTCCTCTGTACATGATAGGGCAAGCCTGAAATTAAATACCCCAAAGGAAAATGAAAATCCAAGGCTATATGATCACAAATGTACATGTGTCAGTTTACAGGGGACTGCACATTGCTCTGCTGAAGAGCTATCATAAGGAGGCTGGATCCCCCCCCAACACCCCTAGCCCCAATGCTGAAGCTACATTGACACATGACACAGTCAGGGGCCTGATGCATGTGCACAGTGGTCTGAGCAGAGTAGAGCCCTGTATAGCTACACCAAAACATGCAACTATGTGTCTGTGTGGGCATAATTGGCTGCCACACTGCTGCACAGTTGTATGCCGTTGCATGTGACAGTCATAACAAACATATTGTTGTCAATTGTAAGTACCTAGTTTGTCACATGCACACATGTGTCCGATATCTCAGCACACATACACCACTTAAATGGCCCAGGCCTGGTATTGTGTGTTCAAGTCTGCACAAAAGTCAACTTTCCACTAATGAATATGCATTTGCATCACATGATCATTGACATACCTAAATTACCAACAGATATGTTCCAACATACGGAAACATAGGTGGGACTGATATAACTACAAAGCCATTTAACAAAGTCCAGTATATGTCCATGCAGGAAGGCAGATATGTGAGGTTTCGTATTCATAAGCACACCACTGTGGTACATTTTGCAAATATGACACTACATGTTTTCTAACCCACACGGCACATACCAGCCTTAATTTACACATGTGAGTACACCATCTCCTGCATCATAGATGCATGGGGAACTATATGACACACTTGTAGCAGAGCATTATGAAGCTTGAACCTAACAAAATATCTCAATGTGGGCACAAGTCCTCTCACATTGCCAGATATAATGTGAAATTAACCCAGCCATTGTTCACCGCACCCTCAGAGTACGATCTGTCATGGGTATCACATACATTACCATGTATTGGACGTAGCCCATCATATGTACTCTGTTGTAGTGATATGTATATTTAGAAATCAGACATTACAATGTGGTAGACCCACATATATGTGTTAGATCACATATGTACAATCCTAGTACATATGTGGTACCATACATGTGTAAAACGTCTAGCAACACATCCACATATGCAAACTGTATCAGTCATTGCATGCATCACACACACATACAAACACAATGGTAGCACATGTGGATGTCACAGTTAAGATCTGTATGGACGTGCACACACAGGTAGCCTTAATGTGCTTACTACATATATGCATAGCTCCTGTGAAATGTTATTTGAATCTGGGTGCACTGTCAGCCTTTCCAAGAAAATCTATGCATTCACATTATACATCAGAAATGTTGACACAAACAGCAATATTCAATACTCCATTATGCCAAAAATATGACGCCTGACCCCTGCGCGTCAATCTCAAGTGCACAGGCCATGTCAGGACTAATGGGAAGGAATACCATGCATGACCGTCATGCGTCAAAAATGTATTTGCAAACACAAATACTACTAACTTTGCTAAGGAAAATATGACGCCTGACCCCCGCATGTTAATCGCAAGTCTTAGGCCTTGTCAGCCTCAATGGAGGAAAATCAAGCATGATTGTCATGCATCAAAAAAAAAAGATGCATATCTGAGAATGTGATGCCCAGGCCCAGGAAGTGATGAAACAGGACTTCCTGTCTGCATACACGGTACAGTGCATTCTCTTTCAATTTTACTTCACAGTCTTTTTGTCTGTGACTGTGTGAGGGTGTGTGGAACTGGTGCTGGTGAAGTACAGGTGTTGTTGGAGAGGTTTGTGCTGTGTCATGTTACTGTTGTGTGCCCTTTGTCTTTTTCCTCAGTCTTTTGCAGTGTTTTTGTCCTGTATTTGTTATTGTATTGTGGGATGTTTGTCCAGGTGTAGCATAGTTTGTTGGGATAATTGGGGATTGGTGGGGTAGTTTGCTAATTTAGTTTTTTTGGGTTGGCACGTTTGTGAGTTGTACATACTGCATGTCAGGGAAACGGAGGGCAATTAAGATGGTAGCTGATGAACTGGGAGGGTTAATTTGGTTGGTGCAGCATTACCTTCCGATGATGCTAGTTTGGGTGGCTTCATAATCCAGGGGTACACCACAGATGCACGGAAGCTGCGGTGGTGCAAGGTGCTCCACCACCTGTGCAGAACATTTTGAGTAGTGCACACTGACCACCAGTTGAAGCACCGTTAGGCTGACCTGATAGCATAGGAGCAGGATCTACTGGATCACCTGGGAATACAGATTGGTGGACCAGTTGGTAAGAACCTAATTTGCATTGCTACATCCTTATATGCATGTGCATGACAGGTGGACATAAGGCTGACTGCAGCATGTTTTGTCAAGGGTCAGGGCAGGTTGTTGTAGGCCACATTTAAGTGTCCCTAGTGCCACATTAGTGCTGCAATTGTGAAATTCACAAATGACGCTAAGCCAGGGCTGTGCCATATTAACAAGGTGGTGCGATGAATGCAGAGTGCCACTTTGTTAAGCCTTGCACAACATGACAGCTGCACCAGGCATCATGTATGGGAGGAGGGCCTTCTGCTGAAAGGGGGCAAAATAAATGGGCCAGAGAATAACATTATATACTCCTAGGGCCAATTTTTCCACCACATTGAATGCCTGCTCAGAGCAGGTGTTAAAAGGGGGCATACCTCCATATATAATGGTACCTCCATATATAATGGTACTCAGCAGGGATAATACTAAATTTTTGGTGCCACTCCAGCTGAGTGCATAATTTGCGTCTACATGTAATGACACAATTGCCCCATACCCTGTGGCATAGTGCACCATATATTACATACAGCGCACACATGGAGGGGCAAAGGGGAGTACCAAGTGGGAAAGGACAGTTGTGAGATACTACGTGCAGCACCACTTTCCTTAAATCAGCACCTTTGGGTCTTTGGCCAACGGCATTTAAGGGAGGTTAGCTAGGCACCGAGTCCAGACTACTTGCATATTCCTCTTTGTGTACATTGTGTATCACATACACCCCATAATGTTATAAAATGTGACACTCATGTGCAGATTTTGTACCACAGACCTGCCCTCTTTTACATACAGCATGGGGCAGACATGCGTCTGTGGCAGCACGAGCATATTACTCAGCAGCCAGCACCATTGCAGGCATACTTGGACCACAGTGCAAGTGTGTCTGTGTTGAGGGGAGTGTATGTGCGCAGGTTGGTATCCCTTCCTGGACATGTAGGTCCTCATTACAACCCTGGCAGTCGGTGTTAAAGCAGCGGTAATACCGCCAACAGGCCGGTAGAAAAAAAAAATGGAATCATGACCATGGCAGAAACCGCCAACATAGACAGCCACTTTAACACTCCGACTGCCATGGCGGTAGAAACAAACACCGTGGCGGTAACCGCCAACAGACAGGCGGAAGACAAAGTTCCACCCACTGTATTACAACACGCCTATCCGCCACCTTTTCCGGGGTGGTACCAATGACATCAAAAGCACAGCGAAAACAGGACTTGGAAGGGAAACCACTCACCTCTTGACACCCAACGAGGAACCAGGACACCATGGAGCCCGAACTACAGGTCCTGCCCATGCTGGTCTACCTCCTCTTGTATCAGGAGCAGCAAAGACACTGGCGACGGCCACTGTGAGTACTGCACCTAGCACACAGGGAGGGGGGAGGGAAAAGAGAGTGACACACATACGCAACACCCTCACCCACAACACCATACACACAAAAACATGCAGCAACATTACATATACACCCCGTCACACCCTGGAAGAATGCTAGGACAAAAGGAAATTATTGTAACGAGTGTAATCAAGTAAATATCAGATAGGCCAAATTCAAATATCAGTGTATACAAATATGTACACCAACTACACAAGTCTGGATATTACTCAAATCATTGTCCGTGGATCGGTGTCCCAAAATGCATGGGCAAAGCCCACACAAGATACCTGATTCGAAACGGAGAGAACACTGCAGGGGCATCAGATGGAAAATAATCAGGCACCTCAGGGGGAGACGGAGGGGGGATACCTCAGCCAGATGAACAGACGACGCCACTCCTCCATGAGGGGGCTCTATGTCCACTGATTGGTCCTGGGGAGTGCAAAGCCACAGTCTCACAAGTCTCACCAGTGGGTGGTTTGCCCACTGCTGTATCCTGTAGAGTGCAAAGCCACAGTCTCTCAAGTCTCTCCAGTGGGTGGGTTACCCACTGCTTTATCCTGGGGAGTGCAAAGCCACAGTCTCTCAAGTCTCACAAGTAGGTGGTTTGCCCACTGCTTTATCCTGCGGAGTGCAAAGCCACAGTCTCTCAAGTCTCTCCAGTGGGTGGTTTGCCCACTGCTTTATCCTGGGAAGTGCAAAGCCACAGTCTCTCAAGTCTCTCCAGTGGGTGGTTTGCCCACTGCTTTATCCTGGTGAGTGCAAAGCCACAGTCTCTCAAGTCTCACAAGTGGGTGGTTTGCCCACTGCTTGATCCTGGGGAGAACAAAGCCACAGTCTCTCAAGTGGATAACAGTCTCCACTGGTTCTGGAGGGGGCATTGTGCCCAGAGTGCTTCATCCTGCCAAGGACTGAGGTAGTGGATGTGAATCTCCAGTGGTTCTGGAGGGGGCTTTGTGCCCAGAGTGCTTCATCCTGCCAAGGACTGAGGTAGTGGATGTGAATCTCCACTGGTTCTGGAGGGGGCTTTGTGCCCAGAGTGTTTCACATGCAATGTGGCAGGTCACATTCCCTCACCTGGGTGTGTGTGCCATGAGATTGGCTGGGAACAGGTAGCATGATACTCCATGGAGGCAGAGACACACTCCACCCTGCTGCAACTTCGCCTGTCACCTGCTGGTACAAACAGTGCTGGGAGTCATGCCTCATGTACGCTGGGCAGCTACCCACTGGGGATGACTGCCATGTCAGCTTTGATGGCACTGTCTGAGCACGTCGCGGTGGCTGGTGGTGGTGGTGGTGGTTGCGGCGGAGTCTGTGGCGGAGGTGCTGGCAGTAGTGCATGTGTCTGCACCTTTTGAGGGACACAGCAGGACGTCTCCTGTAGCCTCGGATGGCTGCCCACTGGGGATGATGCTGGGGACTGTTGGTGAGGCAGCAGACATGCAGGTGGCGGTGCTGGTGGAGGTGCAGGTTCGTGTTGTGGTTGACAGAAGGGGTGACTCTGGTCCCTCAGCCAGAGCCACCGTGCCCTGTCCTGACCTGCTCTTCAGCTTGTGTCCCTTTCCCAACTTTGATGTCCCTGCTGGTGCCTTGCCACTGTCCCCTTTTGGCTTGGAGGAGCCCTTGCTTGCTGGTAGGTGCGGCTTCTTACTACAGCATGTGGGCACCTTCTTCACCATGGCAGGTGGCAGAATGGCCTGCTCCTTGACCTTGCTAGGTGGCACACTGGCAGCCCTGATGGGTGCCACCGCGATGTGACTGGACTTGTTGAGTCCACTGTACTGGAGGATTTGGTGGCTGAGGTGCTGGGCTGGGACCGAGACAGCCTGGCCCTAGGGGAAGGTCGGGGGGAGGTGTAGGGAAGATGTCAATGTTAGCCAGGAAAGGTTTCATAGGCACACTGGGACAGGAAGATGGAGGGGGTTTGGGAGTGGAGGAAGAGGCAATGGTTATAGGAGGTGTATGTTTGCTGAATTTGGGTGAAGGTGCATGGGCCGGAAGCTGTTGTGAGGTGGATGGCTGTTGGGTGGGTGTGTGCCTGCATTTATGTAGTTTGGGAGGAGGGCTCACAGACACACTGGGTGAAGACACAGGGGATGTGTGAATGGTAGTGGGGGTGGTGAGTGTGTTGTAATTTAATAGCGATTAGATTAAGCATTAGCAGAAGACATCTTGTATTTAGCAACTATTGTGAGAATTTGGCGGAATCCATTTTGTATTCATGGCAGCCATTTTCTCTGCCATGTGCTCGTCATGTGCTCTGTCCTACCTTTCTGTTAACTACTCTTTAAAATCTGCCTAGTGATAAGTTATATTTAGCATCTCCCACTTTTGCACATGCCCAGTAAGATCTGCAGCTGTTAGTAATCAGTAACAGACAGTAGTGTGTCAACTAGTCCTTGAAACTGTTAGCCCCTTCTACCTGTCGACTGTGCATTTCCATATGACCTTACATGTATGTAAGTCTTGCTTCTATAATTGTATCACCTTCTTTTAGCCCCTGCGTGGGCATAAAAGGACCATGCTCTCTTAGTTCAGTGTGCTACTTCAAACATTACCGAAGGGTGCTGTTTGAACTGTAGTACCACCTCATGTGAATGAATAAACTTTGTCTTTTATTTCAGTTTCTGTGCCAACTTCTTCCTATATGGTCTGAGGACTTTCTGCAGAGAAGGGCGAACTCCTTGCACTAGTAGGCCTTGCTGAGGCTTACTTCAACAAATTGGCGCCCAAACAGGGACTCCTCGGCGACTCGGACCTCCAACGGATTGGTCACGACGAAGGATGGGGATCTCGCTGCGGATGATCAATGCCTGAGGAGACCCGAGTCTTGGCAACCACGGCGTTTTTCCCTTCTTTCTGATTTGACCATCCAGGTGGCGCCGGTCCTGTAGTGACTATTTGGTCGATTTTAGAACTTGGCGGTTGGAACCTGGACACCCTGTGATTGGTAAGAGCCGTTTTACGGCACTTGCTGTGGGTTTTGATGCCTTTGTTTGGTAATGAAGTTTAGCACTACTTACTGTGGCTCTCGTGTTTTGGGTGACTAGTCAATTTGTTCCTTTGAATTGATATATAAATTGCAATTTATACAGGCAGGTAATGAGGAGAATTTTCTCCAATTTAATTTTAATTTGAACGGCAGCTTAAGTGCTACTTTGATTATAATATTGCATATTCTGCACTATTTTTGGCATGCCTGTTTTTAGCGCACTTCGTAGGATGTGTTGCTTTTGAAATGGTACCAATTTGAGACTGGAAGAATCGCAACCGGCACTCCCAGAGGGGACGCCCAATGGAGATATGTCTGTTAAACATGGTCTTTCTTCTATAATGTACAGCACATTATGGAATAAATACACTTGTGCGGATCCTGAGTTACATTGGGTCATTTGATTTGCGAAAGATTGAGTATGTGGAACAATGTATGTGTAAGCGAAGGTCTAGGAAAGATATGTTTGACTGTGTACGAATGTGGGAGAAAGAAGTGCGTGGACGAGTGAAGCATGAGCAAGCCTTGCTTGAGAAAGAGCAGCGGAGGAATGTATATGTGAAAGCATTGGAAATGAGAAAGAAAGAAAGAAATGACTTAAAGGAGCTAGAAGAGAAAGAACGCGAATTACAGGTAACTGGCCAATACACCGTTAGGCAACCTCTCTATCCTATCCTTAATAAACCACATGATGATTTTTGCTACTAGATCGCCCTCCACCTCCGTATGTCGTTCCTTCTAACCCTCATGAGTTAGCTGAGGTCTCCGGTTCGGAGCAACAGAAGATACGAGACAGTCACTCTATGTTGCCTGCTGACCGTGTGTCTGAGCTTAGATCTATTGCTCGTAAAACAATTCGTAGCATTGTCTCTGCTTCTGAACTTTTAGACAACATGAAAGGGTGGACGGAAAAGGAGCAGCTATATTTTACTGAGGCATTTGGCACAGAAGTTATTGAACTATATCGGAAATATTCTTATGAGTTAGAGCCCGATGATGTAGCAGCTGATCATAAGCAAATGTGTGATGGTCTTTTTGTTTTCTCCCAGGTGGCTGATGCAATCAGGCGTTTGGTGAAATTATGTGTTGTGGCAGTCCGTTTGCAAGAGGAGAAAACGGCTGTGGAGGTAGTTGCACGGACATCTCAGACTGGCGGGGTGCAAGCTTCCATCTTTGGAACAGATAAGATTATGATAGTTCACGCGAAACCAATGCAGGAGGCCACGCTTTTGTATGTTCGTCCTAAAGGATTGCGTCCAAGTGATGATAAAACTTCTGTTGCTGCTAAGGGTTATTTTATTTATAATTGGGTGTATACTCCTTGGAATAGGGCAGATGTAATGGCACTTAAAACAGCATTACCTGACCCGCGGAAAAATCCAGCCGCCTTTTATGAGGAAGTTGAGGGAGCAATTAGTTCTTGTACTATGACTTTGGCTGACATTGATTTATTTTTTGGATTGATATTACCACCAGATATGTGGAGAACTGTTTGTAAAATTGATGATTGTGTAGTTTTTGGGGCATCATGGAAAGAATTAGAACAGATGGACGGGGATAGGGAACCTGCGAAAAAGCCATATCAGTTGATTCTAGATCTTCCCGCAGCCATATTAGTTACGTTAAAAACTATTATTCCCCCTAGAAAGATAGATTGGACTGTTTTAGCGTCTTGTAAGCAAAAGGCAGATGAATCGGTCTCTGGTTTCTTTACACGCTTTGAAGAAGCATTTCATGATTTTAGCGGCCAGTTATTGTCAGATGATACGGCCAGACATTTGGTTGTCGATAAATATGTCGCAAATCTGTTACCAGGAATAGCTAGTCGTCTAAAAGTTAGTGAAAGTTCATGGACTACCTCTACTCCGGTTTCTCTTTTGACTATGGCTCAGTATTATGAACGTCAGGAATTAGAAGCAAAAGGTAGCGAGGATAAAAAGATTAAAGAATTAAAGACGAAGGTTATGTTGGCTCAAGCTTATGGTCCGCCTTTTAGAGGTAGTGATAGAGGTGGACGTGGATCTTATGGTTCTTCTTACACTCGTTCGAATTTGTCTGTTGATCAATGTGCGTATTGTAAGACATTTGGACATTGGGCTGCCGATTGTCCAGCACTACGTGTTCAGCAGTGTTCACGTGGTCGGGGACAAATGAGAAATCGCTCAGGATATTCAGGGCCTAGAAGAAGCACGAATGATCATGCTAGGGTTGATGCTAATGTACGAGGGCAGGATGGGTTTAACACTTTTGATAGATGCAACCAATACCAGATGTCTAACTATGTGCAGCCTGATTTCCAAGATTCTGCTTATGCATAGGATTGCCTAGGATGGGGTAAGGAATCAGTTGAGGTTCCAGTAGATCAGAGGGGTCCCTATGTTACAGCACATGTTTTGGGTTCTACTGATCAGTTTCTGTTTGATACAGGAGCTACTCGTAGCGCCTTGTCTAAACAATTGATTCCAAGGGCTCCCCTGTCTGGCTTAACCATTACATCAATAGGTTTGGTTGGAACACCTTCCCCTAGCCCATTGTCACAACCACTTGCATTCCATGTTGCTAAATTTACTGCTCCATGTCCATTTTTGCTTTCTCAAAATACCCCAGACAATATTGTGGGTCTTGATATGCTCTAGTATTTCAGGGCTACAATACGATGCTCTCCTGAAGGGGTGCGTGTTGTTTTAAATGATAATCATCCTGTGATGGAAAGAGTTTGTCTTGTTAAAGAAGATATTGCATTTGCTTCACTTCCTAGTACTTTGTGGGCTACTTCAGATACTGATGTGGGACAAATGATTATTCCACCGGTAAATATTAGTGTCAAGGAGGGAGCTGCATTGCCACGTTTGCCTCAATACAAATTTTCACAGGAGGGCAAAGAAGCACTCACACGAATTGTGCATGATCTTATTGCAGTTGGAGTTGTTGAGGAAGGTCCGTATAATGTTTGTAACAGTCCGATTTTTCCTATTCTGAAAAAGAATACTGATACTAGGATTTACCAATTCATTATTGATTTACGAGAAGTCAATAAGATTGTAATATCACAATATCCTGTGGTATCTGACATCACAACACTTCTTACTTTGGTTCCCCCGACTGCAACTACGTTCTCTGTGATATACTTGAAGAATGCTTTCTTTTCGATCCCTATTCATCCTGATAGCAGATATTTGTTTGGTTTTACTTTGAATAAACGATCTTTTAGATTTTGCAGAGTTCCTCAAGGCTATACTGAGAGTCCTAGTATTTATAGTCAAGCGTTAAAACAACAACTTGATTCTTTTCTTTTGCCTGAAGGTGTGGCTCTCATACAATATGTTGATGATATTTTGTTGGCAGCTGATACCCCTGAGCAATGTGAAAAGTGCACTTTGTCCTTACTTTCTTTTCTTGCTTCACACCATCATAAAGTGTCATGAAAGAAATTGCAATATTGTAGACCAAAGGTAACCTATTTAGGTCACCTTTTATCTAAGGAGGGCCGTGCACTTACATCAGATCGTATTCAAACAATTTTAGACACACCAGTACCCTCTACTCAGAAAGATGTTCGTGCATTCCTTGGTCTTACTTCTTTTTGTAGGCAATGAATATTAGGGTTTTCACACATTGTCAAACCTTTGCTAGCACTTTTGACTAAAGATACTCCAATGCCCCTCCCATGGACAGATGAATGTGAGACTGCTTTCCAGAAGCTATGACAAGCCCTTTGTTCAGCACCAGTGTTAGGTACTCCAGATTACATGAAGCCTTTTGCACTTTACGTACATGAGAAAGATGGATGTGCATTGTCAGTTTTAGTACAGACACATGGCGATAAGCAGCGTCCCTGTGCATATTTTTCAGCAGTACTTGATCCTGTCTCTCGAGCGTTGCCTGGGTGTTTTCGTTCAGTTGCCACAACAGCTGTGTCAATACGTCAGAGTGAAGGGATAGTTTTGTCACATAAGCTGTTGGTGTTCGTACCCCATGCAGTTGATGCTCTTTTAAATCAAACAAAGACACACCATTTAACTATTGCTCGCCTGACAGGATATGAATTGACATTGCTGGCTCCTCTCATTACACTGAAGAGATGAGCAACACTATGTCCAGCCACTTTGTTGCCATAGCTGGTGACTCAGCCTCAGTCACAAGAAACACATGATTGTATATTCCTTGCTGAAGAACAGACAAAGGGTCGTATTGATTTACAAGATATGCCCCTTACAGATGTAGACGGGGAATTGTGGGTTGATGGGTCTTGTTTGAAGTTGCCAGACGGTACGACCTCAGCTGCATATGCAATCACCACAATACACACGGTAGTGGAGACAGCTCGTATACCACAGAAGTCAGCTCAAGCAGCTGAACTAATAGCTTTGACACAAGCATGTGAGCTTAGTACTGACTTATGTGTGAACATTTATACAGACAGCCGCTATGCTTTTGGAGGGGCTCATGATTTTGGTTTGCTTTGGAAGGAGAGAGGCTTTCTCACATCCCACGGGATGCAGATAATGCACAGAGAATTAGTGCATAACCTCTTGACTGCATTGACATATCCAAAGAAACTAGCTATTGTTAAATGTAGTGCACACAAGAAAGTGACCGATACGATAGGGCAAGGTAATGCCCTTGCGGACCGTGTAGCACGTGAGACTGCGATACAGAGTACTACTTCTATGTATGTACTGAAGTCACAAGCTGAACGTTGGCATAATGCTAGACAAGACGTATTAGATATACAGAAATCTGCTTCTGTGAAAGAACGTGAGCAATGGTCTGAAGAAGGAGAATTGGATGATGAGGGCTGTTGGCGGAATAAGCAGATGGATATATGGAAATTGCCTATAGCTTTTGTACAACCAATGGTTCAGATGGCACATGGGCTGGCACATGTTGGAGCTTCAACAATAACGAAGTTGCTTACGCAAGTTTGGGAGCATCCAGAAATTTCCAGAACAGCTAAGAGAGTAGTACAGTCTTGTTTGATCTGTTTACAATACAATCCTGGAAAAGGGACACGTACTCCTGCGGAGGGTTTGCTACACCAACTGCACCTTTTGAAGTTCTACAAATGGATTATATTCAGCTTGAACGTTGCAACAATTTAAAGTATGTCTTGGTGGTGGTATGTGCCTTCAG
Source organism: Pleurodeles waltl (assembly GCF_031143425.1). Classification (NCBI taxonomy): domain Eukaryota; kingdom Metazoa; phylum Chordata; class Amphibia; order Caudata; family Salamandridae; genus Pleurodeles; species Pleurodeles waltl. Next base: position 928,514,003 of record NC_090445.1, on the reverse strand, counting down.
TAAATGGATAGAGGCGTACCCCACAAAGGATAATACTGGCATTACCACAGCGAAGGTGCTTTTGAAAGAATTTTTGCCTAGGTTTGGTGTTTGCAGACTTTTATGGAATGATAACGGACCTCATTTTGCTGGGGAAGTTATTAAGTATGTCCTGAAAGGATTAGGGATCAAACAGAAGTTCCATGCGGTTTTCCACCCACAATCAGCAGGGTTGATGGAAAGGTGTAATGCTACTTTGAAGCTGAAGTTAGCAAAGATACAGGCTTCCACATCCTTAACTTGGCCGGATGCATTACTGTTGGCGTTATTGTTTATTAGGTCAGTGCCACACTCTCGAATCGGCCTTACTGTAGGAAAGTCCTTTTTTTTGCCTGATCACCCCCACTCTTTCTGGATAGGTACTGGTGGTTACTGACTCTTGGCTGTGCCCTGGGTACTGCTTACCAGTCCCAGGGCCAGTGCTCTGTGTAAAATGGATATGCAAATTAGGCTAATTATAATTGGCTAAGTTAACCTACCTATAAGTCCCTAGTATATGGTAGGGCATGTAGGTTTAGGGACCACAGCATAGGTGGTGCACACCTAGGTGCATTGCTGAGGTGCCCAGTGTCATTTTAAAATCAAGCCTGCCTTGCTGGCTGCTTTTAAATTAAAGTTATATGCAAATTCGACTTTGGAATTAAAGGTACTTCCAAAGTTTTAAACTACCTTATTTTTACATATAAGTCACCCCTAAGGTGTGCCCTATGTGCCCCTAGGGCTGGGTGCCATGTAACTATAAGCAGGGACTTTATAAAAATAGATTTATAAGCCCTGGTGAGGTAAAAACAGCCAAATTCGTTTTTCCCTCATTGAAGTCAATGGCCTTCATAGGCTAGAATGGGCAGACTTTATTTAAAATTTTAAAGTCTCCTTAAATGTTACATACCAAGAATTTGGTATCAAATTGATTGTTATAATAAATCCCACAACTTCCAGTTGTTGGATTTAATATAACTAGTGCAGGTAAAAAGTTTAGACTTTACCTAAAAAGTTGCCAATTTCAGCTCTGCATTGTTTTTGCTGCTGTGCTCTGATTGGCCAGCCTGCAGCAGCTTCTGCCAGGCCACTTTTATGAGGTGTGAAGTGGCCTGGCTTTACACAAAGGAATGTGCTTGGGGGAGAGAATCTCCCCTCAGCAGATGGGGAAGCAGGAAGGGGGAGGGCTGCCAAACTGGTCTTCAAAGGCAGAGAAGGACATCTGGAGCACCCAGCAACACCCCCACATCCTGCAACCCCAGACAGCTAGGTGCCCCCTTGATTAGATTAGGAGAGGGCAGGAGAGGGGTGTGTTTATGATTTTAAGCCACACCAGTGGGTGGGCTCAGCCAGATCTCTCCTCCAAAAATCAGATTCATCCATTTTGGATTTTTAGAGACTATTGCCTTCTGGGATGGATTTTTGCCACACTTCCCAGGAAGTGGTCATCACAGGGGGACGACCCTGTCCCTGATTGGAGGACCAGGGCCCCCCTGCTTTTCACCCAGGAGCAAGGATAAAACTGGCAGACCTGCACCCACGCCTCAGATCCCCACCAAATTTCAAGAAGAAAGAACTACAAGGAGAAGAAGGACTGCCCTGCTGGACCCCTGGCCTGCACCTGGACCCTGCACTCAGAAAGACTGCACCAGCTGCACACTTGGGCTTCACCACAAGAAGGACTTTGCCTGGCTTCCACTGGTTCAAGGAGGGACTCCCTGTTTGCTACAGGTGAAAAATTGCTAACCAGAGTCCCCTGCACCAACTCCTGAAAAAGTGACCAGCTGACCACTGTCCAGTGGCCAAAAAGGAGTTTGCGCCAGGTGCACTCTGGGAGTTGAAGTCCGCACTTCCCAAGGACCATCACAGAACTTCTGGACCCTTGGGGTGAGCTGTGGACCCCAAAAGAACCTTAAAAGAACATCTGGGTGAAGCCCCAGAAGTTTGGAAAAGATTGGAGAAATTTTAGAAAAAAGCTCCATAAAGTGACCGACTCGGCGCGGAAATTCTAGCCGGCTTGCCTCAACCGCGACCCGGCCTGACTTCGTGGTTCGTCCCGGTCAAGAAAAACATCCGAAAAAAAGACTAAGTCCGAACGTAAAAAGTTGACCGGGACCTTCCAGCCATCGTATCCGAGAAGGGCTCCACGGACGTCGGATCAAGATCCAGGTTTACCCCGGTCGAAGGATTTTCGTCTCGAAAAAACGACTAAGTCCGAAGGTAAAAATCACCACCGAGGAAACCGACTTCGCGTATCCGGACAAGGGCTCCAGGAGGTCGGATCCAACTGGCAGGTTCGTCCCGGGGAAGAAAAACATCGAAAAAGAGACTAAGTCAGAAGGTAACTTTTTGACCGAGGCCTCCCGCGACTTGTAGCCGAGCAGGGCTCCATCGCGGTCGGCCTGAAAGTTTGACTTTGCCCCGGTCCTGGTGCAACCAGATGACCCGATTGGCGCTTTTCGTTTCTGAGCGCTAGAAAATAATAATACTTTAAAAATTCATATCTCCGGTTCCCCTGAACCGATTTTAATCGTTTTTGTGTCATTTTAAAGATAAAAATATAAGCTATTTTTATAAATTGGTTTTGGATTTTTAAACTGTTTCCTGTGTTTTATTTAATTACTGTTTTGTGATATTTGAATGCTTTACACTTTGTCTCCTAAGTTAAGCCTTGACGCTCGATGCTAAGCTACCAAGGGTAGAGCTGGGATTAATTTACTGAGACCTAACTGTACTTTTGTGGAGGTTTGTGGCTTGTTGCTAGGTGTAGGTACCTACCTGCCCTATCAATAACCCATTTTCCAACATAATTGGAAGCAGCGACGGGATCCTGTACTTGTGTTCAATATCACGTTACAGTTTTAGATAAAACAAATTAAAAATCCTTTAAATTGTCCTAGTGCAAAAATTGTTTTGAATTTTTAATTTTAATTTTTTTTAAAAATTAATTTGGATTAATTTCAATTATTGAATTTTTTTAATTTTTCTAAATTCCTGTTACCAATTTTTGCAAAAAGTTTTTTTGTTGACACAAAACTAGGGAACCATGGAGCTTGATCTGGCTAGCCTACCCACACTGACAGTAGTCCAGCTTAGGGGGTTGTGTATTGAGAGGGGGTTGCCTGCAACCACTAATCTCAGGAAAGAAATCCTGATTAAATCCCTGACAGCATGGGCTGAGGCCCAAGAGGTAGAGACAGAGGAAGCTCCAGAGGAGGAACCAAAAGAAGATGATGCTAACTCTAACCATTCAGGGGAGGAAAGGCATCAGACCCCAAGTGAGGAAGAGGAGGAACGGTCCTCACTGGACACAGTCACTAGGGGTAGACCCAAAGCTAGTGGTAGGAAGAGGGTCCTTTCAGGAGGAGAGAACCCATCCATCAGGGAGAGAGAGCTGGAAGCCCAGCTAGCCTACATAGCTTTGGAGGCAGATAAGCTTGCCCTAGAAAAAAAGAAGTGGGCAAGCAAAGAAAAAAAAGATGGAAGCAGCGAGAAAGAAACTGAGGTGTCCCTGGGTGGGGGTTTTGCCCCCAGATTACCCAAAGGGGTGGTTCCTGCCTATGTAGAGGGGGATGACATTGATAAGTGGCTGGGGGCCTTTGAGAGGGCCCTCCAGATGAGGAAAGTCAAGCCTCAGTACTGGGGTTCACTCCTTTGGGAGTTAGTTCCCAACTCTGGGAGGGATAGGCTCCTAACCATGAGTGGGGAGGATGCAGACTCATACCCCAGTATGAAGAGATGCTTGACTAAAAAGTTTGGTCTAACCCCAGAGCAGTATAGGCTTAAGTTTAGGGACACCCAAAAGACAAGCACCCAGTCCTGGGTGGACTTTGTGGACATTTCAGTGAAAGCACTGGAGGGCTGGATACAGGGCAACAGGGTAAGTACCTTTGAGGGGCTGTACAATTTGATTATGAGGGAGCACCTTCTAACTAATTGTGTCCAAGAGAGGCTCCGCCAGTATCTAGTAGACTCTAGGTTGACCAACCCCAGAGAGCTGGGGGAGGCAGCAGATGACTGGTTAAGAACTAGAGTTAACCAGAGACCCCCAGGGGGTGATCAGAAAAAGGGAGGACATGGTTCTTCTCAGGGGAAGAACCAGGGGAAAGATGACAAAAAACCCAAAGAGTCCTCACAAGAGTCCCCAAAAACTTCTCAGGGAGGGGGAGCCCCGAGCCAATTCACTTCTAAAGGGAAAGGGTATCAGGGAAAGAATTTTGATCCTGCTAAAGCAGGAAGGTTTCAGGAGCTTGCTAAGGCCGGCAAGTGTTTTGACTGTTTTCAGCCAGGACATAAAAGAGGAGATGCTATCTGCACCAAGAAGCCCCCCACTGGTGGGCAATCCCAGGGGATTGCTAGTGTAGGGTTGGGGGTGGAAGTTGGCCCAGGGGTGGAATCAGGGTACACTGAAGTCACCTTAGTATCCGTGGGTGGGGTGGACATTGCAACTATGGCCACCTTACCTCCCATCATGCAGAGGTATAGGCAGAGGCCTAAAGTCAATGGGACTGAAGTGGAAGCTCTGAGAGATACAGGAGCCAGTGTGACAATGGTCACAGAAAAGCTGGTTTCTCCAGAGCAGGTCTTACCTGGTGTCTTCCACCAGGTGACTTATGCAGATAGCAGAACCAAACTCCATCCCATGGCTATGGTGAGTCTGGAATGGGGAGGTGTGACTGGCCCTAAAAAAGTAGCTGTAGCTCCTGCCCTCCCAGTAGAGTGTCTACTGGGAAATGATCTTGAAGCATCTGAATGGTCAGAAGTGGAGAGAAGGGTCCATGCAAAGATGCTGGATCTCCCTGAATGGGTGTGTGCTGTGACCAGGTCACAGGCAGCACAACAGGGAAATGCTGGACACTTGGACCCTGGAACAATGGGCCAAGCCTCCAAGAAGAAGAGAAAGGGCACTGGGTCTGGCTTACCAGCCCCAACAAGTACAGAGGGTCAGGAAGAATCCAACCCTGAGGGGGAGGATCTGAACTCTGAGGGAGGGACACCTTCCCTGCAAACTCTGCCTGACTTGGCAGAACTGCAAGGGGCAGGTGGGCCCACCAGAGAAGATTTGTGCCAGGGACAAAGAGAGTGTCCCACTCTTGAGGGCCTGAGGCAGACTGCTGCCAGGCAAGAACAAGGGGATACCAGTGGTACCCACAAGGTTTACTGGGAGGATGGAGTTCTCTACACTGAGGCTAGGACCCTCAAAGAAGGGGCTACTAGGAGAGTAGTGGTCCCCCAAAAGTATAGAGAATTCCTCCTTACCTTAAGCCATGATATCCCCTTAGCTGGTCATTTGGGACAGACCAAGACCTGGAACAGGCTGGTCAACCATTTTTTTTGGCCAGAAATGTCCGAAAAAGTCAAGGAGTTTTGCAGCTCCTGTGTCACCTGTCAAGCCAGTGGCAAGACAGGGGGCAAGTCAAAGGCTCCCTTAATTCCACTGCCAGTGGTTGGGACTCCCTTTGAGAGGGTGGGGATTGACATTGTTGGTCCCCTAGACCCACCAACTGCTTCAGGTAACAGGTACATTGTGGTGGTAGTGGACCATGCCACCAGGTACCCTGAGGCAATACCCCTCCGGACAATCACTGCACCCACAGTGGCTAGGGCCCTACTTGGTGTGTTCACCAGAGTGGGATTCCCAAAGGAGGTGGTCTCAGATAGGGGCACAAACTTTATGTCAGCCTATCTGAAAGCCATGTGGGAGGAGTGTGGTGTTACTTATAAGTTCAGCACACCCTACCATCCACAGACCAATGGTCTAGTGGAAAGATTCAATAAGACCCTGAAGGGCATGATCATGGGTTTGTCTGACAAACTCAGGAGGAGGTGGGATGTCCTCCTCCCATGCCTGCTGTTTGCCTACAGGGAGGTGCCACAGAAGCGGGTTGGATTCAGCCCCTTTGAGTTACTGTTTGGGCACCCTGTAAGAGGCCCATTGTGCTTGGTGAGAGAGTCTTGGGAAAAGCCTCTCAAGGAAGCCAAGGAGAATGTGCTGGATTATGTACTAGGCCTGCGGTCTCGCATGGCTGAGTATATGAAGAAGGCAAGCAGGAACCTGGAGGCCAGTCAGGAGCTCATGAAGCTCTGGCATGATCAAAAGGCTACCATGCCTGAGTATCACCCAGGACAGCTGGTGTGGGTTTTGGAGCCCATGGCTCCTAGGGCACTACAGACCAAATGGACTGGGCCCTATCCAATCCTAGAAAAAAAAGGTGAGGTCACCTACTTGGTGGACCTTGGCACCCCCAGGAATCCTCACAGGATCCTGCATGTTAATAGGATGAAACCCCACCAGGACAGGGCAGACATGACCATGTTGATGGTCACTGATGAAGGGAAGGAGGAGGAGGGTGAACCTCTGCCAGACCTCCTGTCCTCAAAGGAAAAAGATGGGTCAGTGGAGGGAGTGGTACTCTCTCCCAAACTGACAGATCAGCAACAACAAGACTGTAAGCAAGTCTTGGGACAGTTTGCTAGTCTGTTCTCCCTGACCCCTGGACTCACCAATTGGTGTGTCCATGATGTTGACACTGGTGACAGCTTGCCTGTCAAGAACAAGCTGTACAGGCTGTCTGACCAGGTCAAGGCCAACATCAAAGCTGAAGTGGCTAAGATGTTGGATCTGAAGGTAATTGAGCACTCTGATAGTCCTTGGTCCAGTCCAGTGGTACTGGTGCCCAAAGCTAGTCCCCAAGGTGGGAAGAAAGAATTAAGATTCTGTGTGGACTACAGAGGTCTAAATGCAGTCACTAGGACTGATGCTCACCCCATACCTAGAGCTGATGAGCTCATTGACAGGTTGGGGGCTGCCAAATTCCTGAGCACATTTGATCTGACCTCAGGATATTGGCAGATTGCCTTAAGTCCAAGAGCCAAGGAGAGGTCAGCATTTTCCACACCAGAGGGCCACTTTCAGTTCAAGGTGATGCCCTTTGGGATGAAAAATGCTCCTGCCACCTTCCAACGGTTGGTGAATAGAGTCCTATCTGGGTTGGAATCTTTTAGTGCAGCTTATCTAGATGATATAGCTGTATTTAGTTCCACCTGGAGGGACCACCTGGTCCACCTGAAGGAAGTGCTTCAGGCCCTGCTTCAAGCAGGCCTGACTATCAAGGCAAGCAAGTGCCAGATAGGGCAAAGTTCTGTTGTGTACCTGGGCCACCTTGTTGGTGGAGGCCATGTACAACCTCTCCAGCCCAAGATCCAGACTATCCTGGATTGGGAGGCTCCAAAAACCCAGACTCAGGTCAGGGCCTTTCTTGGCCTGACTGGGTATTACAGGAGGTTCGTTCAGAATTTTGGGACCATAGTGGCCCCTCTGACTGAGCTTACCTCCAAGAAACAACCCAAGAAGGTCATTTGGACCCCAGAGTGTCAAAAAGCTTTTGACACCCTAAAACAGGCTATGTGTTCAGCACCAGTGTTACTGGCCCCTGACTATAGCAAAGAGTTTGTAGTGCAAACAGATGCTTCAGAGGAAGGGATTGGGGCAGTGTTAGCACAAGTTAATGAAGAGGGCCATGATCACCCAGTTGCCTTCATCAGCAGGCGACTACTCCCCAGAGAGAAGAAATGGAGTGCCATTGAGAGGGAGGCCTTTGCTGTGGTTTGGTCCCTGAAGAAGTTGAGGCCTTACTTGTTTGGCACTCACTTCCGTGTACAAACTGACCACAGACCTCTCAGATGGTTGATGCAGATGAGGGGGGAGAACCCAAAACTGTTAAGGTGGTCCATTTCCCTACAGGGGATGGACTTCACAGTGGAGCACAGACCTGGGACTGCTCATGCCAATGCAGATGGCCTTTCCAGGTTTTTCCACTTAGCTGATGAGGACTACCAGGGTGTAGGTTAGTACCCATCACCTTTCATCTGGGGGGGGGCAGTGTAGGAAAGTCCTTTTTTTTGCCTGATCACCCCCACTCTTTCTGGATAGGTACTGGTGGTTACTGACTCTTGGCTGTGCCCTGGGTACTGCTTACCAGTCCCAGGGCCAGTGCTCTGTGTAAAATGGATATGCAAATTAGGCTAATTATAATTGGCTAAGTTAACCTACCTATAAGTCCCTAGTATATGGTAGGGCATGTAGGTTTAGGGACCACAGCATAGGTGGTGCACACCTAGGTGCATTGCTGAGGTGCCCAGTGTCATTTTAAAAGCAAGCCTGCCTTGCTGGCTGCTTTTAAATTAAAGTTATATGCAAATTCGACTTTGGAATTAAAGGTACTTCCAAAGTTTTAAACTACCTTATTTTTACATATAAGTCACCCCTAAGGTGTGCCCTATGTGCCCCTAGGGCTGGGTGCCATGTAACTATAAGCAGGGACTTTATAAAAATAGATTTATAAGCCCTGGTGAGGTAAAAACAGCCAAATTCGTTTTTCCCTCATTGAAGTCAATGGCCTTCATAGGCTAGAATGGGCAGACTTTATTTAAAATTTTAAAGTCTCCTTAAATGTTACATACCAAGAATTTGGTATCAAATTGATTGTTATAATAAATCCCACAACTTCCAGTTGTTGGATTTAATATAACTAGTGCAGGTAAAAAGTTTAGACTTTACCTAAAAAGTTGCCAATTTCAGCTCTGCATTGTTTTTGCTGCTGTGCTCTGATTGGCCAGCCTGCAGCAGCTTCTGCCAGGCCACTTTTATGAGGTGTGAAGTGGCCTGGCTTTACACAAAGGAATGTGCTTGGGGGAGAGAATCTCCCCTCAGCAGATGGGGAAGCAGGAAGGGGGAGGGCTGCCAAACTGGTCTTCAAAGGCAGAGAAGGACATCTGGAGCACCCAGCAACACCCCCACATCCTGCAACCCCAGACAGCTAGGTGCCCCCTTGATTAGATTAGGAGAGGGCAGGAGAGGGGTGTGTTTATGATTTTTAGCCACACCAGTGGGTGGGCTCAGCCAGATCTCTCCTCCAAAAATCAGATTCATCCATTTTGGATTTTTAGAGACTATTGCCTTCTGGGATGGATTTTTGCCACACTTCCCAGGAAGTGGTCATCACAGGGGGACGACCCTGTCCCTGATTGGAGGACCAGGGCCCCCCTGCTTTTCACCCAGGAGCAAGGATAAAACTGGCAGACCTGCACCCACGCCTCAGATCCCCACCAAATTTCAAGAAGAAAGAACTACAAGGAGAAGAAGGACTGCCCTGCTGGACCCCTGGCCTGCACCTGGACCCTGCACTCAGAAAGACTGCACCAGCTGCACACTTGGGCTTCACCACAAGAAGGACTTTGCCTGGCTTCCACTGGTTCAAGGAGGGACTCCCTGTTTGCTACAGGTGAGAAATTGCTAACCAGAGTCCCCTGCACCAACTCCTGAAAAAGTGACCAGCTGACCACTGTCCAGTGGCCAAAAAGGAGTTTGCGCCAGGTGCACTCTGGGAGTTGAAGTCCGCACTTCCCAAGGACCATCACAGAACTTCTGGACCCTTGGGGTGAGCTGTGGACCCCAAAAGAACCTTAAAAGAACATCTGGGTGAAGCCCCAGAAGTTTGGAAAAGATTGGAGAAATTTTAGAAAAAAGCTCCATAAAGTGACCGACTCGACGCGGAAATTCTAGCCGGCTTGCCTCAACCGCGACCCGGCCTGACTTCGTGGTTCGTCCCGGTCAAGAAAAACATCCGAAAAAAAGACTAAGTCCGAACGTAAAAAGTTGACCGGGACCTTCCAGCCATCGTATCCGAGAAGGGCTCCACGGACGTCGGATCAAGATCCAGGTTTACCCCGGTCGAAGGATTTTCGTCTCGAAAAAACGACTAAGTCCGAAGGTAAAAATCACCACCGAGGAAACCGACTTCGCGTATCCGGACAAGGGCTCCAGGAGGTCGGATCCAACTGGCAGGTTCGTCCCGGGGAAGAAAAACATCGAAAAAGAGACTAAGTCAGAAGGTAACTTTTTGACCGAGGCCTCCTGCGACTTGTAGCCGAGCAGGGCTCCATCGCGGTCGGCCTGAAAGTTTGACTTTGCCCCGGTCCTGGTGCAACCAGATGACCCGATTGGCGCTTTTCGTTTCTGAGCGCTAGAAAATAATAATACTTTAAAAATTCATATCTCCGGTTCCCCTGAACCGATTTTAATCGTTTTTGTGTCATTTTAAAGATAAAAATATAAGCTATTTTTATAAATTGGTTTTGGATTTTTAAACTGTTTCCTGTGTTTTATTTAATTACTGTTTTGTGATATTTGAATGCTTTACACTTTGTCTCCTAAGTTAAGCCTTGACGCTCGATGCTAAGCTACCAAGGGTAGAGCTGGGATTAATTTACTGAGACCTAACTGTACTTTTGTGGAGGTTTGTGGCTTGTTGCTAGGTGTAGGTACCTACCTGCCCTATCAATAACCCATTTTCCAACACTTACTCCTTACGAAATAGTGTTTGGAAGGCCAATGAACATTTGGGGAGTTCCTAAGCCAAATTCTGTATATGATGTACCTTGTGTCCTGATGAATAATTATTTGGCACAGTTAACCGACAATTTGGTTTCTATTCATCAACAGGTTCGAGAAGCACTTCTGAAAGAAGTGGGTCCATGGTACTCACTGCAAGAGAGTGCTACCTACCTTGGTGGAACCTGCTTGTGCTGACCGATCATCGAGAGATTTTGACTACGGAGAAAGGCCGTGCTATATCACCTGACGAATCTGCGGAGTTCTTCCCGGACCGTACGATTTCTGGAGTGTCGCAATATAATTTGAGACCGAGGAAAGACCACGTAGTGCTGGAGAAAACTGGTTAAGCTACTGCCCTGGGTTAGTGAAACGTAGAGCCAATGTGGCAAGGGGTGGGCATCAGCCATGCATTAGAGTAGTGACACCCGTCTTGGCCCGTGGTGAAGAAATCAGCGGCTGCCCAGGGATAAGAGCTCCAACGATTGTTTTTAATTAATTTCTGAAAGGGTCGATTATCACTGTTGCTAAAATGAATAACAAACTGATCATTAGTACTATGGGGTTTGTTGTTGTTTTGGTGGTTACAGCAATAATCACCTGGTTTGTTGAAAAGAAGGCTCCTGCTCGTGAGTTTTTTTGTTGCCACTACTCCAGTACCAGAGGATCACTATTACTTTACGCTTCCCTATCAGGAGCAGAAGCACCGTCAATCGTACTTCAATAATACTTTCATTCAGATGTTGCATCATACTCATAATGCTACAAATACTACTAACTGTTGGGTATGTGGAATGATACCTGTGCATCAAAAGAAAGGAAGAACACCTTTAATTCCTTTTCCTTTTTCACACAATGGTTCTTGTCAAGCTTGGTATACGCTTTTGTTTGCATCTGGAAAACGTACAGAGGGCGGACTTCTTTTTCGCCTTAATAAAGTATGCTACCAAGTCAAAGATGGGTATCCCCAAACCAAAGGAACTAAATGGGAATGGGAAGAGTATCAACCGGACAACATTTTTCAATACCATATGTCTTCACAAATATAAGGGACTCTGACAAGAAAGAACAATTTGTGATTTATGTTACAAAAACTAAAGCAGATGTATGTATACGTAGCATTGGGTGAATTCCACTAGGGATAAGCGATTGTACCTTGATTTTAACTATTGAGGGTGTAAATAATAGTAGTTTTGCAGCTTCACATAATACATATTTTGTTTGTGGTAACTATGGATATTACCAACTACCTGTTGGGTGGTCAGGTGTGTGTTATGTATCTTTTCTATTACATCCTGTGTTTTTGGCCCCTGCATCATATCACCGAGATTTTAAACTGTTCAATGTAATCATTAAAAATAGATATAAAAGAACAATAAGTACAAATGAGGTAGACCAAACGGACACTAGCCTACAACAATATGTTGATTTTAATTTAGTGTTGTTCTCCTTTGTGGGTGCTGCGTTAAACAGTAGGAAAGTGAGATGATTGACTAGGGTTGTGGAAGCTATTACCGATCAGGCAGCTCTGGCACTTGGGAATATTATCGAGGAGCTCCAAATTGTGAGGATTGTAGCGCTCCAAAATCATATGGTACTAGATGTGATATTAGCTGACCGAGGTGGTACATGTCGCATCATCGGTGGTAGTTGCTGTGTTTTTATTCCAGATCACTCACCTTCAGTATATGATGCAATATCCAAATTGCATAAAATTGCTGCAGAAATCCACACAGAGACTGGTACTTGGACTTTTTCTGGATGGTTTTGGGCTCTTGTTTCCACTTGGGTCTGGAAACTACTTACTATCCTGTGTGTAATGATTGCAATATTTTTCACATGCTGTATCTGTATTCAGTGTGGTCCAATGTTCTGCTCCATGTGTATTACTGCTTGTATGCCTACCAAAAGAAATATTACAGAAATGAAAGCACAACGCATGTTAGATAAGGAAATAGCTGAAATGATGAGCATAAATATACAAGATGGATATTTAGATTATCCCAGAAAGACGAATGTCTTCAGCTAATGCTGAAAGGGTAATCTGTTGTAATTTAATAGCGATTAGATTAAGCATTAGCAGAAGACATCTTGTGAACATTTGGCGGAATCCATTTTGTATTCATGGCTGCCATTTTCTATGCCATGTGCTCCCCATGTGCTCTGTCCTATCTTTCTGTTAACTACTCTTGAAAATCTGTCTAGTGACAAGTTATATTTAGCATCTCCCACTTTCGCACATGCCCAGTAAGATCTGCAGCTGTTAGTAATCAATAACAGACAGTAATGTGTCAACTAGTCCTTGAAACTGTTACCCCTCCTACCTGTCGACTGTGCATTTCCATATGACCTTACATGTATGTAAGTCTTGTTTCTATAATTGTACCATCTTCTTTTAGTTGCTGCGTGGGTATAAAAGGACCATGCTCTCTTAGTTCAGTGTGCTACTTCAAACATTACCGAAGGGTGCTGTTTGAACTGTAGTACCACCTCATGAGGTTTAATAAACTTTGTCTTTTATTTCAGTTTCTGTGCCAACTTCTTCCTATATGGTCTGAGGACTTTTTGCAGAGAAGGGCGAACCCCTTGCACTAGTAGGCCTTGCTGAGGCTTACTTCAACAAGCGCACGTGAGCGGTGTGTGGTGATGGGCATGCTGGTGATAGAGGTAGTGCCTGAAGATGTAGTGCATGCAGGTGTGAGTGGAGACGAGACAGGGAGTGAGGAGGAGGACGTGGAGGAGGGGGATACAACGGAGGCAGTGGATGTTGGTGTGTCTGCCTGGGGATGATGCTTGTGTGAGTGCCAGTGGGATGTGTGGTGCTTATGTTTGCCATGTCCACTCTTGTGTGTTGATGAGTGTGTATGCTGGTCTGATGGTGTGCTTGGGATAGGCTGAGGTATAGGGGATTGGGTCTAGGTGGAGGAAGTTGGAGGAGGGAAGCTGGACACAGGGACAATGGCTGCAATCAGTGCTGAGGCCAGAGCCTGAAATGCTCTCTGTTGGGCCGCCTGGCCAGAATGAATCCCCTCCAGGTATGCATTTGTTTGCTGCAAATGCCTCTCAACACCCTAGATGGCATTCAAAATGGTCGATTGCCCATCAGTGAGGGATCTCAGGAGGTCAATAGCCTCCTCACTGAGGGCAGCAGGGCTGACTGTGGCAGGGGCCGAGGTGCCTGGGGTGAAGGAGATGCCCAACCTCCTTGGTGAGACAGGCACGGGAAACATGCTGAGGGGCTGCTGGGAGGGCAGTGCTTGGGGGGGTGGCGGCTGTAGCTGTTGATGTGGTGGGCACAGAGGTGCCCACCACCGCAGGGGAGCTCCCATCAGAGAAGGAGTCGCTGACGCTGGTGTATTCTCCTGTCCCTGTCGTGGAGCTCCCCTCACCCTCCATCCCACTGGTGCCTTCAGACTCCGTTACTTCACCCTCCAGGGCCATGTGGGATGCAGCTCCCTCCTGCTCCTGTACCACTGCTCCTCGGCTAGATGATGCTAATGCACACAAGGACAGGGTGACAAAATAAAAGGGAAGGGGAGAGACAGAAGAGACACATGGTCAATGAATGCAACACCACTACAGTTGGCGGACACAACACACGGGGGGCAGCCCTATGCACTAAGCCATGCACTAACAGTGCAGTGGAAAAGCACATGCCCAAGGGGGACTCTGTCTAGACCCATTTCATGCACAGCTGGAACCCATGGGAGCCTGACTAGGTGTAGAGGGCAAATACCACCTTTGGGGTTGGAGTGGAAATGAGCCTGCAAATCAATGGATTTACCTTTGCCCGCCTGCCCTGGCCTAGGGGAACCCACAGCCCACCACTCCCACCCAGACACCTCGTCAATCACGTAGAGTCAGCTGAATAAGAGTGTAGTCACCCCCTTGTGGCTGCTTTGATGCCGTCAAGTGCCCATCCAACTCCGGATGTGCCACCACCAAGATCCAGTACATCAGGGGGGTCATGGTGCGACGGGCATCCCTTCCATGTTGGGGGCCATCCCCAGCTGGGCCTCCACCGTCTTCTTGCTCCAGCAGCGCAGGTCCTCCAATCTTTTGCAGTGGGTACTCCGTCTAAGGTAGACCCCCAGGGTCTGCACTCCCTTGGCAATGGCATACCAAATACCCTTCCTCTCATGGGTGCTGACCTAGAGGAAAAGTGAAGTTAGAATGGATATTACTCTCCCGTACAATTCTTCTCATACATTGCCCACAAACCTCCCACCCTGGCCCAGACATACATACACACACCATACTCACATGCTGGCCTGTGCCCCCCCCCTCTTCCATCCACGACACTCCATTCAATCATATGCCATCCACCATGCTCACAGTGTACTCACCTGTTTGTCTGGAGGACCGTACAGTTGCATGTACTGGGGGAGGACCTCATCCACCAGTTTCTCCAACTCCTCCGAAGTGAAGACATGGGCCCTTTCCCCAGACACGGTAGCCATTGTCGCTTCCAGACACAGGTCACTGCAGCACTTGCAGTTTAGGTCCTCTCCTGTTGAAGGTCAGGTATCAAGTGAGGGAACAGATAGAAAAGGCGGTCACGTCTGCGGGGGTGCGTATCGTCACCACCAGCGTACATCGTCATTGGCTCCTGGAACCCATAGGGCCCAATGATGATCAATGCTGAATTGCGCTGCGGTTTTCGACCGCCTACTGCGACGGTGTACAACACAGCGCAGTTACCTAATTTCCCCTTGTCCCACCTTACAGGTCACGCAGCCACCATTTCAGGGGGCCACATGGCAGGCCAAATAACTGCGTCACACTTATTTAGGCCAGGACCACAGACAGACAAAGGCACATAGAGAAAATGTAACGTTTTTGCTCAACAGCCTTGTGATACCTAAGTGTTGAATGACCGTCTGCTCAGCGATCTCCTCCATAGGGCACGTCTGCTGGGGCAGGTGATGAGATGGTGGCATCCTCCGGTGTACAGACCCCTGGTGGACCTGTCGACAATGGAAGACAGACACATAATTATCCCTTACAGACTTGATCTTGCAACAATCCAGGAATTGTGTTCCCAGTTGGAGCCTGACCTGATGTCAGCTATCCGCCATCCCACAGGAATACCCCCTCTAGTGCAGGTCCTAACCTTATTCCATTTCCTGGCCTGTGGGTCTTTTCAAACAACAGTAGCCATGCCATCAGGGATGTCCCAGCCAATGTTCCCTAACGTGTTGTCCAGAGTGTTGTCTGCCCTGCTGAAACACATGCACAGGTACATCGTTTTCACTCAAGTGGAGGATTTGCCCACATTGAAAGGTGACTTTTATGCCCTGGGACATATCCCCAACATCAATGGTGCCATTGATGGTACACATGTGGCATTTGTCCCCCCCCGCAGGAATGAACAGGTGTACAGAAACCGGAAAAGCTACCATTCTATGAATATGCAGATGGTGTGTTTGGCAGACCAGTACAAATCCCATGTGAATGCCAAGTTTCCTGGCTCAGTGCATGACGCTTACATTTTGAGGAATAGAAGCATCCCTTATGTGATGGGGCAACTCCAGAGGCACTGTGTGTGGCTAATAGGTGAGCCTAAAGTCCCCACACAGTTTCATGTGCTGTCTAGGTATGGGAGATTCACTAATGTTTGGAGTATGTCTAACAGTTGTCCCTCGATATTTGCAAGTGACTCTGGTTACCCCAACCTGTCATGGCTATGACCCCAGTGAGGAATCCCAGGACAAGGGCAGAGGAACACTACAATAAGGCACATGGGTGAACTAAGAGGATAATAGAGCGCGCCTTCGGCCTCCTGAAGGCCAGATTCCGGTGCCTCCATCTGACAGGTGGATCCCTATACTACTCACCGAAGAAGGTGTGCCAGATCATTATGGCATGCTGTATGTTGCACAACCTGGCTTTGCGACAGTGGGTGCCTTTTCTGCAGGAGGATGGGCCTGATGCTGGTCTTGTGGCAGCTGTGGAGCCTGTGGACAGTGAAGACGAGGAGGCAAAAGAAGATGTAGGCAACCGAAACAACATCATCATGCAATACTTGCAGTGAGACACAGGTAAGAGGAAGAAACTACTTCCCATATCTCACACTATTGTAGGACCTAGCACAAGTCTGCCTTTTTACCTCTGTGTATCGACCCTGACTTGTCACTTTGGCTTTCCATTTCACAGATCTGGGTCCCAATTTGTGCCCTCTGCTATGTTTACTCCTGGCCTACAGCTGTGCAACAATGGTATGTGAACAAGTACATTGACATTGCTATATTCCAGAGATTTTGCAGTTATACATTTGTGAAAGCACAGACTGACTCCAGATTTTTGGGTGATTCAAGGGTGTTTATTTCTGTGCTAATAGGAGGAGGGGGGGGGTGAAATGGGCTGGGGTGATGGTGGAGGAATGTCCAATGGCAGAGTCCAGTATCTTGGTCTCACAGGTGCATTGTCCAATGGGGCATAGGAAGGGGAGCAATGGCAGTTTAAGGTGGACAGGGTGACAAAGTGGGACAGAAGGGTGACATTCAGGAGGGTCTTATTTCCTGGCGGGGGTCTTGGCAATGTTCTCTGTCTTGTTCCTGGATCTCAGGGACCATTTGCGGGGTGGTTCTCCTTCTGCAGGGGGTGGGGTGCTGGTGGCCTGTTGGTCATGTGTCGATGCCTCCTAGCCACTAGCGCCGACGGAGGTGGAGGGCTGTTCATCATCCAGGCTAGTGTCAGGGGCCCGTTGGTGTGCCACTGTGTCCCTCATGGTGTTGACAAGGTCTGCCAGCAGCCCTGCAATGGTGACCAGGGTGGTGTTAATAGACTTCAAGTCCTCCCTGATCCCCAAGTAGTGTTCCTCCTGCAGCCGCTGGGTCTCCTGAAACTTGGCTAGTACCGTGCCCATGGTCTCCTGGGACTAGTGGTAAGATCTCATGATGTTAGAGAGTGCCTCATGGAGTGTCGGTTTCCTGGGCTGGTCCTCCTCCGGTCGCACAGCAGTCCTCCCAGCTTCCCTGTTATCCTGTGCCTCTGTCCCCTGAACTGTGTGCCCATTGCCACTGACCCCGAGGTCCCTGATTTTCTTGGGTTGGTGGGTTTGCCTGGGTGCCCTGTAGTGGTGGACACACTGCTGATTGACGTGTCATGGGGAAGGGGGATGGGCCCGCTGGGTGGGTGCTGTGGTGGTGTTTCCTGAGGGGGGAGGTTCTGTGGTGGTATGGGACTGTGTCAGGGGAACCGACTGTCCAGAGGTCCCTGATGGGCCGGGCTGGTCATCTTGATCCAGGAGTGCAGAGCTGCTGTCATCACTGTGGGCCTCTTCTGATGTGGGACTGGATATGTCTGGCACCTCCTGTCCGGTAACGTTGGGTATGGGTCCTGCTGGGGTTTAAATGCATAGTTTTAGCATCTGTGTGTGCCATCTTGTGCATTGGGTGTGGTACCCTCTACTCCTGTGCTTGCATCATTGTGTTTGCCCTTTTGTGATAGTTGGTTTGGGGTCTGTGTAGGTATCTGTACTGGACATGCTTTGGTGACGGTGGTCCATGCATATGTGTTGCATGCAGGGTCTTGATATTGTGATGTGTGGGTTGTAATAGTGAGACATATGTGAGAAAATTGAGTAATGGGAGTGAGGGTAAGAGTGGGGGTATATGATGGCATGCAGGTGGGGTGTGGGGGATATGTTAGTAAAGATTTGACTTACCAGAGTCCAGTCCTCCTGCTACTCCTGCGAGGCCCTAAGGATGCAGTATTGCCAAGACTTGCTCCTCCCATCTTGTTAGTTGTGGGGGAGGAGGAGGGGGTCCACCGCCAGTCCTCTGTACAGCAATCTGATGTCTTGAAACCACGGAACGCACCTTCCCCTGTAGGTCGTTCCAACTCTTCATGATGTCATACCGTGTTCTTTGATGCTGTCCCACTGCGTGGACCCTGTTCATGAGTCTCCGCCATAGCTCCATCTTCCTCGCAATGGAGGTGTGCTGCACCTGTGATCTGAAAAGCTGTGGCTCTACCCGGATGATTTCCTCCACCATGACCTTGAGCTCCTCCTCTGAAAACCTGGGGTGTCTTTGAGGCGCCATGATGTGGTGTGGGTGACGTGTGAGGTGCTGTCTGTTGTGATGTGTGGGGGATGTGTTGGTGTGTGTTGTTTGAGGTGCGTGGATGTTGTCTAAGTGATGGTGTTGTGTGTCTGTGGCTGCTGGTGGTGTGTTTCCTAATCTCTCTCTCTGGCCTTCTTCCAAAATTTATGTTGTAAGAGTTTGTGGGTAATGTGGGTATGTGTTTTATAGTGGTGTCAGTGTGTGGGTGTGGTGTGTGTATGTGTATCAGGTATGTGTATTTCAAATTGTCCAATGTAGTTGTGTTTTGTAAGTGTGTGTGTATTTTGAACGCAGCGGTATGTACCCCAATGGATTACCGTGGTTGAAAGACCGCTGCGTTGATTCGTGGGTCGTGATAGTGTGTGCGTATTCTTGTTGGTGTGACAGTATAGGTTTTGGTATCGCCAGTTTATCACTGACCTTTGCTGTGGCGGACTTGTGTGGGTGTCTGTATTGTGGTGGATTCCGAGATGTGGGTCTTAATACCTGTAGCGGAATTCCGCTGCCACAACGGTATGTTGGGGGTGATCAGCACGGCGGAGAGTGGGACTTACCGCCATGGTTGTTAATGAGCGCCATAATGTCTACTATGGTGGCAGTGGCTGCCGACAGAGTATTTGCAAGACATCTGTAATGTTATTCAGTTAATGTGAAGGAAGGAACAACAACATGAACATGAGGAACCTGACATGGCAGTTTAGCTCTAGTGTGTGTGCCTTGACATGGCACACACTTATTAGTGACAAGAAACAAGAATGTATCAATGTATTTCCCAACACTTTGATATGCTCATACCACTCCTGGGCAGTTGTTAGATTTTGTTAGCGCTAATAATAGCTGAGATGTCTTCAACATCTAGGGCAGGGTTAAAAGCAATGGGTGTTACAATGGGACATACACTGCAACAACCATTGTGTGCCCCTTTGATGCAGAATACTGTGTCATGCTGTGCCATATGGACATGGAGATGTAGACTATTAAACTACTCCATGACAAATCCATGTGCATATGGTGCAGTGAAATGCATCACAGAAGCGTACGGGAAACTGATGCTTTGGTGGTGCTAGGGTCTCCATTATCTGACCCTTCATCTCACAGACAGATTATAAATGTTTGGCAGTTGCTCTGACCTACCACTAAGTTGACTTGCTTACTCAGCTTAACAAATTGAATGTGAGACTGTTGCCCATGCAAAGAAATGTCCAAAAATCACTAATCTATGTTTTCCTATCATGTATTGCAGTTGGGCTTCAACCATGCACTCTTGGAGAAATGCCCTGATTTGAAGACCCCGATGCAGCCAGTAAGTGCCACCTTGTGTATCTCATTTGTCATTCCTGGATTTTGTGTGAGAGGGCCTGATGTGTGCAATGCAATGATGAAATGTAATGTGTGACCAATGGGATAACGTAATTTGAGTTAGGATATGGACTTCATGTCTGATGCTATGTTGAGGATGTAGTATGAGTTGATTCTTGAACAAATGCCAACATGTGCTGCTATGGAATAGTGAGTGTTAGGAATATGAAAGTATGCCCACATATACATAGATGGCAATCATGGCATGTGTCGGAGCGGCTGTTTATCTCATTAGCATGCCTGTTGCCAACATATATGTTGCTGTACTTTTGATAGAACTGTGTGCCAGACATAGCTTTCAGTTACTCAGGAAATGGTACATATGATGTACATTTTAGAGGTCTCTAGGGGGGTTATATAGGAGACAAATGTAGCACCTGTGCCTCATTAATCTTCAGATTTTGAGGGAGGCAGCGGTCATGAAAGGAGCCCTATTGTGCTGGCCAACATTCAGTTGAGTACACATTGAGAAAACAACTCTGCTCAAGTAGGTTGTGGGACATATCTATAGTATATAGCAGGCTAGATGTGTGCAGATTTATCAACATGGTCTAGCCATCATGATATTTGTGAGTGATCTTAATCACATCATGTGTGCATAGGTTGTGAATTAAGTGTGTGTAACTGGTTCTTAGGAGATGTCTGACATGCATGTGCACATGTTGTTCAATATATAGGAATACTGTATCTGCACCCAGTGCACTGCCAATCTTACTGTGCCCCTTAGGGCATCCATACAGCCACCATGTGTGTGCCACTTTACCCAATTTGCACAACATAGCACAGTGTAGCGGGCAATAGGTACCATTTCCGTAGACAACATAGATGTCCTGTTCACGCTTTGGTCAATCTATATGGGCACTAAGCCAGAACTGTACATGTAGATCCATTGTGAGCAATGGTGTGCCCCCTTGTAACACGTGCTCTGAGCAGATGTTAATCCAAGGAGACATGAATGCTGCTTTGCCAAACCTTAGGATTGCCAATGGTAAGTTTCCTGTCCCCCTTTAAGATGACCTCTACCTTGTATCCATGATGGCTGGCCAAGGCTTGGTGTAGCACCAGGGGTGTCAAAGTGGTGGATTGTATACATTGCACCATGAATTGACAATGGCACAGGGATTCTGAAATTGTTGGGCCACTTGATCTTCACTAGTCTGATGACACAAATGTTGAGCAAGGATGCAGTCTTCCACATATCTCTGGGTCATGATGGTCAACAATGGATAGCCGTTACCCCAGTGACATGTACATGATACTGTAGATGGCTGGTAGGAAGTTTGTATCAATTTGGAGTTTGTCAGTGTTGTAGAATGTGTGGTGGACAGCATGTGTCATTTGAGAATGCTGTGTACATTGCATGTCTGTTCTATCTCCACCCAATGCTGTATTTAATGCCAGGTTCTTCTTATGTCTCAGCTGCCAATATGACTCCAGTGGAAAAATACACCTTTGAGAAGAGGGCTGACAGAGTCACGCACACAATGGCAGTACAAGCCGGGTACCAATGGATGGAAAAGAGACATATGAGGGAGACATCGACTGGGGCTTGGCGTGCATTTTCAAATGGGGGACCTCGGCTACAGCCCACAACTGGTCAGGCCACTTCGAGGAAGACACCCGGGACCAGGGAGGCCTCTGCTGGTACTACCCACTCCACTTTCATAGCACCAATCCACAGCCTGGCACCACAATAGCCACCTGCTCCAGCCACAAGCTGTACAATGGAATCCAACATGAGATGCAACATGGCAGCCATGATGGCAAGGCTGGATAAGTTGGAGAGAGATAATGCCCGTAATTATAAACTACTAAAGTACTGCGATAAAAACATGAAGAAGTTGTTAAAGAATGTGTGCCACAGCCGCCCAGTTCCTCCCTCTCACTTTTACCGATGTAAAATGATTAAGTGGGTTTTAGGTGGGTAGTGTTAGGATAGTAAAATAGTGTAGTTTAGGTGTAGGTATAGATGGGGTGGGTTTTAGTAAAAAAAATTATTTTGGGGGGTTAGGTGGGGGTTATGCTGGGGTTTCTATGTTTATAAAAAAAAAAATCTGAAAAAAGGAATAAAAAAATATTTGTTTAGGTAATAGTTTAGGTTAGTACATGTGTAGCCTTAGTATATGCTGTCGTACTCGTGTCTTGTCACTTAAGGGGGCGGGGGAACAATTTTTAGAGTGTGGCATTACATGTGTAAGATTAGTTTAGAATAGAACAAATAGGTGTAAGTTAAGTTAGGTTAGTTTAGTGTAAGGTAGTTGTTAGAAATGGGGTCTTTATTTGAGAGTCAGGTCACCCTATGTCCAAGCATGGACCCTTACTCTAGTCAGGGCAACACACTTAGATATCTCCTGCTTACCACCTTAGTAGCTTGGCACAAGCAGTCGGGCTTATCTCAGAAGCAATGTGTTTAGTATTTGTACCAACACACAGTAATACAGTGAAAACAACACAACATGAACACCACACCAGTTTAGAAAAATAGGTAATATTTATCTAAATCAAACAAGACCAACATGACAAAAATCCAACATACACAAGTTAAAATATGAATTTCCAAAAGAATAAGAGTCTTGCTTTATAGAAAACAATGGAAACAATGATTCTGCACAAAGTACCTGGTCAGCGTAAAAAATAAAGCTGCACAGGCGAGCGTATGTTGGAAAAAGCAGCAATGTGTGAATTCCTTGCTCGCAAAGGAGACCGTATGTCGTTTCTTCTCTAGTCAGGTGGGCGATGCGTTGTTTTTCTTCCTCACAAGAAATCGATGCGTCAAGTTCTGGAAGGGGCACCTCAGATCCGCACAGAGTCAGGTTGACACCCAGGGATGATGCGTGGAAAATCCTGTTGAACTGTGTTGGAAAACCGTGCTGCGTGGGGTTTGTATTGTTATCAGTAGCCACAAGTGTGTGTTGCGCATTGTTTCTCCAGCGTTGATTTTAGCTGCGAAGCCGGCGGCGTGTGGTTGATCAGTCAAGTTGCAGATGTTGCTTTGAAAATTTACCCGCATGGTGTTCTGTGCGTGGATTTTCAGCTTTTGTCTGACAACTTCACCTTTCCAGGGCCCAGGGACTGGTTAGGACGCCACCTGGTAGGGCAGGAGTCTCAGCAGAGAGTCTTTGGTGGCCCTGAGACTTCAAAACAGGATTCAAGCTCAGTTCAAGCCCTTGGAGATTCTTCACAAGCAAGAACATTTCACAAAGTCCTGTCTTTGTCCCCTTTCACAGGCAAAAGCAACAACGGCAGGGTAGTCCAACAATGCACAGTCACGGGCAGGGGCTGCACTCCTCCTCAGCTCTTCAGCTCCTTGGCAGAGGTTCCTCTTGGTTCCAGAAGTGATCTAACTTTCAGGTGTTTGGGGTCCAATACTTATACCCCTTTCTGCCCTTGAAGTAGGCCTACTTCAAAGAAAAGTCTCTGTTGTTCAGAAGATCCAGCCTTTCCCAGACTAGGCCCCAGAAACATACCAGGGGGTTGGACACTGCATTGAAACAGAACAGACAGAGCCCATTCTGGTGTAAGTGACCACTCCACCCTCCACTAGCACAGATGGCTCATCAGGATATGCAGGCTACCACCCAGCCCCTTTGTCTCACTGTCTAGAGGAGATTCACAAACAGTCCAACTATCAAACTGACCCAGACAGGGAATCCACAAACAGGCAGAGTCACAGAATGGTTTAAGCAAGAAAATACCTACGTTCTAAAAGTGGCATTTTCCAATCAACAATCTAAAAAGCAACTTCACAAAAGATATATTTTTAAATTGTAAGTTCAGAGACACCAAACTCCAAATTTTATCTGCTCCCAAAGGGAATCTCACTTTAATAATATTTAAAGGCAACCCCTATGTAAACCTATCAAAGAGATAGGTCTTGCACAGTGAAAACCGAATTTATCAGTCTTTCACTGGTAGAACATTTAAAACATATCACTACATGTCCCACCATTAGCATATACTGCACCCTGCCCATGGGGCTATCTATGGCCTATCTTAGAGGTACCTTACATTTATGAAAAGGGAAGGTTTAGGCCTGGCATGTGGGTACACTTGCCAAGTCGAATTGGCAATTTTAAACTGCATCTACAGACACTGCAGTGGCAGGTCTGAGTCATGTTTACAGGGCTACTCATGTGGGTGGCACAACCAGTGCTGCCGGCCCACTAGTAGCATTTGATTTACCAGCCCTGGGCACCTCTAGTGCACTTTACTAGGGACTTACTAGTAAATCAAATATGCAAATCATGGATAAGCCAATTTTCACATACATTTTACATAGGAGTACTTGCACGTTAGCACTGGTTAGCAGTGGTAAAGTGCCCAGAGTATCAAAAACAGCAAAAACAGAGTCCAGCACACATCAACAACCTGGAAAGCGGAGGCAAAAAGTTAGGGGAGACCACGCCAAGGATGTCACGCCTAACAGTAGTGTATAGGATAGGTTTTGATATGATGTTTTTAATATGCTTTAATAAATCCTGTTAGTATTAGACAATTATATCTCCATGTTGATTGAGTGTCTGGATGTTCTCAATTATGCACTGGCCAAGTAGGAGGAATGGCTTAGGGTATGCTTACTGTCTTTATTTCCATAGATGGCCATGTGTATCCCCTATGACTAAAGAGCTGTCAGATTGGCTTCTAGATGACATCAGCTAGTCAAAACATTTGTCATCCACGGTTCCAACCATTCCCATTATGTATGTACACAGTATCTTGGACAGGTAAGTATGGAACTTCAACAGTAATTGCTGGGGTCTGGCAGTATTATTGTTGGAAAGTGTGGCACATATGACATTCGCCATATTAGGGTCTGTATCCTGCCACACTGACAGTTGCCTCTTCTGAACCACATGTTAGTTGTACTGGTCCTCTCATCTTGGTAGATTATCATACACTTGGTTCAGACCCATACATGCCATGTCAACTTGCATGGATATCTGTTCAATATATGTATTTAAGACTCTGTAAGTTGGTTGTAATAGCATCATTCACCTTTTTCATGTTAGGATCCTAGTGTGTGGCTTTGTGTCTCTTCCGGTTCCTGTACACCTGTTCACTCCTGTGGGGGGGGGGACCAGAGCTACATGGGTCCCATCAATAGCACCTATGACATTGGGGATATGTCCAAGGGCATAGAAGTCACCTTTGACTGTAGCCAAATCCTCCACCTGAGGGAAAATGATGTAGCTCCTTACGTGTTTCAGCAGGGCAGACAACACCCTGGACAACACGTTGGAAAACATAGGCTGGGACATCCCTGATGCCATGGCCACTGTTGTCTGAAAAGACCCACTTGCAAGGAAATGGAGCACTGACAGCACCTGCACCTCAGGGGGGATTCCAGTGGGATGGCGGATTGGTGACATGAGGTCTGGCTCCAACTGGGTACGCAGTTCCTGGATAGTGGCACGGTCAAACCTGTAGGTGATGATCAAATGTCGCTCCTCCATTGTCAACAGGTCCACCAGCGGTCGGTACACCAGAGGATTCCGCCATCTTCTCAAATGTCCCAGCTGACGGTGCTAAGGAAGGACAACAGTGACCACAGAGTCAACAAAGGTATGTACCCACAGATACACAGAACACAAAACTGTTCCTGTATGTGTGTTGAGTGTAGGCCTAGGTATGTGTGATGCAGTAGTAAATGAAGCCATGTGGGCCCCTGAAATGGCGGCTGCCTGACCTCTAAACTGGGACAATGGGATGTGAGGTATCTGCGCTGGCGTAGTACACGTCGCGGTAGGCGGTAGTAGACCGCGGCGCAATGCTGCATTGGTTAACATTGGACCCTATGGGTCCCAGGAGCCAATGATGAAGTGCGCCAGCGGTGATGACACGCACCGCTGCGGACGTCACCGCCATTTTCTATCTGTTCAATCACTCGATACCTGATCTTCGACAGGAGAGGACCCACACTGCAAGTGCTGCTGTGACCTCGGTCTGGAAGAGACAATGGCTGCTGCGTCTGGGGAAAGGGCCTCTGCCTTCACTGCTCAGGAGTTGGAAAACCTAGTCGACTGGGTCCTCCCCCAGTACACGCTACTCTACGGTCCTCCAGACCAACAGGTAAGAACACATGGAGCACGTTGTATGGGCTATGCCTGGGTGGAGAGGGCTGGATGTGAGTTGGAAGGGGGCAGAGTTCAGGGAACATGAAGGAGTGTAAATGCATGTGCCACATGGCAAGGGTAGGGATGGGGGCCACTCACGTCGACGGTGCAATTGGTAATGACTTCTCTTCTTCCCCTGTGCATGTCATGTAGGTCAGCGCCCACCAGAAGAAGGACATTTGGCGTGCCATCGCCAAGGACGTCCGGAAAAGATGGGAGGACATTCGCTGCTGGAGCAAGAAGACGGCAGAGGCTCAGCTGGGGATGGCCTCCCAACGGGGGAGGGGTGGCCGTCACACCATAACCCCCCTGATGTTCCGGATCCTGGCGGTGGCCTACCCAGAGTTGGATGGGCGCTTGAGGGCATCATAGCAGACACATGGGGGTGAGTACACTCTCATTCTGGGGACTTTGTGCGCAGTGGAGGGGTCTGTGTGGGGGAGGAGGGCTGTGGGTTTCCCTAGGCCATGGCGAGTTACGTAGGCTAGGCCCCTCCGTAATGCAGGCCATGTGTCACTCCACCCCACCTCAGTAGAGTGCCAAGTATAGGTATACATACCCCTGTGGCATCTATGTGTGCAGATGTCCACCATAGCCATGTAGGCCAAATCCCAGGAATTGCATCTGTAGAGGCCAAGAGCACGGCGTAGTGCAGGGGGCTGCTGTGTCTGTATTGTCCGCCAACGGTAGCGGTAAGCCATGCACTCAACCTGTCTTTCTTCTGTCGTTCCCCCCCTTTTCTGCTCTCCCTGTTCTTTTGTGCATCAGCATCATCAGGCGGAGGTACAGTGGCACCGGAGCACGAGGGAGCTGCATCCCACATGGCCATGGAGGGCCACACCACAGACTCTGAATACACCAGTGGGACGGAGGGTGAGGGGAGCTTCACGTTGGTCACAGGATCACCAAACAGCGACACGGACTCGTCCGCCGATGGGAGCTCCCTTGTGGTGACGGCACCATCTGTGCCCCCCACTTCGACAGGTACAGCCGCCACCTCCCCTACCAGCACCGCCCTCCCAGCAGCCCCTCAGCGTTCGCCCCATGCCCGCTCACCCAGGAGGGTGGGCATCACCTTCGCCCCAGGCACCTCAGGCCCTGCCCCAGTCACCCCTGCTGCCCTCAGTGAGGAGGCCATTGACCTCCTCAGGTCACTAACTGTTGGGCAGTCTACCATTGTGAATGCCATCCAGGGTGTAGAAAGGGAGTTGCAACTCAGTAATGCATTCCTGGAGGGCATTCATTCTGGTCAGGCTGCCCTTCATCGAACCCTGCAATCTCTGTCCTCAGCACTGATGGCAGCCATTGTCCCTGTGTCTAGCCTCCCCCCTCCAACTTCCTCCACGCAGACCCAATCCCCTGTACCCCAGCCTATCCCAAGCACACCATCAGACAAGCATGCATACACCTCAACACACACAAGTAGCTCAGGCAAACATACGCACCACACAACCCACAGGCACTCACACAAGCATCACCCACATACAGACACAGCAACATCCACTGCCTCCACTGTGTCCCCCTTCTTGTCGTCTCCCTCCTCCCTCCTAGTGTCGTCTACACTCTCACCTGCATGCACTACATCTACAGGCACTAGGACTCGCACCAGAACACCCAGAACCACACCCCGGTCACCTGCACTCACCACCCCACTACCATTTACACGTCCCCTGTGTCCACTCCCAGTGCGTCTGGGACGCCCCCTCCCAAAGTACACAAACGCGTCCACTCACACACCCAACATCCATCCACCTCACGACAGCCTCCAGTACCTGCACCTGCACCCAAATCACCTAAAGTTACACCTCCTACAACCACCTCCTCTTCCTCCACTCCCAGACCCCCTCCAGCTACCCATCCCAGTCTTCGTCATCAACTCTTCCTCTGCAACGTTGACCTCTTTGCCACCACACCTCCAATTGATAGGTCCCGTAGTAGCACCTCAGCCAAAAAAAGTCCAGTACCAGTGGTGCGTGTCAAAGGTGTGTGGAGTGCACCGGCCACCAGGGCAGCCAGTGTGACACAGAGCCAAAGCACTGCCAGTCCACCCCCTGTAAAGCACCTCAAGTTGGAAAGTGGCTGACAGGACAGGGTGAAGACTCCTGGTGGAAAACCTGCTCACAAGGGTCCCCGGGGGAGTGCCGAGTCAGCTGTGACTCCTCCAAAGGTGGTGAAGGGCCAGAGGAAGTCTGCACAGTCTGGGAAGAGCAGCTAGGCGGAGAAGGGCGCCATCCTCCCCGGCGGCCGGGACGCCACCGCCAGCACTGTCGTCACTGGTCCTGAGACCACCGCCAGAGTCATTGCCCAGGAGGGCAGCAGTATTGTCACTGGTCAGGAGACCACCGCCGGAGTCAGTGCCCAGGAGGGCAGCAGTATCGTCACTGGTCAGGAGACCACCGACGGAGTCAGTGCCCAGGAGGGCAGCAGTATCATCACTGGTCAGGAGACGACCGCCGGAGTCAGTGCCCAGGAGGGCAGCAATATCGTCACTAGTCAGGAGACCACCGCCGGAGTCAGTGCCCAGGAGGGCCCCGGCAGCCACAGCCCCGCTGGGCAATGAGGGACTGTCATGCCACACACCAATGCACAGGTCAGAGACCACCATGGCAAAGAACTGCTGAATAGGGAAAAGACCGCCATGGTGAAGACCGCTGAACAGGGCAAAGCACCGCTGAACAGGTCAGAGACCGCCATGGCAAAGCACCGCTGAACAGGGAAAAGACCGCCATGGTGAAGACCGCTGAACAGGGCAAAGCACCGCTGAACAGGGCAAAGCACCGCTGAACAGGTCAGAGACCGCCATGGCAAAGCACTGCTGAACAGGGAAAAGACCGCCATGGTGAAGACTGCTGAACAGGGCAAAGCACCGCTCAACAGGTCAGAGACTGCCATGGCAAAGCACCGCTGAACAGGGAAAAGACCGCCATGGTGAAGACCGCTGAACAGGGCAAAGCACCGCTCAACAGGGCAAAGCACCGCTCAACAGGTCAGAGACCGCCATGGCAAAGCACCGCTGAACAGGGAAAAGACCGCCATGGTGAAGTCCGCTGAACAGGCCAAAGCACCGCTGAACAGGGCAAAGCACCGCTGAACAGGTCAGAGACCGCCATGGCAAAGCACTGCTGAACAGGGAAAAGACTGCCATGGTGAAGACCTCTGAACAGGGCAAAGCACCGCTCAACAGGGCAAAGCACCGCTCAACAGGTCAGAGACCGCCATGGTAAAGCACCACTGAACAGGGCAAAGAACCGCTGAACAGGTCAGAGACCGCCATGGCAAAGCACCGCTGAACAGGGAAAAGACCGCCATGGTGAAGACCGCTGAAGAGGGCAAAGCACCCCTCAAAAGGGCAAAGACCGACATGCCAAAGCACCGCTGGACAGGGAAAAAACCGCCACATCAAGCATCGTTATCCCATGTGCAGCTGGGACAGTGACGGAACAGGAACCGTCACAGGGAGCCTGATGCAGTCTGGGCACCATTCCCCCTCCAGAACCAGTGGAGACATGCATCCACTCCGTCTGCCCTTAACAGGATGAAGCACTCTGGGGACCAGTCCCACTCCAGGACCAGTGGAGACTGTTATCCACTTGAGACACTGTGGCTTTGTACTCCTGAAGATACAGCAGTGGGCAAACCACCCACTGTAGAGACTTGAGAGACTGTGGCTTTGCACTCCCCAGGATAAAGCAGTGGGCAAACCACCCACTGTAGAGACTTGTGAGACTGTGGCTTTGCACTCCCCAGGATGGTACAGTGGGAAAACCACCCACTGTAAAGACTTGAGAGACTGTGGCTTTGCACTCCCCAGGATGGTACAGTGGGCAAACCACCCACTGTAGAGACTTGTGAGACTGCGGCTTTGCACTCCCCAGGATGGTACAGTGGGCAAAGCACCTACTGTAGAGACTTGAGAGACTGTGGCTTTGCACTCCCCAGGATACAGCAGTGGGCAAACCACCCACTATAGAGACTTGTGAGACTGTGGCTTTGCACTCCCCAGGATACATCAATGGGCATGGAGCCCCGTCTTGGATCTAGCGTGGTGCACTCATCCGGCTGAGGTGCCCCCCCTTCCCTTCCCCCTGAGGTGCCTGTTTTATTTCTATCTGATGCCCCTGCAGTGTTCTCTCCGTTTGTGGACGGACAGGTATCTAGTGTGTGCCTCGCCCATGCATTTTGGGCCCAGTGGTGTACGGACATTGATATGTGCATACCTGCACTACTTCTCGTAATGTATAATATTTTGATTGTGTATATATATCTGTATATATTTGGTAACTGTATTTTGATACATTACAATGTTTGAACTGATTTCCTTTTGTCTTTACATTCTTCCGGGGGGGTTGTGGGTTGTTACTGTGATGTTTGGAAATGCATTGGTGTGTGTGTTGTAATGTGCGAGGGTGGGGGTGGGGGTGAGGGTTTTGCGTGTGTGTCCCCCTGACTTTTGCCTCCCCTATGTCGTAGGTGCAGTACTCACCGTTGTCTTCGGCGCCGCCGTTGCTGGTGTTCGTAGACGAGCAAGAAGACAAGGGCAGGGAGAGTTTGTAGTTCGGGCTCCATGGTGTCCTCCTTCCTCGTGGAGTGTGTTAAGGTGAGCGTTTTCCCATTGCAAAAGCTGTTTCTGCTGTGTTTTTATCCACGGTGAATCCGCCCCGGAAAAGGTGGCGGATTGGTGGGTTTTAATACTGTGGGCGGTACTTTGTCTTCCGCCTGTCTGTTGGCGGTGACCGCCGCGCTGCTTGTCTGTACCGCCGTGGCGGTCGGATTGTTAAAGTGGCTGTCTTTGTTGGCGGTTTCCACCACGGTCATAATTCCCTTTTTTTTTCGCCGGCCTGTTTGCGGTATTACCGCAGCTTTAACACTGTCCGCCAGGGTTGTAATGACCACCATAGTCAGTATTGCACCAAAGAAGACAGATGCGGGTTCCTGGTTGGTTCAGATGTCCCATGCCAGATGGATGTTTGCATCGCTGGAATCTGCCATCAAGCCTATGCACACGCAAAGCCTGCAGTTAGCAGAAAATGGCACTGCCTAGGACCAGGAGGGACCTGGTTTCCTCTATCCAGGAAGGAGAGACAGAAGGGGCGCTCTCCAAGTCAGAGAGCCCTCAGAAGATCAGGCAGCATGCACAGAAGCCCCACATCACGGGAACAAAGAATGTGCAAATGGAGGCCCACGCAGCGCAACACAAAGGATTCCCACGCCACCGGAGAACCACTCAGGAAGCCGTACATTGCAGGATGGAGTGTTGGGTGCCTTAGCTGTGCTGTGCATGAAGAACTTCTTGGATGGTTGCACACAAGCCTTGGCAACTGCAAGTCACGCAGTGCACAGGGGTACTTTTTGTGTGAGGAAGCAAGCTCTTACCTCCACATAAGTTGAAACAGCTGGACGTTGGAACTGTTGGAGTCGCTTTAGTCTACCACCCTGATGCTGGATCCACATCTGTCATCTGGACAGGGGACCCAAGCCACAGATTGTCCCTGCAGAGAGGTGCCTGCTGAAGCAGAGAAGTGACTCCGTCACTCCACTGGAGATTCCTTCGGTTCTTCTGGTGCAAGCTGAAGACAGGCAGCCCTCGAAGGATGGAAACTGTTGCATTTGCTGGAAGGAGCTGAAGATACAATGTTGCAGAAGTCATCTTAGCTTCTTTGTTGCAGTTTTTTATAGTTCCTGGAGCGGTCAGCGACTGTTCCGTTGGTAGAAGATGAGGTGAAGGATGCAGAGTATTCCTGCTGGAGTTTTGCAATCCGAATCTGAAGAAACACCCAGAGGAGAGACCCTAAATAGCCCTGAGAGGGCGATTGGTCACCTAACGAGGCAAACACCTATCAGGAGGGGTCTCAGACATCACCTGCTGATACTTGCCAACTCAGATGCTCCCAGAGCCCCCCACCACCTTGGGATCCAAGATGGCAAAACCTAGGGACACTCTGGAGGAGCTCCGGGCACCACCCCTGAGGTGGTGATGGACAGGAGAGTGGTCACTCCCCTTTCCTTTGTCCAGTTTAATGCCAGAGAAGGGACTGGGGGTCCCTGAACTGGTGTAGGCTGGATTATACAAGGAGGGCACCATCTGTGCCCTTCAAAGCATTTCCAGAGGCTCTGGGAGAATACCCCTCCCATGCCTGTAACACCTATTTTCAAAGGGAGAGGGTATAACACCCCTCTCCCAAAGGAAATGATTTGTTCTGCCTTCCTGGGATTCAGCTGCTCAAGCCCAATGAGGGCAGAAGCCTGTCTGTGAGGTGGCAGCAGCTGGGGCTGCCTAGAAAACCTCATTAGGCTGATATGGCAGTTCTGGGGATCCACTGTGGAGCCCCCAGAGTGCATAGGATTGTGCACCCAATACTGGAATCAGTACTGTGGTACAATTCACAGTTGTCAGACATCTTACATGGCCATATTCAAGGTTACTATTGTGAAGCTGAACATAGGTATTGACCTGAGTCCAGTGCGTGTGTAAAATGGCATCCCCACACTCACAAAGTCTTGGAAAATGGGCCTGGACGACATGGAGGCACCTCTGCTAGTGCATGGGTGTCCTCACACATAGATATTTTGCACCTAGCCTTCAGGATTGAAAGACCTAATATATAGGTGACTTGTAATTGGCCTGGTGCATTGAAAATGGCTGTGAAATACTGCATGCACTATTTCACACAAGCTGCAATGGCAGTCCTGTAGAAGCCTTTGCATGGGCTCCCTATGAGTGGCAAAAGAAATGCTGCAGCCCATAGGGATTGCCTGCAGCCCCAATGCCGTGGGTACCTAGGTACCATAAGGGACTTATAAGGGGGGACCAGTATGCCAATTTGGAGTGAAATACTGAGTTACCAGTATGTAGTGACACAATTGGAAACAGAGAACATGAGCACTGGGATCCTGATTAGCAGGACTCCAGTGCCAATTTATAAAACAGTGAAACATACTGACAGGCAGGCCATAAACCATAAGCACTGGTTTCCTGACTAGCAGGATCCCAGTGACACAGTCCAAAACACATTGATATCAGGCAGACATTGGGGGTAACATGCAAAAAAGAGGGTACATTCCTACAGGGGCCTTGCCACTTGGACCTATTTGCATCCAGGCTGAAATACCAGCTACCCAGATATGTCAGTTGGAGACCGGATCCAGGGGCAACAACAGTGGGCCCCGTCATGTAGGCCTGGACAGATGTACGCTCTTCCCCCGTTTCTAATGATTCCCATAGTGGCAGTCTAAGTTAGATGTTGTCCTTGGTCTTTGTGACTCCAATCTGGAGAACGCAAACTTGATTCCTAATGTTGATGGAACTGCTGTTGGACCTGCCCAACATATTGGTTTCTGATGAGACATGTGGATTCCATATCAGCAGACATTAAAGATATCCTGATTTTCCTGCAGAACCAGCCCAGTATGGGCTCGCCCACCGCATAGTGAATTTCCTCAGGTCAGCTATTTAAGCAGGACACCCCCCTCTCAATTAGGCTCCAATGGGTGAACATCACTGGATCTGCAAGTTGATGAAAGGTATCAGACTATCAAGACCCCAGAGTATTCAGGACTGTGGGATGTCAAGATTGTCCTTTGTTTTCACCTGGGTTGTCAGGATAATAAGTATCTCTCTCAGAAAGAGTTGTTGGAGAAACTAGCAATGCTTTTGTGTCTGGTTTTCTGTAAAAAGGGTCTCAGGTGTGAGAGCAATGGATGTCTCAGCTAGAGTTTTTACTTCGGAGGGAGTAACCTTCAGACTCTCCTAGAGAATGGTTGGTATCCTACCTTGCTTTTCCAGATATACCCAAGCTTTATGTAGTCATATGTATTAAGACATATGAAGACCAGATGGTAGAGGTAAAGCAGGCCGGGGAGAGACAGCTGCTCATAGCTCTAAAGAAGCCTTTTAAAGTGAAATGGCCTTACTTTATTTACTACAATGGTGTGATTTGATGTATTTATAAAAGATGCACTCTACTTTAATTGACTACAGCTACACTTGATTTTCCATTTTCGTAAGATATTTTTCCCTGCATTTACATTTAGGATTACATTTCTTTTCCCTTTTCCTTACTTGTTTTCTTCCTCATAGTTGTCTTGGACTAAGCGGTTTGCTGAGGACCATGTATGATCTGTTCACTTGGATTTATTGATTGTTGGTAGCACCATTTTTGGGTGACTTTGGCATGCATCACTAATGCTACTTAACTTGGTTCTGCCTGTTCTGCACTTTCACCCCATGGGGAGATCCGACACTCAGATCTATTGAATTTTATTACATATCCAATTGACGGGATATGTTTATGTAGTTTATTTGTGACAGGATACCATGTACCTGGTTATTATATGTAATGGAATATTTATTTTTATTCAGTTGTAGCAGTGAGGAAGTCGTAGGTAGATTCACCACAACAACGAAACGCATGATAGCTACATCAATTTGGTTACCTGATTCCTGTCAAGAACTATTTGGAGAAAATGAAGATTGCTAAATAAATTTTGAATATACAGACTTTTCACAGTGATCTATGCTATTTTATAGTTACTTGAGGGATCGAGTTGAGTTTAATGGGGACATGTGTTTCCATGTGAAGTGCATTGATGACCCCTTCTTCTCCCTTGTAGCAACTACTGAAGACTGTTTTACTAACTATACCACAGGACCAGAATAAGAGTGCCCATACAGACATAGCCACCTGTATTTTCTCTCAATATATACATATTCCACATATATTCCACCCATCACGCACACACATACACACTCTCACACACACACACACACACACACACGCACACAAACACACACACACACACACACACACATATATATATATATATATATATATATATATATATATATATATATATCCTATCCGACTATAGGCCAATAATGTATTTTAACATGCATTTTTCATATTCTCACTGCTGCTGTGCTAGAAAAAGTTCTAATTATTTCAGTGGCTTACATGGTTTCAAAGTCAAGACAAATTGAGGGTGTTTACAGAGATGGGCATAAAGCACATAACTGCTGTAGAATAATTATGCAAAATTACAGCAAAATCAGTAGAACTAACACAAATATTGTAACCCTGCATTTAGTATGATGTATTAGCACAAAATTAACAATACTGTCCAAAGTGGACCAGAGGAAAATAGCATTAAAAGTGACAGAACATGAACAACAGCAGCCACTGACACTCACTAAGGGGCAGATTTAAGAGACCCCTAGTGCCTCCTTGAGCCACATTAGCATATATATTTTTTATGTTAATGTGGCCCAACAAGGCCAAAATCGCCACACCAGTTGTGCCACTTTGAAACTCCTTGCATCACATTATGCCTTCTCCAGCCATAATATATGCAAAGGGGGTGTTCCCCCATTAGGGTGTGAAAAAATGTCACAAAGAAATCTAAAAGAGCAGGCCTTAAAGGGGGCACACTATTATTTATAATGGGCCTGTATGTACTGTTCAAGGTTAGCGTCAAAATGGTGGTGCTAATCCTGACCAGTACATAAATAGTGCCAACAATTCTGACACTACTGCCCCCTACCCTGTGCCATGGTGCACTGTAATTTAAACATGGTGCACATATTTAGGCGGTAGAGGGGAGTTAAGCGGCGCAAGGAAAGTGATGCTGCACTGGGTGCAGCGCCACGTTTCTTAAATCTGCCCCTTAGTTTGTTATTCCTGTGCCCCTGCAGTAGTTGTTTTGTGCCAACATACTCATAAACACTTGACAACTTTCAGTCAGAAGAGCAATGCAAAATCACCAAAATTACTCTGATTACTCCGGAGAATTTAAAATTGTTCCCAGTCCTATCATTTATTGTATGCATGAGCCTATTAGTGCCTGTAAATTTGGATAGACAGTCAAACATTTTCCTTTGTTTTAAGCCGCTACTTTACCATGCGCATGCTCACCATTTGAGTGTGTATGCATCTCTGTGTGTAGGGGAAGTTCACCCAGGAATGTCCATTTTTGCAACTTATTATAAATAATTTTCTAGAGTTATTACTACCTAGGCTTGTTTGTGTTTCTGGCCTTTTTTAAAGTTTATTTTAAACACTTTTGACAGTTTTATACCCTAGGAGATGGCTTTCAAAAGTGACAGAAATTATTAATATTCAATGCTGCATGCGTTTGTTGGTGGAGGCGGGGAGAAGACTACAGGACAGGCAGCCATGCTATCTTTGTCCTAATGCCTTTGTCTTCCTTTCCATATGCTCAAGCACCATTTTGTGAATACAGAGTGTGTCTCATTATTGAATATTAATCATTAAAATCTGTCTGCTGGTCACATTGAACATTTTAGCAATTTAGGAGACCACACATATTTTTCCTAGTTTCTTCTGTATCCAGTTACAATACTATTCTTGTGGTCTGTGGTTATTATTATTATTATTGAATTTAATCAGTTGATACTATCCTCTCCTCACTCTCATAGGGATCCGATGTGCCTTGTACATTTTAGCCATGTGCCTCCGTATGCTGTCAGGATTTGCAGGACTTCAGTAGCAGAGCCTAGTGCCAATCCCAGCACTCCCCAAGGTGTAACACTACCCATAAATCAGTAAGCACGTTTAACAGAACCAACCTCTGAAGCCTCAGGAGAGTGGAAATGAGAGACAAAAGAGGAATCCTGAGTCACATCTCTTGTACATCTCTCAAAATTCAGAGACTAATAGCAATGTTCTTGTAGGCTAATATAAAGCGCTTTCTACAAATGTGAGAAACAAATAACTAGAGTTCACAGCCAGAACCAAAACAATAACAAAGGTGCTTTTTTGTTATACTTACTGCCTTCAGAATGGCAGGTTATAAAGAACCTAAGCCAACATGGGGTAAATATTTGTAAATTGAATTCAATTATTTAAAATAGTTAAAAAAGAAAGAAATATAAATTAATGTTAAAATATATAAACATAGTTCATATTTATTATTTAATTGCAAAATATTTAATATCCTATAGACAGCAGCTCAGCCCTTCAACTGGATACAAATGTCAGGCTGCAAAAGAGATTGTCTCTACCAAAGTGTACATGTGTGCCACTATACTGAAACCAAGGTAAACAGAAGGGCTTTCGTCTTCCATTCTTTTCTCAGCACTAGGTATTGCCATTTACAAAAAATGGGTTGTCAAGAAAGTAATTGAACTGTTAGATGAAACTTTACAACTTTGAGGGCAAGAAAAAACTCATGTGCTGTGTTCAACAACTTCTAGAGAACACAGTGGTGGCTTAATGTCCAAAAGCATTTTGCAATTGCAGCCGCAGCACATGACAGTAGTAAAAAAATCCAGCAGATAAAATATCATCATTCAAAGACTCGCCTGCTACTACTGAATCAATAACACCAGCAATATAGCTTCAGCTAAACTCTCCAGTTTGGTTTGTGTCAGTTCCAGGACTTAAATCAAGCATTGAGATGTAGACAACTGGGAAACATCGAATGGCAACAACTATGACAAAAGGAAGTATGTTATAAGTGTACTTGAATGACCAAACCTAATTGTACTTTAATCAAGAGCCATTGTTCTGTTGGGTTGGGGAAAAGGAACAGTGGCCAGACCTCAGCAGGCCAGGAATACTATGTTTAACATGCCCTGTAGTCAAAGTGTCCTTTGAGTTGGTTTTCAGTGCATATGTTGCAATTGTCAAGTTATGAAGGGCCATTCACTCTTCTTACAATCACCCTGTACAACCAAGAACCACCACTTCTAGTCAGGGTAAGCTAAATACACACTTAGCGATAACCTGTGCTCACCCTCTGTTAGTTTGGCACAGAGAAGGCAGTCTTATCTAAAGAGGCAATGTGTAAAGTATTTGGCAGCACACACACACACACAGTAACACAATGAAAACACAATAAAAAGGCTCCACACAGGTTTAGAAAATAGAGAATATTTATCTGAAAACAATGAGACCACAGAAACAATAATTAAATCAGCAGAAGTCGAGATATGAATTTTAAAAGAATAAGCTAAAAATAGTGCTTAGAAGTCAATAGCGCTTAAAGGTTACTTGAGATCGCACTAGACCCGGTTAAATCCAAAGTTCAGGTTGATTGCTCTGGAGGGCAGGCTAGCTACAGGAGTCACACAGAGCCCGCTAAAAGAGTATTTGGATGGAGCAAGCACTGAAGTCAAAGAGTGATGTGGAGGTGATGCTTTGGTTCTTATCCATGCAGATGGGTCAATAAGTCAGTGGCGACCCTCGTAGTCTGATCCCACATTGGCATCAAACTCCATTTGGATGAATGCAATGCATCTCTGTCTAAAAAAGCAGTAGGGTCCTGCATTGTCGCAGAATCGGCAAAGCATTGGAGGGTACTGCTTTGGTTCAGAGTAATGCAAAGACTTGTATGTGGTGTTTTTTTCTGCAGGAAAAGGCATCTGCAGACCCATTTCAAAGCCTCAGGACTGAATTGGCACCACAGGCAAGGGTAGGACTCACAGATGGTAGAGTCCAGCAGCAAAAGGAGTGTTGCACGCAGTCTTTGATGTCCCTGAGACTACAGTAGAAGAGAGAGCAAGACAGCAAGCCCTTGGAGTCACTCTAGGTCAGAGAGAGGATCCAGTCCTACCTCAGCTAGGCAAAGATCAGCAGACAGCAAGGTAGCTCTTCAAGGCAGAGTGCATCCCTTCTTGGAAAGCTGTCCAGCAGTATTGGACTCCTTGTAGCACAGCGGTCCTCACTGCAGGCAAAGTTATGCCCAGGGTCAGTAGTGTACTGATTTGTTGAGGGTCAAAGACCCAGTTCTAATACCCAAATGAGCCTTTGAAGTGGGGTTGACTTCAAAGAAGGATATTTGAAGTGCACAGAAGTCCTTTCCTCCTTGCCATGGACCCAGACTACCAGAAGGGGTTAATCAGCCCTTTGTTTGGGGACAAGCACTTCCCTATTCAAGTGTAGGTGGCAGCTCCACTCCACACTTCCTGCCCAGAAAGTTTCATCAGAATGAAGATGAATGCAGATGAGTCTCAGACACACCTAATCTTCCTGTGTTTCAAGGCTGTCTAGTGGGAATGCACAAAGTGTAGCTGTCACCCACCCAGACGTGTATTGGAGATAGGCTGCAAGGCACAATGAGCAGTAAGAGCAGATAAATACCCACTTTTTAAAAGTGGCATTTCTAAAATAGTAGTGTTAAATACAATTGTACTATCAACGATGACTTATCATTACCATTCCAATTATATAAAACATTATGTAGCTACTACTTTCTGATCAGGAATTACATCTTAAAAGTAAATTAAGGAATTCTCAATGCTGGCCTATGAAAGGATTGGGCCTCACAGTAGGGAAAATTGACTTTGGGAGTTTTTCGCTACCAGGACATGTAAAATTTACGTTGCACCCTGCCCTATGGGCTACGTAGGGCCTACCTTAGAGATGATGTATATAATTAAAAGCGGGGTTTAAGGCTTCACAAGGCCTATTGCTCTCATAAGTTAACATGGGGGCTGCCTTTAAATAATCTTAAAGTGCAGATTCCCTTTATGAACAGATACAAATATGGAGTTTTGGTGTCTCTGAACTCCCAATTTCAAAATGCATCTGTCAGTGAAGTTGGTTTTAGATTGTTAGTTTGAAAATGCCACTTTTAGAAAGTGGGCATTTTCTTGCGTTAACCATTCTGTGACTCTGCCTGTATGTGGATTCCCTGTCTGGGTCAGACTGACAGTTGGGCTGTTTGTGAATCCCTTCTAGACAGCGAGAAAAAGGGAGCTGGGGTGGAACTTGCACATCCTGATGGGTCAGCTGATCTAGAGTGGAGGGAGAAGTGGTCACTTACATCTGAATGGTTTGAGCCTGCCCTCACACAATGCAGTCTCCAGCCCCCTGGTGTGTGTCTGGGGCCAGGCCTGGGCAACACAGGATCCTATAAACAACAGAGACTTTCCTTTGATGTTTGCCTACTTCAAAGGCAGAAAGGGGTAGAAGTAGAGGACCGAAAATCCCATACTTTAGATTTCTTCCTCTGCCAAGGAAAATAGCTGATGAGCCGAGGGTGAAGTGTTGCCCCTGCCTGTGACTGTGCTTTGTTGGGCTATCCTGTAGTTGCTGCTTCTGCCTGTGAAAGGGGACAAAGGCTGCCTTTTCCAACACAAGCTCAGGTGTGCGGCTTTATTTTTTACGCTAACTAGGCACCTTGAATAAAATCAACATTTCCTATGGAGTAAGACTCTTGTTCTTTTGAAAATTCATATTTTGACTTGTATATGTTTGATTTTTGTCACTTTGGTCATGTTTGATTTAGATAAATATTGCCTAATTTTCTAAACTGGTGTGGTGTCCATTTTGTAGTGTTTTCACATTATTATTGTGTGTGTTGGTACAAATACTTTACACATTGCTTCTGGGATAAGCCTGCCTGCTCGTGCCAAGCTACTAAGGGGATGAGTGGGGCTTAACCAGGTGTCTTTCTCCTTTGCCCTGACTATAGTGAGGGTCCATCCTTTGACAGGGGGTAACCTGACTGCCAACCAAGGACCCTATTTCTAACAATAAGGCCCATATTTGTAATTTTTAGCGTTACATTTGCGCCATTTTTTGACAGAAAATTGGCGCAAACTTACAAAATCCAATTGTATTTTGTAAGTTTGTGCTGCTTTTGTGTCAAAAAATTACACAAATGCAGCGCCAAAAAGGAATAAATATGGGCCTAAGTCTCTCCAGAATACAACAGTGTGGTGTAAACTCCTTAGGGGAACATGTACGTAGCATTTTGCACATCGCAGACAGGGAATCGGGCAGTTTGCATGTTCAAACCCATTTTTGCGATTCCGTAAACTATTTATCGAATCGCAAAAAGGGATTGCGAGTCGCAATTAGTTAGGGGTGTTCCCTTCCTAATTGCGAGTCGCAGTCCCATGGATGATTGTTTTGTGACTGCGAATGCGGTTGCAAAACAACCACAGTTAGCACCAGTGTCACACTAGTTCTAACCCATTCGCAAATGGGAAGGGGTCCCCATGGGACTCCTTTCCCTTTGTGAATGGCAGTAAAAGCATTTTTTCAGAGCAGGCCTACGGACCACTGCCTGCTCTGAAAAAATGAAACGAAAATGTTTCATTTTTTGTTTTTGAAATGCATATTGTTTTCATTTAATGAAAATGGGTTGCATTTAAAGAAAAACAAAACTGCTTTATTTAAAAGCAGTCACAGACATGGTGGTCTTCTGTCTCCAGCAGGCCACAACCCCTGGAGGGCGGCCCTTACCAAGGGGGTCGCAAATTGCGACCTACCTCATGAACCTCATCTCCCTCATGCGCTCCACAACCCTCTCCTTGCTCCTGGAGCGCAGGTCATACCACCTTTTGCGGATTTCCTCAAGGGTGCGGTGGCTTACCCCTGTGGCATTGATTTTCTCCTGAATCTCCTGCCATAATCTTTTCTTCTGAGTGTCTGGGACACTCATTGCTGCCTTTCCAAAAAGTTCATAATGGTGCAGGCAGCATTCTTCTGTAAGCCCCTCCAACTCCTTGTCAGAAAATGCAATTTTCCTCCTTCTGCCAACACTGCCTGTCTCCTCCATGGTTGCTGCAGCTCCTCTCCCCTGGGTGTGGCTCAGAAGTTTGAAATGGGTGTGGTCCTCCCTCCTCACAGCTCTATTTGATGACTTCCTGGTTCTGATGTCATCATCAAGAGCCAGGAAGTGGGTTTCCCAACTGTTGTGGTGCACATGGAGGCAATTTGCGAGTCAGTCGCAATTTGCCACACCCTTCTCGCAAATTGCGATCTCGCTTAAATCGAGGTCGCAAGCAGAGGTCGCAAAATGCGGTGCGACACCTCTGAGACTCGCAAATTGGTATTGCGAGTCTTTCTTGCATTTGGTTTTGCGAGTCGGAAATAGCAATTCGCATGGAGTCGCTATTTCAGATTCACAAAATTTTACCTACCTACATCTGGCCCCTGGCCCTTTATTAGTACTAATACTATTGCACTACGTTCCATAGTGTAAGTGGAAAGCCTGCAGTAAGCAAATATTTTTTACTGTAATTAAACAACTAACATGCCCAACCTGGCAGAGCCCTCTACCTTTGCAAATGCATGAATACATTGTAGCTCAGAAACACCACTCAGCTTATATGAGATACTCCATTGCATTGAACTGCTGTCTCATGGCAACGGTCTTTCAAAACAATATAGGGCCACCCTGTTTTGCAGAAACCTCTGCATGCATATAATTCAAACTTAGTTGTTGCCTCGGATTTCTTTATTAAATTCCTTTACTGTTTTTATTAAAGTGAAATACATCTAGTGCTTAATTTGAGCAGTGGTTGATGATATGCCCCACCAGCACTCACGTTAGTAGACTGGCACTCATTTTAACTTATCAGAGGTTGACCGCAGGAGCGGGAACACACAAAGTGAAAAGACGAATAAAGAGAAAAAGAGAAAAAAACATCACAAAGAGAGCAAGCAGGGATCTGCAAGAGTGAGATAAACGGCAACAGAGGTCTACCAGAGGATTAAAAAGGCCTGAAATACATTCAACGATACCCAGTCTTGTTATTCGGCGCGCCGAGTTTTTAATAACACCGCCGGAGCAGAGCTGTTGGCACAAATTAGCACTGTATATATCTACCAAAATCAGCATCCCAAGGAGAATGTAAAATCCACAGATTTTTAGCAGAGTTAAATCACGATCTTATTGTGTTAGGCAAGAATCTAACATCCAACCTCATCGATCAAGCATATCCCAAAATATGTAGTGTGGCACGCAAGTAAAATAGACGGTGAAATAAAGCACATTAATTAGGCTTGCGATGAAAGTGTACACTTCACATCATTTTCATGCAATTTCGAATAAGAACCTAGAAGATGTTTAGTGACATGAAAAACATTTTATATAATGCAAAGAAGGATACGAAATCCTAAAATGAATCACACAATAAAACTTTCAAGTGTCCTGTCCTGCCCAACTAAGTGCTGCAGTATACTGGGAAATATAATGACACCTTCCACTTTTACATTTATATTGAAGTGATTGCTTCTGATTCTGTTTGAGTGTCAAGCATGCTTTTCAGTAATGTTATCACAAATGTAATACGTTCATTTCTACACAGAATAAGATTCTTAATACACAGAACCCAACAAAACAGCCGTGTGCTTGCTTTCTATTTAGACATGGCATGTATTTTATTATTATTATTAATATTATTATAATTATTATTACTATTTTCTACAGAAAAATAAATTTAAGGTCCCCAAATTACCCATTTGGTTTCAAGAAGAGTCGCAGCTTAAATGATCAAAGAGTTGACTAGGCACATCTCAGCCTGGCATTCAATCTAGATTTACTGTAGGAGACAGACGCAGAGTGAAAGAAAGTGCCCCGGCTGTTCACGAACCACTGAGCGCCATGGTTCACCGACCTGTTTCAATTACAGTCCTTTAAGGTAGTCTGCCCATCTGGAACCGGTGGCAGAAGAATAAACTACTTTAGGAAGCACTGTTAAATACTTTTTATTTTCTATTTGTGCTAGAGAGTGGCACAATATGATCACTTATAATGCTATGTAGGTACACCCCTTCAAATTCAGTTTGTATATCACATTAGAAGCGTGTGGCAGTAGCTGACATGCCGGAGAGAGCTACAACATCCTTTTTGTTTTGTGAAAATATTATTCATACGAAGGCATCGCCATCCTGATTTGAATATAAAGTAATTGATGGTCAAATGTTATCAATTAGAGTGATAACTTTCGTTCAGGCATTCAACCTTTTCCTCTACTTAGCTGGAGAGCTGTTGGCCTCTCGTGTACAATTTAGAAAAAATTCTGGATTTCCCGCAAAGCCTTTTTGGTTTCGTACATTCGGTCACATATGAACCTGTATGGTCAGCTTCCCCTTCTTAGAGCAATGAGCATGTCCGGTTTTGAAGTTTAATGGTCGGGTCACAAAACCTTTTTGAGTGAAGCTGCTGTTAGTTTCTTTGGTGGAAAGTAAGGCAGTCGATGGAGTGTGAAAATAATATTTGCTCTATATTTGTTCCGTTTAATTTTGCCGTGGTACTCACGTGTTGTTTTTTCTGCTGTTGTGTTTTGTCATATTATTCATTGTGGTAATATTGTGTTGTTCTGATTGCTTTGTTTTTTTTTGGCCTATTCTTTTTTCAAATTAGCAATTTGCAAGCTCACTAAGGCCCTTATTACAAGTGAGAAACATTCATATGAGCCTGGTAACAAAAACATTGTATTTGTGCCAGGGGCCACAATTTGCCTAGAATCACATGTTGATGGTTTCAGTTCGTTTCTGTGATGACAGACCATCTTCTGAGACCTTTTCTTTGCAGTGCTAGTTGTGAGTCATGCCTTAAAACGCCAGCTCTGGTGCTTCTAGCTGCTACCTTTGAACCTTGGTGTTAGACCGGACAGCCTTAGGGTGGTCACCCCTAACTTTTAGTCTTCCTCCCTCCACTTTTAGACTGTTTTTGCTGGTTTTAAGACTCTGCGCACTTTACCACTGCAAACTAGTGCTAAAGTGCATGTGCTCTCTCCCTTTAAACATGGTAACATTGGATCATACCCAATTGGACTATTTAATTTACTTATAAATCCCTTTTACTATGCACTATATGTGCTCAGGGCCTGTAGATTAAATGCTACTAGTGGGCCTGCAGCACTAAGTAGCCTCTTAACCTTGTCTCAGGCCTGCCATTGCAAGGCCTGTCTGTGCAGTTTCACTGCCAATTAGACTTGGCATTTAAAAGTACTTGTCAAGCTAAAACTCCCCTTTTTCTACATATAAGACACCCATAAGGTATGCCCTAGGTAACCCATTGGGCAGGGTGCTGTGTAGGCAAAATGCAGGACATGTAACTATGTAGTTTACATGTCCTGTTAGTGTAAAACTCCCAAATTCGTTTTTACAGTGCTGTGAGGCTTGCTCCCTTCATAGGCTAACATTGGGGCTGTACTCATATATTGTTTGAGTGGTAGCTGCTG
The DNA here is from genome assembly GCF_031143425.1 of Pleurodeles waltl. Lineage (NCBI taxonomy): Eukaryota > Metazoa > Chordata > Amphibia > Caudata > Salamandridae > Pleurodeles > Pleurodeles waltl. Next base: position 928,469,111 of record NC_090445.1, on the reverse strand, counting down.
ATCTGAAAGTAGTAGGAAGGTCATATTTGGCATGGCCAGAATGGTGATATAAAATCCTGCTGACTGGTGAAGTTGGATTTAATATTACTATTTTAGAAATGTCACTTTTAGAAAGTGAGCATTTCTCCGCACTTAACTCTTTCTGTGCCTTACAATCCACGTCTGGCTGGGTTTAGTTGACAGCTCCTTGTGCATTCACTGAGACACACCCCAAACACAGGATACTAGGCCTCACTTGCATACATCTGCATTTTGAATGGGTCTTCTTGGGCTTGAAGGGTGGAGGGCCTGCTCTCACCAAAGGACTGCTACACCCCGCTACTAGGACCTTGGCAGAAGGATTGAACTGAAAGGGGACCTGGTGCACTTCTAAGCCACACTTTGAAGTCTCCCCCACTCCAAAGGCACATTTGGGTATATAAACAGGGCCTCTGCCCCTTCCAACTCAGACACTTCCTGGAGAAGAAACGTGCAACCAGAAACAGCATCCTGCCAAGAAGAACTGCCTGGCTGCCCAAAGGACTCACCTGACTGCTTTCTGTGAAAGACTGCTGCCTTGCTGTTGCCCTCCTGCCTTGCTGCTCCCTGGCTGTGGTGAATAAGTGCTCTCCAAGGGCTTGGATAGAGCTTGCCTCCTGTTCCCTGAAGTCTCAGGACCAAAAATACTTCTCGCTTGCAACTGGACTCCTTGTGCTGTGAAAATTCACGCACAGCTTGCTGAAACTGAAGCAGAGCCTGCCCCACGGTGAGAATTTCACTGCACGTCAAACCAGAACGAAGCAGCCCGACTTCACAAGGAGAAGATCGACACGGTGCCTAAGATGCGACTGAAACTTCGACGCACGGCCCACAGGATCGACGCACAGCCAACCTGGGACGACACAGCCCGACTTCCAGAGGGGAAATTGATGCAGAACCTGCGTCCGGAAGAAACTTCCACGCAATGCCCACTGGAACGACGCAGCGCTTGTGACTTCGCTCCACAAGCCCAGGATTCCACGCACAGACCCCGGGGAGTTTGAAAATCCCACAACCTGAAGAGGATCCACGACCGAGCACCGGAAATCGATACACAGCTGTCCCTGTGGGGAAGCTAACCTATGCATGACCATGTGGGGCCCGAGAAATCGACGCACACCCCCTTTGTTTCCACGCTTCTCCTCCTCTGTGGCTCATTGCGGAGATTTTTCACGCGAACCAGGTCCTTTGTGCTTAAAAGAGACTTTGTTTGCTTTAAAAAGACTTAAGGCACTTTGGCCCTCATTACAACCCTGGCGGTCAAAAACTGCCAGGGTTGAAGTGGCGATCGTACCGCCAACAGGCTGGCGGTACAATTCGCCATATTTTGACTGCAGCGGTAGTGCCGCGGTCACACCGCCGGGATCGGCAGTTTTCCGCCATTGTTGTCCCGGCAGTTATAATCCGCCAGGGCAGCGCTGCCCTGGGGATTATGACTCCCCTTTCTGCCAGCCTGTCCATGGCGGTAGAGACCACCATGGAAAGGCTGGCGGGAAGGGGAGTCGCAGGACCCCTAAGTTAAGCCTGACTGCTCGGTGCCAAGCTACCAGAGGGTGGGCACAGGATAATTTGGATTGTGTGTGACTTACCCTGACTAGAGTGAGGTTCCTTGCTTGGCCAGAGGGTAACCTGACTGCCAACCAAAGAACCCATTTCTAACACTTGGTCTCACTGCACACTGTGATAGCTAACTTGCTTTAAATGAGATCATTTTGCTACATGAGATAATTTCCCACGCTGTTAAATGGTTAGCCCAGCACCTGAGAAAATTATTTTTGTGGTGTTTGTTTTGAAACATAAGGATATTGTTCGCTCCTTGCTCTCCATCAGACTAGAGCATCATGAGCAGCACCCTTAAAATATTGATGCAACATAGCAAAGCAGTCATTTCCTGCAGATCCCAGAATTCTAGAGTGTACAGGTCTAGTGACTTCTAGAATCAGAGGTGTGATCAACATCTAAAAGACATGGTTATAGCTTCTCTTGCTAGCTTTAAGATATGGAACTTGTTGGATATGTTAATATTAGTAAGGGCAGGTACGTACACATAGCAATAGGCCACTAACCCCCACTAGGTCCACTGAGGTCTCAATAAATGAACCCTGGCTCAACCCTTGGTAGCTTGGCAATCAGCAGTTAGGCTTAACTTAGGAGACAGGTGTGTAAAGCATTTAAAAATTACAAAACAGTAAATAAGTAAAATACAATAAAAATCCTTCACTAATTTATAAAAATAGACTATATTTTTATCTGTAAAATGTTACTAAAGTGACAAAAATCCAATAAAGGAAACTGGAGCTATGAATTTTATAAGAATAAATGTTTTTTAGCGCATAGAAACTAAAGGTGCCAATCTGGACATCAGGTTGCACTCGACCGGAGCAAACTCAAAATTAGAGGCCAACCATGATAGAGCCCTGCAGCTATAGCAAACAGGGAGTACCTTCTTGAAGCAGTTGTAGACAGACAAAGGCCCTCATTACAACCCTGATGTTCAGTGTTGCACCGCCAACAGGCCGGCAGTAAAAAAAATGGGATCACAACCAGGGTGGAAACTGCCAACATAGACAGCCACTTTAACACTCTGACCGCCAGAGCGGTAGCAACAAACACCGCGGCGGTCACTGCTAACAGACAGGCGGAAGACAATGTACTGCCCACTGTAGAATGAGAGGCCAATCCGCCACCTTTTCTGGGGCGGTACCAAGAACATCAAAAGCATGGCAGAAACAGTACACTGAAGGGGTACCACTCACCTTTTGACACTCAACGAAGAACCAGGATGCCCTGGAGCCAAAGCTGCAGGTCCTCCCAATGTTTGTGTATCTACTAATACACCAGGAAATAGAAAGAAGGTGGTGCGACAATGGTGAGTACTGCACCTAGCACACAGGGGAGGGGGGCGGTAAAAGAGAGTGACACACACACGTGACACGCAACACCCTCGCCCTCACCCACAACACCATACACACAAACACATGCATCAACATTACAGATACACCCGTTTACTGCTTGGAAGAACGCAAGGACAAAAGGAATTAAGTTTAATCAGTGACATTTTGGAAAATGCAGATATAGCAAATGAATTCAAAGAAATCAGTATATACAAATATTTACATTATGTACAGAAGGCCGTACACTGTTCCTTGTAAATGTCTGTGGACCAGTGGACCAAAACATCCTGGGCCAAGCCCACACTTCACTCCTGTCTCAAAACGGAGATAACACTGCAGGGGCATCAGGTTGATAAACACAGGCACCTCAGGGGGAAGGGGAGGGGGGGCACCTCAGCCAGAAGATGGTACTACGCCACTGCTCCTCGAGGGGCCAACATGCCAACAGCCATGTCCTGGGGAGTTCAAAGCCATAGTCTCTCAAGTCTCTCAAGTGGGTGGGTTGCCCACTGCTTGGTCCTGGGGAGTGCAAAGCAACAGTCTCTCAAGTAGGTGGTTTGCCCACTGCTTGGTCCTGGGGAGTGTAAGGCCACAGTCTCTCTAGTGGGTGGTTTGCCCACTGCTTGGTACTGGGGAGTTTAAGGCCACAGTCTCTCTAGTGGGTGGTTTTCCCACTGCTTGGTCCTGGGGAGTGCAAAGCCACAGTCTCCCTAGTGGGTGGTTTGCCCATTGCTTGGTCCTGGGGAGTGCAAAGCTACAGTCTCTCAAGTGAGTGGTTTGCCAACTGCTTGATCGTGGGGAGTGTAAAGCCGCGATCTCTCTAGTGGGTGGTTTGCCCACATGCCTGGTCCTGGGGAGTGCAAAGCCACAGACTCTCAAGTGGATGGCTTCTCCACTGGTTCTGGAGGGGGCTTTGTGCCCAGTGTGCTTCATCCTGCCAAGGACTGGGTGAGTGGATGCATCTTTCCACTGGTTCTGGAGGGGGCTTTTTGCCCAGTCTGCTTCATCCTGACAATGATTGGGTGAGTGGATGCATCGCTCCACTAGTTCTTGATGGGGCTTTGTGCCCAGTGTGCTTCATCCTGCCAAGGATTGGGTGAGTGGATGCATCTCTCCACTGGTTCTGGAGGGGGCCTTGTGCCCAGTGATGCCGCACTGGGGTGGGGCACTTCCCATTCCCTCACCTGGGTGTCTGAGGCGCGAGATGTGCAGGGAACAGGTAGCATGATACTCCATGGAGGCAGAGACACACTCCATCCTGCGGCGACTTAGGCTGCAAACTGCTGGTAATGCCAGTGCTGGTGCCTCATGTGGTGTGTACAGGGTCCAGGACATCTCTTACAGCCTGAGACGGCTGCCCACTGGGGATGCTGCTGATGATCCGATGTAGTGGCACCTGCTGGGCATATGGCGGTGCATATGGCGGTGCAGGTGGCTGCGGCGGAGATGCCGCTTGTGGTGCAGGTGTCTATAGGAGTGAAGGGAAACACCAGGCCATCTCCAGCAGCCTCGGATGGCTGACCACTGGGGAGGATGCTGGTGATTGTCGTTGTGGCAGCAGCGGTGCAGAGGGTGGTGCAGGAGGCGGTGCAGGTGGCGGTGCAGGTGGTGGTACAGATGGCGGTGCAGGTGGAGGTCATCGCGGCGGTGCTTACCGTGCTACAGGTTGCTGGGCTGTCAGTAGAAATGGTGCTCACCAGTCCCTCACCAGGAGGCTCCGTGCCCTGAGGTGACTTTTCCTTGCTTTTGTATCCCTTCCCCATCTTGGTAGTTGCTGCTGGGACGTTGGCACTGTCCACTTTGGTTTTGCATGAAGCCTTGCTGGGTGGGTGGTGCGTCTTTTCCCTGCTGCATGCCGGCCCCTTCTTAACCTTGGCAGGTGGCTGAATCGGGTGGTCCTTAGCATCGGTAGGTGGCACACTGGTAGCCCTGACGGGTGCCCCCTTTGATCCTCTCGGACTTGCAGGGACAACACCGGACGCCGATTTTGTGGCTGAGGTGCTGGCCTTTGATCTAGACATCCTGGCCCTAGGGGAATGATGGGGGGGTGAGGGAAGAGGTCAACGTTAGCCAGGAAAAGTTTTATTGACACCCTGGGACAGGAAGATGGGGAGGTGTGGGAGTGGAGGAAGAGGCAGTGGTTGTAGGAGGTGTACGTCTGCTGAGTTTGGGTGAAGGTGCATGGGCTGGAGGCTGTTTTGAGGTGGATGGCTGTTGAGTGGGTGTGTGCCTGCGTTTGAGTACTTTGGGAGGAGGGCTCACAGACACACTGGGAGAGGACACAGGGGACGTGTGCATGGTTGTGGGGGTGGTGATTGCTCGTGAGGGGTGTGTTGTGATGGGCGTGCTGGTGATGGAGGCAGTGGCTGATGATGTAATGCATGCAGGTGTGAGTGGAGATGCTATTGGGAGGGAGATGGACAAAGAGGAGGAGGGGGACACAGTGGAGGAAGTGGATATTGGTATTGTGTGAGTGCCTGTGTGATAATGTGTGGTGCTTATGTTTTCCTGAGCCACTTTTGTATATTGATGTGTGTGCATGCTGGTCTGAAGGTGTGGTTGGGATAGGCTGAGGTAGAGGGGATTGGGTCTGGGTAGTGGAATTTGGAGGGGGAGGCTGGACACAGGGACAATGGGTGCCATCAGTGCTGAGGCCAGAGCATGAAATGCTCTCTGTTGGGCTGCCATACCAGAATGAATGCCCTCCAGGTATGCATTTGTTTGTTGCAAATGCCTCTCGACACCCTGGATGGCATTCAGAATGGTTGACTGCCCAACAGTGAGGGATCTCAGGAGGTCAATAGCCTCCTCACTGAGGGCAGCAGGGCTGACTGGGGCAGAGCCTGAGGTGCCTGGGGCGAAGGAGATGCCCACCCTCCTGGGTGAGCGGGCATGGAAAACACGCTGAGGTGCTGCTGGGAGGGAGGTGCTGGTAGGGGGGTGGCGGATGTACCTGTTGTTGGGGTGGGCACAGAGGTGTCCACCACCACCATGGAGCTTCCATCAGAGAAGGAGTCGCAGTCACTGGTGTCCCCTCCTTTCCCCGTAGTGGAGCTCCTCTCACTCTCCGTCCCACTGGTGCCTTCACCCTCAGTGGATTCACCCTCATGGGCCATGTGGGATGCAGCTCCCTCCATCGCCGTTGCCTCTGCTCCTCCACCAGATGATGCTAATCCACACAAGGACAGGGTGACAGAACAAGAAGAGGGGATAGACAAAGGATAAACATGGTCAATGCCAGCAACACCATTACCATTGGCGTACACAACACACACTGAGCTGCCCTATGCACTAGGCCATGCCCAACCATTTACAAAGACAGTCACCAGCCCATGGGGTACAATGCCTAAGGCCAGCACCTGCACACCTGACACCCACAGGACCCTGCCGAGTAGTAGATGGCCACTTGTACCATTGGGTAGGGGTGCTTCAGAGCCTACAAACAAAGGACCTACCCTGGCATGATCGCCCTGGCCTAGGGCCATCCACAGCCCACATCCTCCACCCAGCTTGCTCCTAAAGCACGCAAAGTCAGGATTGACAATCTGTACTCACCCCCTTGTGGCTGCTGTGATGCCCTCAAGCGGCCATCCAACTCCAGATAGGCCACAGCCGGAATGCGCAACATCAGGGGGGTCATGGAGTGATGGGTACCCATTCCACGTTGGGAGGCCAGCCCCAGCCAGGCCTCCGCCGTCTTCTTGGTCCAGCGGCTCAGGTCCTCCCATCTCTTGTGGAAGTGGGTGCTCCGCCTGTGATAGACACCCAGGGTCCGCACCTCCTTGATCATGGCACGCCAAATACCCTTTTTCTGGTGGGCGCTGACCTAGAGGGATAAGACAGCGGAAAATGTATTTATTCACCCATCCAGACCATCATACTCAGTGCACACCAGTTCCCTCCCATACCCTGACGCACATACACTGACCACCTCCCATGCAGCATTCAGGCCAGTGCTCCTTAGCACCCCCCAACATGTGGCTTACATCCACACCACTCAAAACAGGCATTGCCCACAAACCATGCTCACAATGTACTCACCTGTTCGTCTGGAGGACCGTGGAGTAACGTGTACTGGGGGAGGACCCCATCCACCAGTTTCTCCTCCGCAGTGAAGGCAGGGGCCCTTTCCCCAGACACTCTAGCCATTGTCGCTTCCAGACTCAGGTCACAGCAGCACTTGCGGTGAAGGTCCTCTCCTGTTGATGGTCAGGTAGTAAGTGAGTGTATAGGTAGAAAATGGTGGTGGCATCCGCGGCGGTGCGTACTGTCACCGCCGGGGTACATCATCATTGGCTCCTGGAACCCATAGGGCCCAATGATAACCAATGCGGAGTTGCACGGTGGTCTTCGACCGCATACGACGATGCTGCACAACGCCAGTGCATGTACCTCATTTCCGCTTGTCCCTCCTCACAGGTCAGGCAGATGCCATTTCAGGGGGGCACATGGAATGGCACCTAACTGCATCACAGCACATATTGGCACATATACTGACTCTAGATTGCACACACTGCTTCTGTGACATTAATGTAAACACCCATTGTGCGCTGCATATGAGATGGTGGCATCCTCCGATGTACAGACCCCTGGTGGACCTGGCGACAATGGAGAACAGACACATTTTAATCACATACAGACTTGATCATGCCACAATCCAAGAACTGTGTACCCAATTGGAGCCAGACATGATGTCAGCTATCCGCCACCCCACCAGAATCCCCCCTCTGGTGCAGGTCCTGTCAGTGTTCCATTTCCTGGCTTGTGGCTCCTTTCAGACTACAATGGCCATGGCATCAGGGATGTCTCAGCCAATATTCTCTAACATGTTGACCAGAGTGTTGTACATGCACAGCTACATTGTGTTCCCCCAGGTGGAGGATTTGGCCACAGTGAAAGGTGACTTCTATGCCCTGGGACATATCCCCAACATCATTGGTGCCATTGATGGTACACATGTGGCATTTGTCCCCCACACAGAAATTAACAGGTCTACAGGAATAGAAAAAGCTATAATTCGATGAATGTGCAAATGGTGTGTTTGGCGGACCAATACATCTCCCATGTGTATGCCAAATATCCTGGCTCTGTGCATGATGCCTATATCTTGAGAAATAGCAGCATCCCTTATGTGATGGCCCAACTCCAGAGGCACTGGGTGTGGCTAATAGGTGAGGCCAAGGTCCCCACACAGTATATGTAGGTATCTGGGTATGGGGTTGTCCCTAAGGGTTAGTGTGTGTCTCATAATTGTCCCTTGATATTTACAGGTGACTCTCGTTACCCCAACCTGTCATGGCTACTGACCCCAGTGAGGAATCCCAGGACAAGGGCAGAGGAACGTTACAATGAGGCACTTTGGCGAACAAGGAGGATAATTGAGCGGACCTTCAGCCTCCTGAAGGCCAGGTGCTGGTGCCTCCATCTGACAGGTGGATCCCTGTACTACTCACCCAAGAAGGTGTGCCAGATCATCGTGGCATGCTGTATGTTGCACAACCTGGCATTGAGATGCCAGGTGCCTTTCCTGCTGGAGGATGAGCCTGGCGATGGTCTTGTGGCAGTGGTGGAGCCTGTGGACATTGAGGAAGAGGAGGCAGATGAAGAAGATGTGGACAACAGAACAAACATTATCCAGCAGTGATTCCAGTGACACACAGATAAGTGACTGTAACTCTTCTTTACGTTTCAGTATACTTTAGGACATTGTTCATTGCAGCCTCTTACCCTCTGTGTATGGCCACTGACTGTTCCCTTTGGGTTTCCTTTTTTCAGATCTGTGTACCCCAGTCTGGCTTCTGCTATGTGTACTGCTGCCCACCAACTGTCATTCACTGGTATAAATCAATGAACATGGACGTTGCAATGCTTTGAGAATGTTGTAAGAATACATCTTTCCAATCATCACACTGATTCCAGTATGGCTTATATTTCAATGGTGTTAATTTTTTGTGCTAAATAGTATGGGGGGTATGTGCAAGGGGCTGGGGTGATGGTGGAGGAAGGTCCATGGTAGAGTCCAGTCTCTTGATATCACAGGTGCCTTGTCCAATGGGGCATAGGAAGGGGAGTACTGGCAGTTTAAGGTGGACAGGATATCATAGTGGGACAGAAGGGTGACAATCAGGAGAGTCCTATTTCCTGGCGGGGGTCTTGGCAGTGTTCTCTGTCTTCTTCCTGGATTGCAGGGACCGTTTGCGGGGTGGGTCTCCTTCTGCATGGGGTGGTATACTGGTGGCCTGTTGGTCCTGTGGTGGAGCCTCCTGTCCACTAGCGCTTGTGGAGGTGGAAGGCTGTTCCTCTGTTTGGCTAGTGTCAGGGGCCCTTGGTTGAGCCACTGCGTCCCTCATGGTCTTGCTCATCTCAGCCAGCACCCCTGCTATGGTGACCAGGATGGTGTAGATTTTTGTGAGGTCCTCCCTGATCCCCAGGTACTGTCCCCCTTGCAGCACCGTGCCCATGGTCTCCTGGGAATGGTGGTATGCTCCCATGATGTTTGAGAGTGCCTCGTGGAGGGTCGGTTCCCTTGGCCTGTCCTCCCCCTGTTGCACAGCAGTCTTCCCATCTTCCCTGTTGTCCTGTGCCTTTGTCCCCTGAACCGTGTGCCCACTGCCACGGACCCCAGGTCCCTGATCGACCTGGGTTTGTGGGGTTGCCCGTGGTCCCTGTAGTGGTGGACACACTGCTGATTGACGTGTCCTGGGGACAGTGGCATGGGCCCACTGGGTGGGTGCTGTGCTGATGTTTCTAGAGGGGGGAGGCTCTGTGGTGGGTTGGGATTGTGGCAGGGGAACCGACTGTCATAGTGATCCAGGCGTGCAGAGCTGCCGTCATCACTGTGGGCCTCTTCTGTGGGGGGACTGGATGTAGCTGGCACCTAGTCTCCGGTGACGTTGGGTAGGGGCCCTGTTGGGATGCAAATGCATTGTTATTGTATCTGTGTGTGCCATCTTGTGCAATGGGTGTGTTTCCCTCATATAATAGTGGTTTCCCTGTCGCATTGGCCTTGTGTGATTGCTGATTGTGTGGGCTGGGTGAGTCTCTCTACTGGGCATGCTGTGGTGATGGGTGTCCATGCATTGGTGTTGCATGCAGGGCTTGGTATTGGGATGTGTGGGTTGTAATGGTTGGGTAGATGTGAGGTGATGGAGTGATGGGAGTGAGGGTGAGCGTGGGGATATGTGATGGCATGCAGGTGGGGGGTGATAGTAGTAAAGATTTGCCTTACCAGAGTCCAGTCCATCTGCTACTCCTGCGAGGCCCTCAGGATGCATGATTGCCAAGACTTACTCCTCCCATGTTATTAGTTTTGGGGGAGGAGGTGGGGTTCCACCGCCAGTCCTCTGTACAGCAATCAGGGGCCAGATGTAGCAAAGGGTTTTTCCCATTCTGTGTCAATGGGAAAATGTGTTCGTACATATGGCCCCAGGTGTCTTGAAACCACGGAACGCACCTTCCCCCATAGGTCGTTCCACCTCTTCCTGAGGTTCAAGCTAGATCTGTGTGAAGGAAAGAATGAATCATGTTAGAAATGGGGATTCTGGTTGGCTAGGGTATGCACCTCAGCCAGGCAGAACTTACCCACTCTAGTCAGGGCAAGGGAATTACATGTCCAAGATAACCCCTGCTCACCCCCTTGGTAGCTTGGCACGAGCAGTCAGGCTTAACCCAGAGGCAATGTATAAAGCGTTTGCACAACACACACAACACATGTGATGCAATATCCCCACCACAAAGGAAACACAACACCAGATTATATGAAAATATACTGTATTGTACACAAGGCAATTATCAGACCAAACATCACATATCAGTACTATCCTGCTACCTTGGCAGTTGTCAGAACGTTACACATTAGTTGCTCTGCAACCTAGCAGTAGTCACACATTACACATAGGTTACTCAGTATTCTGCTACATAAGCAGTAGTCAGGAAAACACGTTATTACATTATAACACTTGTCATAAGAATATCATAAAACGTCCATAGTAGGAACATTAGAAAACATATGGCAAGTTAGAAAAACATATTAGCATGTCATGCCCATAACAGGAATATTTGCATACACATATGTAACACCATCAAAAACAGGTAGGCAATATATAAATCAGAAGAAGTCTCTAGTAAGAACTTATGTTCTATATATTGTTCCTTTAACAGTACCTGGCTTGATGAAGGCACCTCCAGTGCCTAGAAGATGAACAATGGGGCCCCCGGCGCTCCTATGTGCAAAATGGGGGCCTCTGACATCCTTTTGAGAAGAGGACGGCACGCACCTCCTCTAGACCATTGACGGGCCCCTCTGGGGACTGTGATTACTGGGGGCCATCTAGGAAGCGCTTTATAGCCCGGGTTGCGGCAGTGATTCCAGCATGAAACAGGTGCCTCGAAGTGCCTGAGGGCACAGAAGAGCGCTCTCTCAGCGCAAAGGGGATATCAAGGCAGCACTCCTCGTGCAGGGAAAAGTTACAGGGGTCAGGGGCCACGACATTTCTGTGATAGTAAGAAAAAAAACACCCACACCAGTAAGCAGCATTTATTATCACCATCACAACCATACCAAACACGCATACGCTACCCTTCATAAATCAGACAATACCCCTTACACATAAGGCAGGGCATTTCTAATGCAATCCTATGAGAAGGCAGCACTCACAGCAGTGAGACACCAAGTTAGGCTGTTTGTCACTACCAGGACAGGCCATGCAATATGGCACATGTCCTGCCTTTCTACATACATGGCACCCTGCCCATAGGGCTAGCTGGGGCGTACCTTGGGGGTGACTTACATGTAGTAAAAGGGGAGTTCTGGGCCTGGCAAGTAACTTTAGATGCCAGGTCCCTGTGGCAGAAAACTGCACACACAGGCCCTGCGCTAGCAGGCCTGAGACAGGTTTGAAAGTCTACTTCAGTGGGTGGCGCAAGCAGCGCTGCAGGCCCACTAGTAGTATTTAATTTACAGGCCCTGGGTATAGAGATACCACTGTACAAGGGACTTATAGGTAAATTAAATATGCCAATTAGGTATATGCCAATCATACCAACTTTAGATGGGAGAGCACCTGCACTTTAGCACTGGTCAGCAGTAATAAAGTGCTCAGAGTCCTAGAGCCAACACCGAGAGGTCAGAAAAACCAGGAGGAAGGAGGCAAAAAGACTGGGGATGACCCTGCATAAGGCAAAAAGTCCAACAAATCTTTGACCTCTACCATATACATTCATTTGCTAAGGTGCAACATCACCCATAAAACACCCAGCAACTAGCATAGGAGAAGGTTCAATAATAAAGCATTTCATGCAGACCTTGAGACATTCTAAGAAATATTTTTGCCATTTTCCAGTGAAAGAGAACCTTATGCCAATTGGTTGCTTTAATGTGTATTGATGACCCCGATGGTCTGATTGAAATAGGCTTTTTCAAAAAGTTGTTACTAAGGCCAAAACTCATTGGCATATTTGGAGGCACACACTGGGAATTATTTTGACAAAGGTGGGAATCATTGTCTAAAATGCATTACATTGTCTAAAATACATTTCAATGGAAAATGTATTTGGACTGCAATTAATGTTTTATCTCCTCCTTGTTTTCAGCCCATAGCTATGAGCTGGTGATTTGAAAAATTACACAAGGAATCATTGCAGTTGCTTCTAATCATAGAGGTACAATTATTTTAATAATGTAAAATAGGAAATAAAATGTATTTGATGATCCACAATCAATTGCAAATCTCAACTTGTTTGAAAGACAATAGTAGAGCGTAAGTAATATAAACTAAACAAATTATAACTAAATAACATTAACAGCAAAAAGTTTATAGTAAAAAAAAAAGTAATACAATGCTTTCTGTACATTTCAATAATATAGCAAAAGGGCAAAGCTGAAAAATGAGTCTAAAAAATTAAAAAATTATTCAAACATCTAACACCAACAGATTTTTGCTCAGGCAAACATTAACCTCTTGTCCCATAACATTCCAACAAAAACGAAGACCTAAACAACCATCTTTACAAACATCTTTGCAAAATAAAACAGCATAAAATCTATAAGCATAAAATGTAAACAATGTAAAATACTTTTAAATATCAATGCTAGTTAAAAATAAAGTTAATACAAACACATATTTAATAGGTAATTCTAAACCCCACAGATATAATGTCAGAATGAGACACTTACATTAAATCTCAGAAAAGCATTCTCTTCTATACTCACTTCAAATATACCTACAGCTAACAGAAGAGCTCCAGCAAATAAACTATTCATTGGAAATGTACAAAGTATTATTTAACTGCTCATTGTGGGATGTCTTCTACAGGAAGCAACATTGTACAAAATGTTACAGAGCATAATCACCGAGCAAACTATCATACGAAATGTCCCTGACCATACTACAGGCCAATTTCTAGGTATCACAAACTTGAAAAGACTCATTGCCAGAACCAGGAAAGCCACAACTGAAACCCAAGCTGCCTCTAAAAAGATTCAAAGACATAAATATACGGATAACTTAAATACAACACATAGCATAGAGCACTGCCTTCTGCATGACAGAACTTATCATGACCAAATAATAATGATTTATGATACATAGAACAACCTGATAAGGTTGACACAAAGCAAAGAATTACTGATATATGGCACATTTAAACCATGTCCTCCATCATTCACAAATATACACAATCCACGGTGTAGATCACAAAACCTGTTATATACTCACTTTTGACTATCAAACAAAGTATAACATTTGCAGTGGCATGGGCACTGCAGGGGCCCCCAGGGGCCCCACAACATCCGTTCCCGCCAGCGTCTACACCGCCAGGAACAGGCTGGCGGGAAGGGGGTTGGAATCCTCATGGCGGCGCTGCTTGCAGCGCCGCCGTGGAGGATTCTCTGGGGCAGGGGAAAACCGGCGGGAAACCGCTGGTTCCCCTTTTCTGACCGCGGCTTTACCGCCGCGGTCAGAATTGCCCCTGAAGCACCGCCAGCCTGTTGGCGGTGCTTCCTCCGTCCCCAGCCCTGGCGGTCCATGACCGCCAGGGTCGGAATAACCCCCTAAATGATGAATACTCAACAAACACCCAATTTGCGTGCAAAATGAAAAACATTAATTGCCCCAGCATACATCCCAGTAACAGAAGTAGCAACCCATGACAACCTACTAATATAATCACCATATTGCCAAACATCTGAAGACAAACTAATTCCCCTAATAGAGTATTTTGAAGATACTTGGGTTGGCAGACTGCATCATCCCAGTCACAGGTGCCAAGCCAAGTATCCAATATCATGGTGTAACACATATGACAGTCCCATGGCACAACAAGTCAAAACAACTAACTCAGTGGAAGGGTGGCATATGCCTTCCAAGGCACACTAGGCAGAGACCACCATACACTCCACCAATTCCTAGAAATATTACAAAAAGGACAAAACTATCAAAATCTTAGAATAAAACAATCTATAACACAGCTAGAATGCAAAGTATAAAAAGACATAAAAAATGAAATACTACAGTGCAAAGTACAAACATTTGCTAACAACGTTGTAGTAAACCTATGATCTACAGCAAGAACACTACATTGAAAAATCTAAATATTCAACAAAAAAAATACAACCTTCAATAACAAAAATGTGTGTATTGTTACTAATCAGTTAAACATGTATGTTTTATTAGGAACAAACTCCAGTCAGATATAAAATAATTACTAAAATAAATATAAATAATATAAGGGATAAAATACACCACTTCCAAATATTATAAGGATATTACAAGTCACAGTGGAGGTCCATAACCTTATAAAGGAACAAGGCTGAAGGTGACTGGCAATATCAGTATTATTTGTGCCAGGGAGTACTTTAAAAAAAAGAAATTAAATATATTAGAAAATATTTCTCAGCAGTACAGTACACCGCAGGCCGTACTGTTGTTGAACACTAGAGCACAACAAAAAAGCGAAACCATTAGTGATGTACATGAAATAAACAACTGCAAATCAATGTAACATGCAGCGGAGTGAAATGAACACTGTCACACTACGTCAGAACTGGTGTGACAATCCAGACTAGGCAATGTTGCCAAAATATCCAGATTGTAGCCAATGAATAGTGTTTTAGGGAGATGGTAGTCTCAATGGGCACATCAGATCCCACTATTGGGCCAAGTGTCCTCCAACCTGTAGTCAGTAGACTGCTGTAACTATATAGAATGGGCTGGCATTTATTTTTAGGACTTGAGGAAGGAGGTAGTGGTTGAGCATGCAGTTTAAGTTGCTTGTTGCAATATATTATGGAACATATTTATGGGTAAGTGGCACAGTGCAGTGCAGAAAGTCACCTTGCTCTGCTTTGCTGCATCACAGGAAAAGAGGGGAATGCACAGCATTTAAAATAATGCAGCCCATTCCATTCCTGCCTTTGTCCCTGTGCTGGTGCTGTTTTGGCTGCCTAGCACCAACGCAGGCACCCTTGCACCGAAGTGCAAGGGTGCCTATGTAGCAAGGAGGATTGTCTTTGTGGAAGAAGGGGCATCTTCTTGCTCAAAAACAATCCCCTGAGGCATATTCCTCTTCCTATGTGTGATGCAGAGTGCAGCACGCACAGAAAGAGGATGTAATAAGAAGAAATAAACTCATTGCACCTCACCTGGGAAGCTGTAGAATTTTGCCACATTCCCAGGTCTACCACTTTTGGTGAGTCTGAGAATGCATCAAAGTCCGTGGAAGCTGTGTAGGAACACTCACGCAACACCCATGAAATACCTCCCTGGGGCAAAGTACCACAACAGAGCGATTTGCACTTGTTAGAAATGGGGACTCAGGTTGGCGTTCAGGTTACCCCCTTTCCAAGCAAGGACCCTCACTCTAGTCAGGGTAAAGGAAAATCACCATCAGCTAACCCCCACTCACCCCCTTGGTAGCTTGGCAAGAGCAGACAGGCTCAACTTCAGAGTTCTAGGCGTAAATTATTTGTACTAACACACACAGTAACTTAATAAAAACACTACAAAATGACACAACACAGGTTAAGAAAAATAGGAAATATTTAACTAAGCAAAACAAGACCAAAACAACAAAAATCCAACTACAACAAGTCAAGATATTAACTTAAAAATCAAAAGAGTCTTAAATCCTTTTGTAGACAGGTAAAACACTGCTAGCGTTGGAAAGTACCTGGGTAGCAGTAAAATAACATTCACGGGTGAGTGTGCGTCGAAAAAGGTAAGTGGTGCGTCGATCTCTCACCCGCAAGCAAGACCGTGTGTCATTTCTCCTTCTCTGGTCGGGTCGGCATGCATTGTTTTTCCTCTCCGCAGGAGAGTGATGCATCGATTCAGGCAGCACTCAGGTCTGGGCAGGCATTGCATAATTTTTCCATGCCCAGCAATGTTTCCATCGAAAATCCTGCTGAACAGTTTTAGCAAAACCGTGCTGTGTGGGTTACAATGTTACCAGCCTCCAATAGTGGTGCACCACGCCGTTTCTACAGCCACATGCGTCGATCCTCCAGCTGCGTAGCAGGCGGTGCGTCAATTTCAGCCACAGAGCCCGTGGCACATCCTTTCTTCAGCCACGTCTCGGAGGTATGCGTTGGAAATTTCCCCGCAAGCCGGTCTGTGTGTGGATTTTCAATCTTGGTCTGCCAGCTCCACCTGTGAAGGCCCAAGGAACTGGATAGGGCACCACTTAGCAGGGCAGGAGTCTCAGCAGAGAATCCAATTGCTGATAGAGGAAGTCTTTGATGGCCTTGAGACTTCAACAACAGGAGGCAAGATCAGGACAAGCCCTTGGAGATTTCTTCACAAGCAGGAATGCACAACAAAGTCCAGTCATTGTCCCCTTTCACCATGCAGAAGCAGCAACTAAAGGATGGCTCCACAAAGCAGATTCACAGGCAGGACAGCACTTCTCCTCAGCTCTTCAGCTCTTCTCCAGGCAGATATTCCTCTGGATGTCTATAAGTGATCTAAAGTCTGTGGTTTTGGGTGCCCTTCTAATACCCCATTTGGCCCTTGAAGTCTCTCTGGTTTGTGAAATCCTGCCTTGCCCAGGCCAGGCCCCAGACATACACCAAGGGATTGGCGACTGCATTGTGTGAGAGCCGGCACAGCCCTTTCAGGTGTGAGTGACCACTCCTCCCCTCCCTCCTAGCACAGATGACTCATCAGGATATGCAGGATACACCCCAGCTCCCTTTGTGTCACTGTCTAGAGAGAAGTTCAAACAGCCCAACTGTCAAACTGGCCCAGACAGGGAATCCACAAACAGGCAGAGTCACAGAATGGTTTAAGCAAGAAAATGCTCACTTTCTAAAATTGGCATTTTCAGACACACAGGCGGTCATTCTGACCGCGGCGGGCGGCAGTAGCCGCCCGCCATGCGGTCACCGCCATTCAGCCGCCCCGCGGTCAAAAGACCGCGGAGGCCATTCTGGCTTTCCCGCTGGGCCGGCGGGCGCCCACCAAAGGAGCGCCCGCCGGCCCAGCGGGAAAGGCCCTGCAACACAGAGTCCGGCTCCGAATGGAGCCGGCGGTGTTGCAGGGGTGCGACGGGTGCAGTTGCACCCGTCACGATTTTCACTGTCTGCTATGCAGACAGTGAAAATCATGCTGGGGCCCTGTGAGGGGGCCCCTGCACTGCCCATGCCAGTGGCATGGGCAGTGCAGGTGCCCCCAGGGGCCCCACGACACCCGTTCCCGCCATCCTGTTCCTGGAGGTAAAAACCGCCAGAAACAGGGTGGCGGGAAGGGGGTCGGAATCCCCATGGCGGCGCTGCTTGCAGCGCCGCCATGGAGGTTCAGCCCTGCCAGGGGTATTCCGGCGGGAAACCGCCGGATCCCCTTTTCTGACCGCGGCTTTACCGCCACGGTCAGAATGGGCAGGAAAGCACAGCCAGCCTGTTGGCGGTGCTTTCCGTCGTTCACGGCCCAGGCGGGTTTTACCGCCAGGGTCGGAATGACCCCCACAATCTTAAAATCAACTTTACTAAAAGACTTATTTTTAAATTGTGAGCTCAGAGACCCCAAACTCCACATGTCTATCAGCTCCCAAAGGGAATCTATGCTTTAATCATATTTAAAGGCAGCCCCCAAGTTACCCTATGGGAGGGATAGGCCTTGCAACAGTGAAAACCGAATTTAGCAGTATTTCACTGATAGGACATATAAAACCTTAAACAGACACTGCACCTTCCCCATGGGGGCTACCTAGGGCCTACCTTAGGGGTGTCTTACATGTTAGAAAAGGGAAGGGTTAGGTCTGGCAAGTGGGTACACTTGCCAAGTCGAATTGGCAGTTTAAAACTGCACACACAGACATTGCAGTGGCAGGTATGAGCCATGTTTAAAGGGCTACTAAGGTGGGTGGAACAACCAGTGCTGCAGGCCCAATAGTAGCATTTGAATTAAAGGCCATGGGCACCTCTAGTGCATTGTACTAGGAACTTACAAGTAAATCAAATATGCCAATCATGGAGATCCAATTAAATTTAGAGTAACAAAAACAGCAAAAACAGTGTCCAACCCACATCACCAACCAGGGAAACAAAGGCAAAAAGTTAGGGGAGACCACACCAAGGATGCCAAGTCTAACAGCACGGCATTACTTTACTCCAGCTTTATGAAGCCACTCAGGACCTTGCATGGCCTCATTAATGGCATTTTGGGCTTGCATTGTACATGCCCCACAGTGCATGGTGCAAGTGCAACGCAACTACCCTCTTGCATATGTCCCTGAGTCTGCAATCCACATCTTGAATTTCAGAGCCTGTCCCTATGCCATTTATAAGCCACATGGCACTTGCCAACAATGGTCCAAAGTTAACTACACCAAGGGCTACTTTATCCCATGTAATACATCGTGACACCACCGCTTTTCCTGCAAACACCTAAAACCTTGGCGTGTAGCTTATTCATGTGAAAGAGTGGACATTTGCAAACATGAAAATGAACATTAAACCTGTAGTGCAAATTTAAACACGTCAAAAACTGTTAGATTTGTTGGAAATAGACAGTAGAAACAGTTCAAAACAAGTCAGTTCTTTTTTAAAAGAAGCTACTGTACCTCGCAACATGGCTAAGAAGAGCAAAAAATAAACATAATCTCTGTGCTTGTCATTGTAAGCTATTGAAAAAAGAAAAGCAATATTCCATTTGTTACTTTAAACAGATGCTTTAATTATGCTCCATGAACTGGCCTGTCTTTCACCTTGCCTGCCAGTTCTGACATCAGGCATTGTGTTTTCAGAACTCAACTGTAATAACATTACAGTAGTCAAGTTCTGACATCTCTTCTTTAAAATTAGTGACTTGGGCCCTTATTATGACCCTGGCGGTCGGTGGAGAAGTGGCGGTATTACCGCCAACAGGCTGGCGGAAACAAATGGAATTATGACCATGGCGGTTACGGCCATGGTCATCCGCCACTTCTCCATTCCGACCGCCAGGGCGGAGAGGACCACTGGGCTGGAGACTAGGGTCTCCAGCCCGGCGGCCGTCACAAGACCGCCATGGATTTCAGGTGGTTTGGAAACGCCATGAAATCCATGGTGGTAGGCACTATCAGTGCCAGGAAATCCCTTCCCTGGCTCTGATAGGGGTCTCCCCCAACCCCCACCGCCGAGTCCTCCAACCCCACCCCCCTGCCGCCCCCAAAGGTGGCAGGACCCCCTCCCCACCCCTACCCCAAACATTGCAACACACCCCCACCCTCCATGCATTCAGACACCACCAATACACACACCTGCACGCATGCCAACATACATACCAACATACACACACAGAGTCATACACGCACACATACATACAGACATGCACGCACACATACTGACAGACATACAAACACATTTTCAACCACATAGCACCCCCGCATGCATACACGCACTCACACACCCCCATACATACTCACATACACACCCCTATGCACGCACACAACACACAACACCCGCCAAACCCCTCCTTGTCCGTTGATCTTCCGGGAGGGGACGGGATCCATGGGGGCTGCTCCACTGCCAGCACCACATCACCAGAACACCGCCACGCCGAATCACGGAACATGATTCGGTGGGTGGTGTTCTGATGACGGGCGGTGGAGGTAGAGCAACCTCCACTTCCACGCCGACCGCCAGTATGACTGCTGGCGGCTCTCCGTCCGAAAAAGGACTGAGGGCTGCCAGGACTCATAATTCGCTGAGCGGAAAACCACCTGCACTGGCTGTCTTCAGCACGGCGGTTCCTCGGCGGTCTGTCAAAAAGACCGCCGAGGTTGTAATGACCACCATGATGCACCATCTGTGGGCATCTGGTCATGCCAGACTGGAACAAAGTCACAGGTTTAGGCCAACGGGACCAAGGTAGACCCGCTGAACAAAGTACCTTCAATCCTGGTTCGCACAGCATTGCGGGGATCTGTATCAAAGATGTGTCGCGCAGCTGAAGCGATTCTTGGTTCTGAGATGCAGGGACGCTGCTGTGTGAGGTCCTGTTGCATCATCATTGAAGATCCCATTGACGAGGGCTTATGATATGAAGTTCGGAGTCAGAGATGTGTTGCATAGTTGGGACAATGTGCCGGTTCCAAGGAGCTGTAAGGATGCAATGCAGAGTCCTGTCTCATCATTGAGGCTGCCGTCGATGAGAGATGCTTCACTACCAAGACACGTAAAAATTAAAAGTACATGTCCAAATTTTTAAATGCATTGCACTCTGCCCTCTAGGCTGTCCAGGGCGTGCCCTAGGGGTGACTTACGTATTAAAAAGGAAGGTTTGAACCTGGCAAAAGGAGTATGGTGCCTGGTCAAAACAACTGTTTAAAATTGCACACCCAGAGGTGGCAATGGCAGGACTGAGACATGTTTCAAGGGGTACTTAAATGGGTGGCACCATCATGCTGCAATCCCACAAGTAGCATTTAACTTACAGGCCATAGGCACATGTAGCGCCACTTTACTAGGGACTTAGAAGTAAATTAAATATGCCAATTGGGCATGAGTCAATGTTACCATGTTTTAAGGAGGGAGAACATGCAGTTTAGTACAAGTCAGCAGTGGTAAATATTACAGAGTCCTTAGACCAGCAAAAACGGGATCAGCAAAAAAGGAAGAGGAAGGCAAAACATTTAGGGGAAGGTCACCCTAAGGATGACAGGTCTAACACATAGCAACTCATTCAATTAAAAGAAACAAATTTAAAATAAATAAAGAATTGCAACCCAAATTTTTTTAAAAAAAATAACTTATAGTATGGTTGCTGTTGTCCATGATCCACCAAAAATACATTCACAAAAATACATAAAACAAACATACAAAAAATCAAAGTATAAAAAAATATATCCTCAGGGAAAAGTCATAGTCCTTGAAAACCATCTGAACCCTGAAGAACAAATATTAAAAACCATCTGTGAAGACAGAAAAATAGACGAAATTAAAAATAATATTGTTTAAGAAAGAACCATTCTTACTTTATTTATAATAAAAAAATGCACCCAAAAACTGGGAAAAATCCTGAAGTAAAATGTAAACCTGTAAAAAAAACAGAAAATATTCCCCCATGCAGCACAAAAAACTAAATACAATATGGTTTAGGAAAACATTGAATTAAAACAAGATTGTTTTCCCAACTTTTAGACCAGAACCTAAAAATTCAGGATTTTTCGATGGCTGTTTCAAGCATGGGATTTCTTGGCCCTACAGCTGGAATTGTGATATGGCTTCCATTGCTGAAATAGACTCTGCCTCTCATTAAATATACACTTTCCCCTGATTAAGACTACACACATTTGCCCTGATTTCATTGCTCAAGCCATTCTCCCTCTACTTCAGAGTCTACCAGGGCTCTGCTGTAGGAAGGCTCCTTTTTATTAGCCTTATCAGAAGTTCTAATTTTCTCATGAATCCCAGGATCACTACAGGACCTTAAGTAAACACTTAGGGCCGTATTTATACTCCGTTTGCGCCGAATTTGCGTCGTTTTTTTCGACGCAAATTCGACGCTAAACTAACGCCAACTAACGCCATATTTATACTATGGCGTTAGAGGCGTATAGCGCCAAACTTCCCGGAATGTGCGTCATTTTTTAGCGTGAACCCCTTCCTTGCGTTAATGATATGCAAGGGAGGCGTTCCCGTCTAAAAAATGACTCCCAGGCCTTTACGTGGTATTTATACTCCCGGGCAAAAGAGACGCCCGGGAGTGGGCGTGGCTAAAAACGGCGCATTTGCGCCGCTTTTTAACGCCTGGGTCAGGCATGGCGTTAAGGGACAAGTGGGCTCAAAATGAGCCCAGAGTGCCCTCCCCTGCCCCCAGGGACCCCCCCTGCCACCCTTGCCCACCCCAGGAGGACACCCAAGGCTGGAGGGACCCACCCCAGGGACATTCAGGTAAGTTCAGGTAAGTATTTTTTTATTTTTTTTTAATAATTTTTTTTGGCATAGGGGGGCCTGATTTGTGCCCCCCTACATGCCACTATGCCCAATGACCATGCCCAGGGGACAGAAGTCCCCTGGGCATGGCCATTGGGCAAGGGGGCATGACTCCTATCTTTACAATGATAGGAGTCATGTTGATGGGGGATGGGCGTCGAAAAAAAATGGCGCAAGTCGGGTTACGACGATTTTTTCGATGTAACCTGACTTGCCCCATTTTAAGACGCCCATGCGCCATTTTCCCCCTACGCCGGCGCTGCCTGGTGTACGTGGTTTTTCTCGCGCACACCAGGCAGCGCCGGTCTGCTTGCGCCGGCTAACGCCATTCAATAAATACGGCGCCCGCATGGCGCTTCAGAATGGCGTTAGCCGGCGCAAAACTTTTTGACGCTAAACTGCGTTAGCGCAGTTTAGCGTCAAAAAGTATAAATATGGGCCTAAATTAGATTAAAGAAAGACAGAAAGACCTAGGCCCATATTTATACTTTTTGACGCTAAACTGCGCTAACGCAGTTTAGCGTCAAAAAGTTTTGCGCCGGCTAACGCCATTCTGAAGCGCCATGCGGGCGCCGTATTTATTGAATGGCGTTAGCCGGCGCAAGCAGCCCGGCGCTGCCTGGTGTGCGCGAGAAAAACCACGTACACCAGGCAGCGCCGGCGTAGGGGGAAAATGGCGCATGGGCGTCTTAAAATGGGGCAAGTCAGGTTACGTCGAAAAAATCGTCGTAACCCGACTTGCGCCATTTTTTTTCGACGCCCATCCCCCATCAACATGACTCCTATCATTGTAAAGATAGGAGTCATGCCCCCTTGCCCAATGGCCATGCCCAGGGGACTTCTGTCCCCTGGGCATGGTCATTGGGCATAGTGGCATGTAGGGGGGCACAAATCAGGCCCCCCTATGCCAAAAAAAATTATTAAAAAAAAATAAAAAAATACTTACCTGAACTTACCTGAATGTCCCTGGGGTGGGTCCCTCCAGCCTTGGGTGTCCTCCTGGGGTGGGCAAGGGTGGCAGGGGGGGTCCCTGGGGGCAGGGGAGGGCACTCTGGGCTCATTTTGAGCCCACTTGTCCCTTAACGCCATGCCTGACCCAGGCGTTAAAAAGCGGCGCAAATGCGCCGTTTTTAGCCACGCCCACTCCCGGGCGTCTCTTTTGCCCGGGAGTATAAATACCACGTAAAGGCCTGGGAGTCATTTTTTAGACGGGAACGCCTCCCTTGCATATCATTAACGCAAGGAAGGGGTTCACGCTAAAAAATGACGCACATTCCGGGAAGTTTGGCGCTATACGCCTCTAACGCCATAGTATAAATATGGCGTTAGTTGGCGTTAGTTTAGCGTCGAATTTGCGTCGAAAAAAACGACGCAAATTCGGCGCAAACGGAGTATAAATACGGCCCCTAATTGCCCTTCGCCTTGAAAAAGCCCCAGACTTGTACGCCACAGCCGGGAGGAGGAGTAAAGACAAAATAGTTTGAAAACATCTGGATCTGTGAATGCCTGTGAAAAAGTTGCACTGCACGTTATTGCCTTTTCCCTCAACAATATATATTTTTATAAATATAATGGTTAATTAATATTATAACTGAACAATTACAGACAATGGGGGTCATTCTGACCCCGGCGGGCGGAGGTTGCCGTCCGCCAGGCGGGAACCGCCATTCGGCCGCCCCGCGGTCAAAAGACCGCTGGGGCCATTCTAACTTTCCCGCTGGGCCGGCGGGCGCTACCTAAGGTACCTAAGGTAGCGCCCGCCGGCCCAGCAGGAAAGGGGCCTGCAACACAGAAGCCGGCTCCGAATGGAGCCGGCGGTGTTGCAGGTTTGCGACTGGTGCAGTTGCACCCGTCGCGCTTTTCACTGTCTGCATAGCAGACAGTGAAAAGCAGGCTGGGGCCCTGTTAGGGGGCCCCTGCACTGCCCATGCCAGTGGCATGGGCAGTGCAGGGGCCCCCAGGGGCCCCCAGGGGCCCCAGGACACCCGTTCCCGCCATCCTGTTCCTGGCGGTAAAAACCGCCAGAAACGGGCTGGCAGGAAGGGGGTCAGAATCCCCATGGCGGCGCTGCTTGCAGTGCCGCCATGGCGGATTCGCCCAGCCGGGGCGACCCAATCCGCCGCGGTCAGAATGGGCAAGGAAGTACCGCCAGCCTGTTGGCGGTGCTTCCGTCGTCCCCGGCCCTGGCGGTCTTTGACCGCCAGGGTCGGAATGAGGGCCAATGTCCATTAGGATAACACAAAAAGTGGAATAACTTTGAGAAACTAACAGTCATCAAAATTAACTCACGTCTTAACAAAGAGGAGGAGTTGGCCTTGCCCTCATTGAGTGTTAAACATTTCTGCTGATAAGTAGAGAATCTGAAATATAAAAGATATTGTTAAGCAGGATAGAGTGAGTTGGACCTCAGTTTACATATACATTGTAGAGACTGTTGGCCATCGAAAGGGTTAGATTTAATGTTACATCTCCAGTCTAAGATACACTGAGGAAGGTGTTGGACTTTCAAGGGGATAGATTTACTATTCCCACTGCAATGCGAGCTACATTTAAGAAAAAGGTTGGACTTTGAATCTAAGAGACAATGGGGAACGTATAGGACACTGAAGGGGTTAGATTCATTATTCTCACTCCAATTTAATTTATTTCGGAAAAAGTATAGGAAATTAAAGGGGTTTCTCACTCTATCCTACATTGTGGAAAGCATTGGCCATTGAAGAGGCTACATTGACTAATTCCACTCCAATTAAAGCTACATTTGGGAAAGCACTGGACACTGAAGGGGTTAGATGTACTATTACCATTCCAATGTATGCTGCAATGTGGAAAATATTGGCCATTGAAGGGGATAGCTTTAATATTTTGACTGCAATCTTAGGTCCTCATTAGGGGTTCAACTGATGGGATGACCGTGCGCCGAACTTGATGCAGAGGTTGCCACCATACTGGTTACCTTCCTGCCTGATCCATGGAAAGGCTGGCAGAGATCCAGGCCGTAATCAGCAGGACGGTGCTGCATGTAGTGCTGACCTGGCTGATTCCCACCTCCACCACCATCAGCCCCGTAGGGATCATTAATCCTGGCAGAGATGGAGGTACCCTGGTGGTCTGACCACCAGGGTCGTAATGTGGTGGTCGGACAGCCACAGCAGCGGCAGTCCTGACTGCCACCACAAGGAGGGCAGTCTCATGACAGACAGCCTCGTATTGAGGCCCTAAGCTACATTCTGGAAAGTGTTGTACATCGAAAGGGTTAGATTTGCTATACACACTCTTGTGTAACCAACATTGGGGAAAGTGTTGTACATTGAAGGGGTTAGATTTTATTTTCCCACTCCAATGTAAGCTACACTGCGGTAAGTGTTGGACAATAATGGGGGGAGGCTGTATGTTTATTTTTTCCCCTCAAGTAAAAATATTTTTAAACAGTGTAAATTTTATAATAATCACACCAAAAATAAACATGTACATTATTGTTTCAAATTTTAAAATAAATATAAAATGTAGCAAAATAAGATATGAATAAAAAATAAAAAAGAATTGTTAACAAACTAGACCATTTAAATAAAAACTTGCAATATTTAAATATTTGAAATTATGTCTAAATATGATTATCTATATAACTTTCAAATATTACATTTTTAAAAATGATCTAAAATCTAATTTACTTTTGGGACTGAAACATCATTTACTTGGTAATGG
This sequence comes from Pleurodeles waltl, assembly GCF_031143425.1. Taxonomy (NCBI): domain Eukaryota; kingdom Metazoa; phylum Chordata; class Amphibia; order Caudata; family Salamandridae; genus Pleurodeles; species Pleurodeles waltl. The sequence goes on along the minus strand of NC_090445.1, from coordinate 928,443,086 downwards.
ATGTGCACTTCTGCCCCAAGTGCTTCAACTTTAGTGATTTCTGGATACCTAATGCTGACATTTGCTGTCATGGGTGAATGAAAGCAAACTATGCATGTGTGCCATGACATAGACCTGCCTCAGGGATTGCGGCGTGACCCGTGCCCAAGCATTACCCTCATATTGTTGAAAGACAATTACAGGAATTAAGCAGCACAAGGGCAGTGGTGGCAGCAAACCATGTGGTGATCAGTAAGAGTGATTCGTTTATTTTTACCTGTGTCACTGGAGTGAGGTCTACAGTCTCACTCACTTGAAGTTCTGCTGCTGCATGCTTAACTCACCCTTGCCAGCCTACATCAATTTGGTATTTAGTGCTACTCAGGGTGTGTGTGGATTACATGTGCAGGTTATAAATGTTCCTGTGAGTTTACAATACAGGGATAATGCAGTGCTATGTGGTGAATTAATATTATATGCCTGTGTGGGGTGTATGAGTACCTGTGAACAGTACAGTACTTAAAGGATGTAGTGCACACAAATGCAATATGCATGTGCTGGGTGCACATGTGCCTGTGAATGATACAATACATAGAACACTTTCAGTTCCAGTTCGGGCTGACCCAGGGCTAATTAGAGGAACATGAGGAAAGAAGGTAGAGTAATGCTCCCCAACAGATTTGCTGATTGCTGCATTCCTGTAAGCTGGGTGGGGCACATTAGAGGAAGGATGAGCCAGGCTCTTTGGTACACTTCAAAGTGGGCTCTATGATTCAGAGAGTTGTCACCGGGAATGGGCCTGGGCATATCTCAGGATGGAGACAGGTCTGATAGAATCATAAAGAGTATGGCTGAAACCTGGGGTAACCTTTTCATGCAGTTATCATTGTGGCTGACATCGAGGTGTGAATCTCTAGTCACTTCTATTGCCTGTGTTGTGGGGCTACCAGATTTGAAGTCACTCCTGCTGTGACAGACTGCTTTCAGGAGCATGGGAGAATAGAGGAAAGGATTACGTAACAAGAAGCAGACCCCCAATATAAACTTCAAAGATTCAGGCCCTCATTACGAGTTTGGTGGAGGTGGCAGCCCGACAGAGAAGGCTGCTATGTTATAACCATTGCAGTGTTCCCAACGGAACACAGCCAATACACTGCCAGTAGTGCCAGGGTGAACAGGCCACTGTGATCCACAGCAGGCATCTCCAGTCTGGTGGGACCATGTTATCGCCAAGCATATTACGATGTTGCATACCACCAGGATTTCCGAGGCAGTAGGGCCACCACCAAAACCCTGGCCGAATTGAACAGCAAAGAAGGAGACACTCACCTTCAGGAACACAGATACATCAAGAGCCGCCATGGAACCTGAACTTGAAGTCTTCCCACTGCTCCTGATGGCACTATGACTCCAAAACCAGTGACGAAAACAACAACCATAAGTACACCTAACTAGCACACACTGGAGGGAAGGGCATTAGTGCACACGCAGACACAACTGTCACAGCCGAAATGGCTAGGGCGGCCACCCACACATTCAAACACCCGTACCAACACACACCAACATGCACAGAAAAACTACACACACTACAGCCAACAAACACGTGACAAACACACACCGCTCCACAAACAAGCATAACAACTACTGTCCAACAAAATCATACACAACACCACCGAGTCAAACAGCGATATCACAACTGAAACCACGCAAACACAGTGGCAAGGAAGAACACTTCGCATCTCCACATCACAACACATACTGATAGCAGCACATAACAACCCCACACAACCAATCAATACCAAAACACTGCCATACAGCGTGTCAGATGTCAGACCTCGTACACACAATGCACATGACATCTCCATCACCACACACACAGATGCACACACAACAACCAAGCAATGCCACACAACTCATCACACCAACTATAATGCACAAGTTAGCTATACAACTAATGCTGCAACACAATTACATCACATACACATAACACACAAAAACCAAATCGCACAAATTCAACACATCCATTCTGAAGGAAAGGTAGGACCATTATGTAACCATCAATACCAACTGTGGTTGGCCCATGTATTATGCACAAATACAAATCCTATATACAAATAGACCAACTGCCCAGTACAATGTGTCCAAGTGGCCCAGGCAAATATGACACTTGTCATTGCCTCAGCTTCACACCTAACTGCAAAAGTGGCCTCCACATAGTCGGGGCATCAAGGGTCTTTGGGCTTGGGTTTTGGTTTAGGCGCAGAGCTCTGGTTTCCGTTTAGTTTTTGGGGCCGGCTCCTTTACTTTGGGCTTAGCAGGGGTGACCTTGAATTTGGGAGTGGTTGATTTTTTTTGCAGGGGAAGGGGCATGGGCAACACCAGAGGTGGCAGGGGAGGACTGAGAGGTGGAAGGGCTGGGCTCGGGGAGGCACACATAGCGCTTTTGGGAACAACAGGGTGGGAGGGACTAAAGGGAAGAGGAAAAACTTGTATAGAAATATTTTCTTAGGGACACAAGGGTGGTCATGGGGAAAGCGTTTGGGAGTGGAGGAGGAGGAAGTGGTGGTGAGGTGTGTTCTTGTAGGCGTCTTGGGTGCAGGTTTGTGGGTCGAAGACGTTTGAGCTGGGTGGGTGAGTGCCGGCGTATGGGTGTTTTGGGAGGGTGGAATGGGGTGCAGGGAGTTGCCATCGTGGTTGAGTGGACTGTCAGTTGGGATGGTTCCTGCAGGTAAGGTATGATGTGCTGCATGTCAGGTTGTTGGTAGTTGTGGTGAGTGCCATGAGGTGAATGGGGTAGATGTGTGCAGGTCTGGAAGTGTGGTGACTGTGGGTATGATGGGACTTGTGGCTGGGTCACAGACTGTTGGTGTCGTGGCAGCATGTGCGAGTGGTGTAGTGTCTGTAAAGGAAAGGATGGTGTGGGGGTCAGTGAAGGGAGCGAATGTTGTTGTGTGTACAGGTGGGTGTTGTGTGTGTGCATGCAAGTGGTGGGTCTTGTGGTGCTTGTGTTTGTCACTGCGAACATTGTCTTTTGAGGTGGATGAATGGTGGTCTGACTGTGCTCTGGATGGGAGAGGGGTATGGTATTGGACTGAGGTAGCTGGAGAGGGGACGGAAGACAAAGTGAGGAGGCCAGAGTCTGAAAGGATCTGTGCAGGCCAGACAGGGCACTGTGAATGCCTTCCAGAATGTCATTGCTCTGCTGTACCTGAGCTGCCAGTCCCTGGATGGCATTCAGGATGGTTGTCTGACCTATAGAGATCGATCTCAAGAAGTCAATAGCCTCCTCACTGATTGCTGCAGGGGTGACTGAGGCAGGAGCAGAGGTGCCTGTGGCAAAGGAGACCCCGACCCTCCTGGGTGGCACGGTCAACTTGGCAGGGAGCAACAGGCAGGGTGGTGCTAGTAAGTGGGGTGGCAGACAAGGTTGGTGCTGGGCTGGTCCCAGATGGGGTCAGCCACTGCTAGGGAGCATCCACCAGCGGAGGAATCCGAAGATGATGTAGATGACCCTTCACCCCATGACACTACCCTCGCCCTTTGACCAGTGACCCCCTCAGCTCCGCTGGTATCAGCCTCGTGGGTCCCGTGGGATGCTGCTTCCCCACTCACTGGTGCACCTTATCCTTTGCCTGATGATGCTGATGCACACAAAGACAGAAGAGGAGCGGGAGGGAGGGAGAGGGAGATAGATAGGGTGCAAAAGGGTCAATACCTACCTACCATTTACATAGATCAACATGTACATCTATTCAAATATATTAGGCCGGTCATGCCAATGACACACCATTTCTGCAAAAACACATTGGGTAAATCAAAATGCAATGCTAAAATACCTGATATTGTAGGAACATTTTGATTAAGTGAATTGGTCAAGGCTGAAACACTGCATAGCAGCATTGTAATTGCCAAGGCGATGTCATGTATGACATGTAAACATTATGATTAGACTCCAGGGACCTCCCAGGGGACCTTCCACATCTAGTACCATAGCATTGTTGGAAAGGCAAGTCTACAGAATATCTTCAATAAGAGATACTGCTGTGCTATTTGCCCACATAGAGTTGCATGTAGCACAATACCATGGTTTTTCCCTACACATTTCGTACTCTATTAAGTCAACATATGTCAGCATGGTAAGCTACGATGCCAAAACCCTGTCCCATGGAGGCCATACATGTAGTCAATCATTGTGGGAGACAAATACTGATGTGATAGCAATTACACCTCAGGTACACTGATGCTGATGGAAGAAGCTGGTCTGTCAGAATGTGTAGGGTTTCCAAACTCACCCAACCATTGAATATGTCAATTGGATATACACTGGCAGCATTGTATTGTCACACATAAATGATTCAGCACCTGCCAGGGTGACTAATACCCATTGTCGATGTGCATCTACTACTGATCACATGCACATCTGCCAACAAGTAAGCGAACCAATCCCAAACAAGACCTGTCATGTGTGAGGTGAGAACCCCCTTGTGGCTGCTGTACTGCCCTCAAACACCTATCCACCTCAGGGTATGCCACCACCTATATGTGGGGGTCAGGGTCCGATGGGCATCCCTCCCTCATTGGGAGGACATCCCCTGCTGGGCCTCCAAAAATTTCTGGGCCCAGCGCCTCAGGTCCTCCTACTTCTTTCTGCAGTGGGTGCTCTGCTGGCTATGGACCCCCAGGATCTGGACTTGGTTGGGGATGGCACGCAGATCCCCTTTTTATGATGGGTGCTGACCTGCATGTCTGACACAGACCGATGGAAAAAGTCATGTAGAGTGGCACCACATCAGTAGCAGTGGACTACACACATCATACACATCACATGCCCACACTAACGTGTATGCATGCCACAATCGCATTCACTCAATGCTACCTGCATGCACCCACTCCCTGTGCGGTAGGGTTGTGTGATATAAGTTTAGTGTTAGCCAGCATGTGTATAGTGGGCATCAATTGTACATTTTCCTCTCTATGTCCTAGATACCATGCAATGGCAAGAATGAGAAATGCACCAGTGTACTGCCCCCTAGCCCACCTTGCTATCCTGAGGAGAGGCACATCTCCCACACCTATTGTCTGAATCATCAGACCATCACTGAACTGTGTAATCAGTTGGAGCCAGATCTACTGGCTGCCATACGTAATCCCTATGGTATCATGGTATCACTCCCACTGTACAGGTTTTATCAGTACTATACTTTCTTGCCTCAAGCTCCTTCCAGATTACAGTGGCTTGGCAGCAGGGATGTCACAGCCCATAGGCCTGTCTGAAAACAGCTCCATCAGGTTTCCCCAAAGTGTGGATTTGTCCACCGTGAAGGCTGACCTCTATGATATGGGACGCATCCCTCATGTGATAGGGGCCAGAGATAACACCCACATTGTTTTGGTTCCTCCCAAAACCAATGAACAACTGTAAAGGAACACGAAAGACTTTTATTCCATCAATGTCCAGGTGGGGCGTCTCGCCGGACAATGTATATCTCCAAAGTTACGGCCAAGTTTCCTGGATCTGTGCATGATTCTCACATTCTGAGGGACAGCAATATTCCACACAAATGATGGCACAACTACAGAGAGAGAGGGCCTTGTCTGCAACTGTGATGTCACATGTCATAAAATTCTGGCCTGTGTTTCTACCGGCATAGTGACAGGTCCTACCTCTCTGCATACAGGTGACTCTGCCTAACCTAACCTTCCCTGGCCTTTGCACCAGTGAGATATCCTACAATGGTTGGGAAACACCATTTCAATTAGGTTCACGGCAGGATGAGGCGTTTAACAGAAAGGACTTTTAGGCTATTGAATACCATATTCAGGTGCCTCCACGTATCTGGAGGTGCCCAGCTCTACACTCCATAAAATGTCTGCCAGATCATTGTTGCTTGCTACATGATATACAATTTGGCCCTGAGAAGTCACATACCGTTACTGGATGATGAAGAGGTGGCAGCTGGACCAGTGGCTGATGATGGTAACATACGAAGAGATGATGAGGATGATGATGAAGGTGCAGCTGACTCAAGGTCAGAGCTGATCAACCAATACTTTCAGTGACATTCAGGTATGTGTAATGTGTATTGTCATGTCTCTCATTTCCTATCTGCCTTCTGATATTGCTCCTCCTGGTCAAATACATCAGTAAATGTGTTTAGTGTGCCTATCCCTCTGTGTGGCCTGTGGAGGGAGACAGATTGCCCAGCTGTCTTACTCATCTCAAGTCTGACATGTGTTGATGAGGCAGGTTGCGAGGTTGGCATCTCCTATGTGCAGACATGTAGTGCGTTCTCAGTCCTGCAAAGTCCAAAGCAGATATTTTGACAACTATAGATTGGATAGTGTGCATCACTCCTTATCCTGACTGTCCCCATCTCCATTCATGGACAATTGCCTTTCCTAAAAGTTGTATGTGTCTTTTGTTCGCTCATATTAGCTGTGAGCTAGCGAGCAATGGCAATCTGTTTCCAGAGAATGTGAATGTGGCATACTGTTTTCCCATGCCACTTGACAATTCACGCTGGGGCTGATTACAATGCACTGCATTTGTGTTGTGTGTGTCACCATGACTCCTGGTGATGGTTGTCCCTGTCTTGGTCTAATTGCAGGTCTCTTTAGTGAAGCTACTCCGGTGTCTGCCTGAACTAGTGGCTCTCTTGACAAATGGATTTTGGAACATGTCTGAGGTACAGTGTAACCTGCTGGTGAATCATCCCTCTCTTTTCCATGTAACAGACTTATGGTGAATATGGCTTGACACACATTACTTTCTGGTGACTACAAATTGGAACATGTTACAATAAAGACACAAATTTAGTTGCTGTGTTCTATGGTGTTTATTGTGCTTCTATTGTCCAATAGGCGATGAGTTGGGTCATGGTGGATGAAATCATCAGAGTAGGTAGCCTAGCTCTAGGTAGTACAGGTCCAGTGTCCAAGGGCCAGTAGAATACTGGAGAAATGACATTGGTCGATCAACAGGTTGCCTCAGTTGCACACAGGGAAAATGTTCATGTGAGGGATACTTCCTGGCACAGGGTTTGGTCTTGGTATCAGCTCCTGCAGGATGCCTGGATGGATGACCACATTTGCGGGAGGCGCTCAGCAACAGAGGGAAGGGTGCCAGAGGCCTGTGGTTCCTCAGGCAGGGCCGCCATTCCTCTTGCTGGGGCAGATATTGAAGGCTCCATGAGTATGTGGCAAGCAGAAGGGACATGCTGGAGGGTGGGGGTTGCTCGCAGGATGGTGATGAGTTCCTTTAGCACCCCTTCAATGGAGGCCATGGTGGCAATGTGAGCCTGCCACTGCTGCATGGCCTCCTGGTGGTTTTCCCTCTGCAGCCTCTGGTTTTCCTGCAAGATGGTGTGTATCTACCCAATCTTGTCCTGGGGTTGCTAGTATGCTCCCAGGACATGGGAGAAGGTTTCCTGGTCAGTTGAGTGCCTTGGGAGCCCCATCCTCTGGCCCACAGCATCCCTGCCATGCACCCTGCCCCCTGTGCCTGTGCCCCTGGCACGTTGTGCCCACTCCCAGTTACACCAGAACCTTCATTCCCTTGGGTGTGAGGGGTTGACTATCGTCCCTGTACTGTGGGGCTCAGTGCTGATTGAACAGTCCTTGGGACACAGGTCTCGGGCTGAGAGGTTGGCTGTGCTGTTGTTGCCACAGGGTGGGGGGATTGTATGTGGGCAGGGTGAGGCTGGTAGTTTTAGACTGACCAGTAGTCCCAGATGGGCCAGGTAAGTCATAACTGTCCAGACATCCAGACGATTAGTCCTCACTGGGGCCTTCATCCTAGGAAGGCTGTCTGTCTCAGGCATCCTCTGCACGGTGGCAGTGGCAAGGGTACCTGTGGATGGAGTGAGAGAGAGTTACATAGTGGAGGTGTGATTTGTATTGACTTTGTACATACTGTGGCTTGACTTGAATACCAGTTATGGCAATCACAGATGCAGCACTGTTGATATAGTTTGTGGGTCATGTAAACAGAAATGGCTACCATGTTCCGTTCTGATTTGAGAAATCAAGATTACATTGCTGCCATTGCCACCGAGTGGTCCTCAGTCATAGCATGCAGTAGGTGTAGAGAGTGCAATAGTTTGCCATGCAGGTGTTGCACTGTGAAGTGGACATTTCAAGTTGTCATGTGGCTGGGCAGGTGTACTGTGGGAGTTGTAGTGATGGTTATTGGTTGTGGTATCCATGCACTGGGCAGGGATTGTGTGGGGATAGTGGCTGGGTGGTAAGGTGGCATGCACGGGAGGGCCATTTGATGATTGGGTGGGAGGTAGAGTGGGAGATATGGTGACTTGGGTAGTAATGGGTGAAAAGAATGCATGCTGGACAAGAGTACTTGGTGCGAGGAGAGTTTTAGTGACTTACCAGAGTCCAGTTCTCTCGTTATTCCATTCAGGCTCTTGGGATGCAGGATGGCCAAGACCCTCTGCTCCCACAATGCCAACTCTGGGGGTGGAGGTGGGGGCCCACCACCAGTCTTGTTGATTGCAATCTGATGTTGTGATGCCATGGAACACACCTTCCCTCGCAAGTCGTTCCACATCTTCCTGATGTCCTCTCTCGTTTGTGGGTGGTTGCCCATGAGTTGATCCTGCCTACGATCCTCTGCCATAACTTGGCTGGAATTGTGCTCCTAACAGGTAAGGCTCTACCCATATGATTTCATTGACCATGACCCTCAACTCATCATCTGTGATGCGTGGGTGCTTTTGACAGGAAATAGTGGTTGGTTGTGAGGGAGCCGTGTTGTGAACAAGGGTGCATTATAAGGTGCTTGATAGAGTGGGGTGCTTGGTTGTGTGTTCTGGTTGTTTTGTGGTGTTTGTGTGCTGTGTCAATGTGTATAGTGTTGTTCTTGCAGTTGTGTGCTGTCTAAAAGTGCAAAATGACATGTTGGCTCCTCACTGTCTGTGATCGTCGTGTGAGCTGTCAATGATTGTAGAATGCGTGGGGTGTGTTTTATAGTGGTGTGTGTAGATGTGTCTGGTATGTAAATGTGTGTCAGGTGTGAGGTTTTTGAACTGTCCAACATGGTGTGGTTTCCGGCTGAGGTGTGTTTTCCACTGCAGCAGTTCGCACCGCCAATGGTTTTCCACCGTGCAATAACCTCTGTGCTGATTTGTGGGTCATAATTTGGAGGGCAGAATGTGGTTAGCGTGACGGTGCTGGTGGTGGGACCGCCTATCCCCTGCCCTCGGTCATCCTGGCGATCTCATATTTGTGGCTGTCTTTTGGCTGTATGCTGTGTATGACTTGTAATACGTTGGGCATGATACCACCAACCTTGGCAGTCTTTTGGCTCCTGCAACTGCAGTGGTCTTGCCAGAAGACCACCAAACTTGTAATGACAGCCTCAGAACCTAAAACAAATTTGGTGTCACAAATAGACTATAAGCACATGAGCTTGGGTTCCAAAAATTGTGAACTGTCAAGCAGCCAGTTGCGCTGTATGAGGAGGAAAAGTTTTGCAAGACATCTGACTGTGTCAAGGACTGGGGGCCAAGGCCTGTTAGTCTCCTAGCTTGGTGATGTGACATCATCCAGGGAATCATAGACCACTGTTATGACCTGATACACCAGTGCTTGACAACTTGCCAAGACCAGTGTGCCCTGTGATGGTGAGGATAGCATTAAAGGCAACCAGGTCCAATGGGGGAATTCTGGTGTTTGGATCCGAGTTGCAAGGTGTTAGGAGACAGCTGCTACACCAACTGAGTCATTGCCCATGTGCAGTGAAAGGTTGGCAACCCTATAAGCCTTAGGAGGGTCTATGTTATGTGGGCTGTAGCTGTTGCTGCACCAAAAGGTCATTGTCTGTTTGCAGGTACCAAGTTATGACCTCCTATGCCTGGTGGGGCCACCATGAAGATTGCTGCAGTGCCAATTAAGCTGTAGCAATGCACACTATCAAGTCAGTGACCATGGATGTCATGTGTGGCCGCCTCATGGTTTGCTTTTTTCTGATCAGGTTATAGCCCGTGCGCAGAAAAGGAAATATGACCCCTATACCGGGGGCCACCCAAAATAGGCATGGTTGAGACTGTATTTGGAGAAAGGAGCCACTGTGGTCACCCGAGACCCCATTTCTAACAGCAAATATTCCTGAATATTGTGCATGTGAAAGAAAAATAATTTTAAACCCAAAATGTGACCCTTAAATACCCCTATACCATACCCCTGGAGTCAGGATACCTCCACCCTGAACACATGCGCTAATTTTTATTTTTATTTCCAGGCCTCGGGACCATGTCCCAGGACCCTAAAATGGTGACAGCAACTTTCTGTTCAGGTTGTGGCCAGCCAATTACAATCCTTCTATTCATGCCCGCATTTGTAAATATTCCCGAATATTCACAAATTATTCATGAACTTAGAGATACAAATTTGGATTTTCTTTTATTTCTCATAAACTACTGAACAGATTTACACCAAATATCGAAAATTGTAATCTGTGTGCCGAAGCTTCCCTTTCAGCCAAATTTGGTGTAACTCCGTCCATCAGTTCCAGCTGCTGTTGTGTTCAAAATACCTAACGGAATTATCATGAGAAGCACATATTCTTTTACCCTCCACTTTTTCTGGGACCCATTTGAAGGGTCACCCCAAAACTTTCCATGCACAACAAGAATCACAGGTACACTTTTTCTGGAAAAATTTGTGAAGATTCATTAAACGGTGGCAAAGATATAGACAAGTCAAAAAATTATTTTTCTATGGAAACATGGTCCTAACTATAACTACCTACTGGTGACCACCAGTACGTTTTACATATATGTGTGTATATATATATAAAGACAGATAGTTATGTGTGTATGTGTGTATATATACATATATATATATATATATATATATATATATATATATATATATATATATATATATATAGATATAGATATAGATATACACACACACACACATACAATTGACCGATAGACCAATATCATAGTAAATTGTTTGACTGGAGAGACAGGAGGTTACTCAATATGGATGAATATCAATTTCTTTTGGTTAAGAAGCCAACTGTACCTTGTTTTTATATCTTACCAAAAGTACATCAGAATTATAATAATCCACCAGGTAGACCGATTATTTCTGCAAATAAGAGCCTTTTGGAACATACATCCATGTATTTGGATTTTTTCCTTCTACCATATGTGTTGGCCTTACCCTCTTATTGTAGGGATAGTATGGATTTTATCTCTAAAATTGGGGGAATCCCTTGGGAACCACATTTTTTATTAGTTACCTTGGATGTGGAATCCCTATATACTTGTATCCAGCATGACTTGGGGATTCAGGCATGCAGATATTTCTTTCGTGATAGACCCCTTAGTAAATGTGATCATTCGATGATGTTATTAGATATGTTGGAATTTTGCTTGAACAAGAATTTTTCATTTTTAAGGATAATGGTATCGCCAAGTGGTCGGGACTGCGATGGGAAGCTGCTTTGCTCCAAGTTATGCTGGGATCTTTATGGGTTGGTGGGAGGCCACTCAGGTGTGGGTGGGAGAGAATGAAAAATGGACTAGACATATTTCTGTTTGGACAAGGTATATTGATGACCTTTTCATGATTTGGGAGGGAATATATCAGGAATTAGAAGAATTTTTGGATCACATTTCTCGTAATACTTTAAATTTAAGATTTACCAAAAAAATACATCCAACGAAAATGGAATTTCTGGATGTGTTATTGGAAGTTCAAGAGAATAGGTTACAGACAAGGCTATATCGTAAAGATACAGCAGGTAACAGTATCTTGCATGCTAACAGTCATCATCCTACTAATTTGAAGTGGAATATTCCATACTGCAAATTACTCAGGGCTAGAAGGAATTGCAGTACATTAGAATCTTATAACAAGGAGGAGAATAGGATGATAAAAAGATTTCGCGCAAGAGGTTATCCAAATAAGGTACTATGAATAGCCAGTAAGAAAGTAACTAAGGCCAAAAGGGAAACTTTGTTGATAAAAAGTAAGAAGAAGGAGAATGTAATCCCAGAGATGAGGATAATCAAAACTTATAATAATGCAAGTCGAGCAATCAGGAGAATAGTGATGAAGCACTGGCATTTGGTTAAACATGATTCTATAATTGGGAAGACTCTGGCCTCTTGTCCTCAGTTCACGTATCAGAAGGCTAAATCATTACGTGATATTTTGGTTCATAGTTATCTGGGTGGACAGGGCAATAAGAATATTGGATGGTTCAGCCAGCAGAAGGATTTTTACAAGCGTGGCAGGTGCAAGGCATGTAGAAATAGTTGGAATGTTAAAACATACAAGACAGCTTTGGGTGAGATTAGAAGGATTAATAAAGCTACCTCCTGTTTTTCAGATTATTGCATTTATGTATTACAATGCCCCTGTGGTTTACAATATGTTGGCAGCACTATTGGTCCTGTGAAAAAGAGGATTTTGGAGCACTATAGAGCTATCAAGAATTATGATACCTCACACCCAGTTGCCAGACATTGGTCGAAGATGCACAATCGAGATGCTGATTGTTTGGTATATTATGGTATTGATAAAGTGAGACTTTCTTTTCTGCTTTTTAAATGATGTGGCAGAAATAATATATATATATGAAACACAGATTCCTTTATCAAATAGAAGGAATATACCGCACTCCAAAGTTGCCATATATGCTGCTTCTTTATTTTATGGGCTTCAATTCGATTACATGCAATTAATGCTGCCTTATGCGTTTCGGTCTGCCAAGACCTTGTTCACAGGCATTTCCGGATATGGCCCCTTACTTCCATTTTTATATCCACAATTTCGAATTTAAACATGCTCAACACTCCTCTTTTCAACCTAAATTTGCATATGCATGTTTATAGAGATTACACATTAGGCAAATAAATTGCTTTCTAAACCCTAAAAAACATGTAATAACAAATCAAAATTAACCATGAGTGAGCACTGTGTTTCCCATTGCATTGTGGATTTAGTAGTTGCCACCCATAAGCTATGGTTATGTGTTTCTGTTTATCTTTTACCCCAAATTTCTTCATGCGCTTGTTATCAATAACACCTTATGTTATATTTCACAATATTATTTCACAAAAGGGAGATGTCCACTGCATTTTGGGGGGTAATTTCCACCGTATCTGACATGCTTTATGGCTATAAAGGGCCATTATACACTAGGCATAAAAACCTATATCAAAAAGACCATATGTGAAAAAACACATGTATCAAGGTAAAAATAAACATAAATGGAGTTTATGTTATTGGCTAGAAATTGTACAACCATTCACAAATGTACAAATAATTCTTCGTCCAGATTCATTCCCCAAGGGGTCAAGGTGCGAATCTCTAGAATGTATCTTGACTCTGTCGTAATTTCCTTTCCCTGTCCCCTCCTCGTTCATTAATGGGTTCTTGATCGATTGTGTAAAATGTCATAGTTTCCCATTGACTGTTATGTGCTTGTTCCATGTGTTTGGCAGTGGCATAGCTTCTGTCTATATTAATGGTTGCATGAATGTGTTCCAGTATCCTTTTCTTGGTCTCACAGATGGTACTCCCCACATATTTCAAACCACAGGGGCATTCAATGACATATACCGTGAATCAACTCTTGCACATGATATGGTGTTTGATTAATTTTTTACCACCATTACCTATAGTATACTCTTTTTTATTTGTGGCTATCCTGCATGCTTTACAATTTCCACATTTCCAGAAACCTGATTTTTGTAACCAATTCCCCTTTTTCCGGGAGCTAAAATGGCTTTGTGTTATTTTATCGCTTAGGTTTGATGCTCTCCTAAATGTCACTTTAGGATAATCTCCCATTATTTCTCTTATTGTGGGGTCCAGTTGAAGGAGAGGCCAGATTTTTACAAGGATTTTACGCATTTGAGACACACTGCTGGAATATGTTGTGATGAATTGTATTTGTTCATCTGATTCTCTTTTGTGTCGAGGTTTTGATTTCTGAACTAATTCCTCTCTCGAAACCTCTGCAACTCTCTGTTTTGCCTTGTTGATACATTTAATTGGAAATTGTCTAGCGATAATCCTTTCTTCTGAGGTTTTAAGATGTTTTTCAAATTCAGCATTGTTCAGCATTCCGTCCATCATTTGTTGTTTTTGCTTTGTCGCCCTAAGTGGGAAGGGTATGCCCAGATGTGGGTCCCGTGCTTTCCATGCCACTGGATTCAAGCTAGCCTGGCTGATGAGGGGTGAAACCCCGAAACCGGTCCCAGGATGATGGTTTCCGGTCCAGTGAAGACCTGGCTTGGCGGTTCGGTCTGGACTGTTCCCATGAGGAACAGGGTCAAGACTGATTTGCATATGGCTGGGTCCAAACTGGGGTGGCATGGTGAGCAAAAGAACGATGGATTAAACCCAGATCTATGACTGGGGGTGAGTGTTTGACAATGTTCAGCATTCCGTCCATCATTTGTTGTTTTTGCTTTGTCGCCCTAAGTGGGAAGGGTATGCCCAGACGTGGGTCCCGTGCTTTCCATGCCACTGGATTCAAGCTAGCCTGGCTGATAAGGGGTGAAACCCCGAAACCGGCCCCAGGATGCTTGTTTCCGGCCCAGTGAGGACCTGGCTTGGGGGTTCGGTCTGGACTGTTCCCATGAGGAACAGGGTCAAGACTGATTTGCATATGGCTGGGTCCAAACTGGGGTGGCATGGTGAGCAAAATAACAATGGATTAAACCCAGATCTATGACTGGGGGTGAGTGTTTGACAATGTTCAGCATTCCGTCCATCATTTGTTGTTTTTATTTTTCAAATTCTCCTGATTCTGAGCAAATTCTCGTGATGCGTAAAAATTCACCATATGGTATGCTCCATTTCGTGTTAGGAGGATGAAAACTGTTGGCATGTAACACAGAATTGGTTGCTGTGGTCTTTCTGTGAAATGTGGTATGTATTGCACCTACTTTTATATACATTTCTGTGTCCAGAAAGGTTACTCTAGTAGTACTGATTTCATATGTGAACTGCAATTTTGCCGAGGTGTTATTTAGGATCTCAAAATACTCATTGAACTCCATTTCTGTGCTATCCCAAATTAGAAATAGATCATCGATGAATCTAAACTAACTTATCACTTTCTGTTGTAATTCATCATTTTCTTCCGACCAAGCAATTCTTTGTTCAAACCAGCCCATAGTTAGGTTTGCAAAATTTGGAGAAAAAGAGGAGCCCATCGCTGTCCCCTTTGTTTGTAGGAAGAGCTGTGGGTCAAACTGGAAGAAATTATTGGTAAGACACAGATTGATCATTTCTAAAAGCATTTCATTATGTTGAGCAAAATGAATGTTCCTTTGACTCAGAAAGTGTCTGCATGCCTGAATGCCTATTTGATGTTCAATATTGGTATATAAAGAGATCACATCCATCGTTATTAATTTGTAGGTTGTCTGCCATGGTATTCCTTCCAGATGTCTCAAAAGGTCCTCTGTGCCCTTTAAATATGAATTTAAATTCCTTGCAGCCGGCTCTAGAAAGAAGTCAATGTAGTTGGATATGGGTTCCAATATAGAAGCATTTGCTGAAACTATTGGCCTTCCTGGAGGGTTTGTGGGATTTTTGTGAATCTTTGGAAGAAAATAAATTGTGGGAGTGATAGATTTATCCACAGTTAGATGTTTTGCTTCATCTTGATCTATGAGGCCCTGATCTGTCCAAGTTCTTAAATATGCTTGAATTTTAAAGGTTAGTTGTTTTGTAGGGTTGACCTGGTTTGTAATAGATGGTATCAAATAATTGACGCATTGCTTCCTGCACATAATTTTGTTTAGTTTGAATTACCACATAGCCACCTTTGTCTGCAGGTTTTATTACCACAGTGTCATCCATTTGTAAATTGCGGAGATTTTGTGCCTTGTGTATATATAAAGGGACAGATAGTTATGTGTGTATGTGTGTACATATATATACACACACAGACACACATATATATATATATTTTTTTTTTTTATGGAAACATGGTTCTAACTATAACTACCTACTGGTGACCACCAGTAGGTTTTATCTATATGTGTACATATAGATATATAGCTAGATAGATAAATAGATAGATAGATAGATAGATACATATGTGTGTATGTATATGATAAATATATATATATATATATATATATATATATACATATACATTATCAAAATGTCCTCTTATCTTCAAGGAAATCCAGGACTCCTCCAAAATGCTGTCAGTATAAACTAAATTGATTGTGGAGAAAAGATTCCCCTCCAATGCGTTTTGGCAGTAGCGGATGGAGTGGGTAGACACACACATCTACAAATAATACCAAACATAAAAAACAGACTACCGTCTACATCTCAGTGTAAACACCCTCACATTGGCGGCCATCTTAGAATGGTGCAATCATTCCTGTTCATATACATCATTGTAGGCTTTCATGAATCAAACAACACTCTATATCTCCTTATTTCATGTACCATTCTGATTAAGATTATGATTATAAGTATTTAAACATATATTTACCCTATAAATCATTTCTCTCTTTATATAATATGTTAAGAGCTATTACTCTTATTAAAACTTCATCAGGACACTAAGGGCTGTTCTGTCCAAGTGGACTGTCCTAGCTGCATATAAAGGAATCCCGAAACATAATATATTACTCAATTGAAATTTAAAAATCATAACATATCTCTTATTTTCTTGTTTGAAACCCCTATATATTTGTTATCTATGCATTGTCTTCATGATAAAATGCACTTCTGCCACACTACATATGAGATCAAATAAAATTACGGTGAAAAAGTGCACCCGCTTACCCAAATTACTAAATCAATAATGTTAAAACTCATAAAATGCTGTGTAGTTCAATTAAGGAGGAACGTATAATTCTACACATCTTCCATCTTATATTTATCATTTTATACCTAATGAATGCACATTTCTTCATTAGAATTCAACACTATTGGATAAAGTGAATCAAATACTATTATATATTTTGATTCCAAAACTCGTAATTGCATCCTCGGCAATCTGTTTTTATCTGGTCAATCACTACATATCTGAGTAGATTTTAATTTCCACAATGTTTATTATAAAAGTGTCTTGCCACTGGATAGTTGCTATCATGATTTTTTATAGCCCTTCTGTGTTCCAATACCCTTTTCTTGGCACAATGAACTGTGCTGCCAACATAGATCTTCTGGCATGGGCACATTAGACAATACACACAGTATGGTGTGTCACAATTAAAGTGTCCTTTGATGACATATTCTTTCATAGTCCCTGTCACCATTATTTTGTCACGACTTACACTGTTTTTGCATGCTTTACATTGCATACAGCAATAACATCCCAAAGGCAGCACACTTTTAACTTCCTTTCTGTGTTCACTCGTCACAAAATTATGACATAAATCCTCTCTCAGAGATCTGCTCTTTTTTAAAGTAATTTGTGGTTTATCTTGAATTAATTTACAGAACACCAAGCTTGTCTGTAAAATGTGCCAACTTTTGTTCAAGATCTTCCTTACATTGTAAGATTGGTTACTAAAGGCTTCTTCAAGGTGGCCCTTGAATAGTAGATCCTCTCTACAAAGTTGATCCACCTTTTGTTTTGCCTCTATGATAACCTTCATATTGTAACCTCTTTCCTTGAACCCTTCACACATCCTTTCACATTCTTGTTGATAGTCTGATGTAACAGAGGTGTGCTCTTAACAGTTCCGCATAGGGGATATTTTGAATAAGCGGGAAGGGTGTGCACTTCGAGCATAAAGTAAACTGTTACCCGCTGTCTGTTTTCTATGCAACTTGGAGGTGAGAAGATTATTCCTTACCATCACCTCAACATAGATGAATTCAATGTTGTTGTACTATGTTGTTCAACAAGCTTCAAGTTATAATCATTCTCATTCAAATTCTGAACAAATTTAAAGGCCGATGGTTCCTCACCTTTCCAGATTACAAAGATATCTTTGATGTACCTATACCACAAAATTACCTTTTCATCAAACTCCCTGATCCTCATGGAAACCTGGTACTCCCATCAGCCCAAAAATAAATTAGCATAGCTGGGGGCAAAGCAAGTCCCCATGACCGACCCTTGCATGTGTCTATATATTTGATTGACAAAGAAAAAGTAGTTATTCCTCAAACAGTAATTTACCATATCACACAACATTTCTGGGTACAACAGTAGTGAAATCGACCTTGCTCGCATGTAATGTCTAATTGCCTTCAAGCCTAACTCATGATCAATGCTGGTATAAAGGCTTGTGACACCCAGTGTTAGTAACAAGTAATCATCTTCCCACTGAGTATCCTCTATAATCTTTAAAGAATTGTGTAGTGTCTTTCACATATGAGGGCACTGTTTCCACAAATGCACAGAGAAAGTAATCAGTATATTTAGAGGTGTTCTCCAAAAGGGCACACATAGCTGACACAATTGGTCTTCCCGGTGGGTTCAATCTATTTTTATGTACTGTGGGTAAAAGATAAAGTATGGGAATTTTTGGATATTTAAACTTCAAAAAGGAATATTCTTCCCACGTTATCAAACCCATCTCTTTCCAATCATAGAGCATTTCAAAGCATTGTTCATAAGTTCTCTTAACTTCCTTTCTAGTGGACTTTATATAACAAGTTTTATCACTTAGTTGTCTTACTCCCTCCGCCACATATTTATCAACATCCAAAATCACTATATTGCCCCCCTTGTCAGATTGTTTAATAACAATGCTCTTGTCTTGTTTCAACCTGTGCAAGGCTTGCACTTGTGATTCCGATAAATTTCTTCTCTTCACATTACTTGATTTATATCTAATGCTTTTGAGTCATCATCTAGATCTGATAGTGTATGCAACATGTCAATACCTGAAATGCACAATTTACTCAATTCTGAACTTTTTTTCAATTGTAAACCCTTCAAATCCCTTGTCCAATACCACTTTCTAAGTTCAACTTCCTCACAAATTTAAATATATCGATTCTTGTTTGTGTATAATCCAATCCACTAGTCGGGCAAAAAGAAAGGCCTAGAGATAAGAGATTCTCTTCTTCTTCAGATGACTTCTTTTGGAGAAATTAATCACATTCATTGTATTTGTTTGCGGGCCCTTGTTGCCATTCCCACAGGCCCCAAATCTTCTTTTGCATCCTCTCTTCTTTGCTTGCTTGTTCCTCTTCCTTTTCCTCTCACTCCTCTCCCTCTGCCTTTCTGAAAATAAGGTTCTATGGGTTGATCGGTCCTCCCCTGATTCAGGAGCCGAAATTGTTTTAAAAAATTCGACCTGCTTGCAACTTTATCTATTTCCAATCCTTTTGACAGGGTTGAGTCTGAAACATCTGACAGTTTGCTGTCTGAGACATCACTTTCTTCTTATTCCCTTGGCAATGTTCCCTTCTTCTCAGTATCTTGTAATATAGACCTCACTGATTCTTCAGTATACATATGGTCACATTTGCGATGAAAAGTTAAAATCCTTCCAGCTTGGTAATTTTTGAAGTCACATATGAATTTCCTTTGTTTTTTATTCATAATTTCTTCTTCAAATTTACTGAGTTTCTCGTCCAGATTCTTCATAAATTCATCAAACATATTCTGTGTTATTACTGTCAATAACTAAATGTTTATTTTTCCAATCTCCTCCAAGATTTTAGCTCTATCTTTCTCCGGATATTTTATTAAAATTCTCATCATATTTAAAGAACTGTGTTTTGAATTATCGTCCTATTCCTCCAGCATCTTGGGATCAGGGTCCTCATATGTTGGGATTGTATAAATTCGTAGACCCCTAGGGACTCTTTCCACATCGATATACCTTTGCAAATACTCAATTTCCCACCACTTGGAAAGTTCTTTCTTACTCAGCTTCTCTAGTATTTCATACAGGACCTGTATTGTAATTCCTGTTCTTGTATTGCTGGAACCTACTTGATCCGATTGGGCTTCCTCCAGTTGTAAAAAAAAATAATTTCTTGGACTTCTCTTTCCGACGAGCCTCCAAAGAAAGAACAATATTTTCTCCTAATATAAATCAACTAAATCTTGTATAAATGTATATATATTTTTCTTTAGCACATTTACTGGATGAGGACATAAAACCTCATTTGGTTTTCACATATAGTCCACTCTGCTGTTGCTTTTATAATTGTGAGCAAACCATGAAACTCTGAAATAATTCTTCCTATATTTCAAGTTCCATCCAAGGCACCACTGATTGATTTGCCAAAATATATTCCATTGACTCCATCTATCGTGACCTCAAATCATCTATTTGTCCCCTCTACCATAACACATGCATAGATTGCACAGAATTGGTGTATCCATACAACACCAGTTGCAAAATGTTTACAGATCTTGACACCATAGGTAACAGTAATCTTATAATCCCTTAATTCAATGAGAAGGCATATGCACTTATCTGTTTTTCAAGACAGGAGTCACCGGAGATGCCAAGTTTCTTGGATTCCGGAAAAGTTAATTAATTAGCTTTCCAAAGCCTTGTTTATCATTTTTTCACACACTGGTCCTCACAAATGTTCACAGCGTCGTCTTTCGGACCCTTGTCATATTGTCTCCACTGGATTATAAACCTGAGATCACATATCTCGGAAACCACTTATAGCGTTGTCTTTTCCATCTATGTCGCATTATTTCCAGTAGAACCTGTCCACTTGGACAGGATAGCCCTTAGTGTCCTGATGAAGTTTTAAAAAGAGTAATATTTCTTAACATATTATATGAAGAGAGAAATGATTTATAGGGTAAACATATGTGTATATACAACTAATCATAATCATAATCATAATGGTATATGAAATAATTAGATATATGAAGACCTACAATGATGCATATGAATAAGGATGATTGCACCATTCTAAGATGGCTGCCAATGTGAGGATGTTTATACTGAGATGTGGACGGTAGTCTGTTTTTTATGTTTGGTATTATTTATAGATGTGTGTGTATACCCACTCCATCCATGACCAAGGCTACAGCTGAAACACCTTGGAGGGGAGTCTTTTCTCCACAATAAATTTAGTTTATACTGACAGCATTTTGGAGGAGTCCTGTGGCCAACCTCCATCGTGCATGGCTGGAGCCCGTGCTTTTTGGTGGTTGGATCAACGTATAGTAATAAAAATTACTTTATGTTAAAAAAATGTCAAAATTCACTTAAAAACCCAAAGGTTACATGGGCGTTATTGTTAGGCTCACATTTTAAAAGTACAAAACCATAGAAATTCACATGTTATAGTTATAGTTATTTCAAGAAACTATAACTCATGTCGTAAGGTAACACTGCTAATTACTCGCAAACTACAGCACTCATAACATCTTTGAGAGCATCATTGATAACATCAATGTAATATATGCAGTACATTTTTTGACGAAAAAACTGTGCATTGTGGGTGTTCTAGTAATACTTACCTTAGGCCATAAGTAATCGTTACTTGAGATAACTCTAACTACAGCAGGTGAATTTCTATGGTTTTGTACATTTAAAATGTGAGCCTAACTATAAAGTCCCTGTAATATATATAAACAGAGAGAGACAGAAAGAGAAAGAGAGAGGTGAGCGAGAGAGAGAGAGAGGGAAAGAAAGAGAAAGGGCTCTTGAAGATATAGGATCAGAAGAAAACAACAAAAAGGACAAAAATCAGGATCCCAAAGGACACAATGAGTCACAAAGAAATGCATGTCCGAAATAGAAGTGACTCAAAACAGATGGACTCATAAAAGAGCACAAGTATATTTCTACTTCAATGTTTTGACTTCCCTCTCATCGGGTAGTACAAGATTTACTCAGTATCTGCACAGCTGACCCTGCTAGATTTTCAAAAAAGCATCATGAATGAATATTCTATTTGGAATGAGGAATCAATGCATTCATGTCATCTCTTAATTTATGCTATAATCAAGTGGTATTGTCAGTGATGTTTAGTCTATCTGAATGCAATTATTTTAAAGGGTACACCCAGAAGGTTTCTTTGGTGTCTAGTAGTTCTTTCTTTAAAATATGTCATAGATTGAAACTTTTCAAATCTGGTAGCAAATGGTCCACAAAGTTAAAATTATATATACTTATTTCATGATTGTACACACTTCGTTTTGCTCTAATTTACACACCATAGTTTTTGATTCACTGTTATTGGCAATGCTTTAGCTCTTTAATCAAATTTACTGAGAAACCCCTTTATTGTGGTTTAACAAATTACACATCATTAAAGTCTTAGCACAGCCACTGCATTATGAAGCGGGGCTGCAGGCATTACCAAGTAATGTTAAATATACAGCTGGAGAACAAGCACAAGTGCATGGTTTATAGATAATATTTTAACTTCTCTCTTTGTTGTTTTCCCAACTTCTAGAACCTCAAGCCTCACATGTTCTACTAATCGATTGGCTTCTACATTATTGTGATAACTGGACCCATGAGATGTCTTCAATAACTTAGATTTTGCCACATATTAATAGGATGGTGCTCAACTTTGTTTCAAATTGGCTAATGATTACAAAGTTTGACTAAATCTCCCTGTAGGAGTAAGGTGACATTTGGGTAACTCTCATGCAATCAGTCAAGTATCACCAAATGTAAAGAACACACAGTAACATCAGTTTCCCAGAAGACTACTTTTCTTGGTTACCAATATAGCCTTTCAGCAGCGATCAAAGTGCTTAGTGGCATATTTATAGGCCCCTAGCGCGACCTCGTGCCACATTAACATAATTTATTCTGATGTTAATGTGGCCCAACGAGGCCAAAATCCCTGCAATGTATTTACAGGGTGGTGCAATGCATGCATTGCACCATGCTATAAACCTTTGTGCTACATTATTCCTGAACCAGGCATTATGTATGCAAAGGGGGCGTTCCCCCGCTAGGCAAGCTGGAAAAATGGCATAAGAAAAACTATAAGATTTCCTTACACCAATTTTTACGGCACTTTTAACGCCTGCTCAAGAGCAGTCATTAAAAGGGGTCTTCCATTCTTTAGAATGGAGCCCTATGTACTCTGCAGGAGTAGCGCCAATATTTTGGCATGCTCCTGCAGAGTACATCAATAGCGTCATTAAAAATGACGCTACTACCCCCTACCCTGCGCACAAGGTGGCAGTAGAGGGGTGCTAAGAGCCGCAGGGTGCAGCGATGCTTTCCATAAATCTGCCCCTTAGTAAAAAAAATCCTGACGGATTGGTAAGCGGCACTCCATGCCACTACCTTCTGTAGATCAAAGGCACCTGGTGGTACTGTTATGCAGTGCTAAAAAAACAGATATGGAACTGCAGTCAAACATGAATTATTGGTGATTAGCTGGCAGGAAACAAGAATTAAAACATTTACAGAAAGAGACCGTGTACTTATGTCTCTGATTTCTTGGTCCTGCATTTCATTTACTGAATAAATCAATGGTGCAGGCATGGCAGATTTTGAGGATCTTATTGCCTTTGTTTATTATCGAGAGGTTTTACATCCACCTATTTAAGGTCTGTTAGACAACCTGAAAAATGTTTAACAGAACAATCCTGAAAGTGATGATAGCTGCACGTCCGTAAAAAATGTAGCTCTTGACATCCAGGCTAACGAGATGCTCGTGAGCTGCGGTGACAGGGGAAAGAAAACTTAATTGAGTTTTTAATACCCTGTGGGATGCAAAAAATTAAAGGCTGACTATACTGTGGTGCTTAAAACAAAATACAGCATTGCCACATTATGTTTTCTCCATTAGTGAACAAATGTATTGTTGTACTCATACTGCACATTTTAACTCTAAGCAGGCACTCTAAAAGAGACTGTAAGTGCTTTATGCATACCCTACCAATGTTTTGTGCAGAAGTCGGATATAATATGTTAATTCATTTAAAGAAATGCTGAAAAATTAGTATATCCATACTTTTCCTGATAGCTGTAGAAGCTTCAACGGGAAAGAAGCGGGGTACTTTTCCAAGATCTAATGTGTAAGGAATACTAACAATGCATTAGTGCATTACAGATGAGCAAATAAAAAGGTCTGGGGGTTCAGCAAGGCTGGACTACACTAAGTATGTACTTTAGGGCTTGCTGAAATCAATTGAGGCCATGAGCTTTTCAGCAGTGTTTTTTTCCCAGATGCACCAATAAAGTCCATATAATAGGCTTAGTCGATACAAACAGATTACAGCATAAGGTTATACACACTTCAAAACGATATGGTATAACTATTTGATAATATTTGTAAATGCATTGTTAATTAAATCTTTTAAACTTTCCATGTCTGAGAAGTTTAGTTAGTTATGTTTATCCTGGGTAACTTGAGGGGCATATTTATACTCTGTTTGCACCGGATTTGTGTCATTTTTGTTATGCAAATCTGGATCAAACTTAACTACATATTTATGTTTTGGCGCTAGACAAGTCTAGCGCCAAAATATTGGAGTTAAAGTAATTTTTTGCCTGCGGAAAACTACCTTGCGTCAATGAGATGCAAGGTAGGCTTTCCCGGGCAAAAAATGACTCTAATGTCCTAGCGCCTTATTTATCCTCCCGTGCAAAAATCACGCACGGGAGGAGGAGGGCCTTAAATAATGGTGCTTAGCCTGCTTAGAGTCATTATTTAACCCCTGGGTATGGGCAGGCGTTAGGGGACCTGTGGGCCTGTTTCTATGGTTAGAGACCATGGAAACAGCCCACAGATGCCCTTCCCTGCCCCCAGGGACACTCCCACCCACCTGCACCCACACCTGGAAGACACCTAATGATGGGGGAACCCATCCCAGGTAAGTCGAGCACCTAACTTGGACCCTCCTACTAGGCACTGTGCCCAATGACCATGCCCAGGGGAAATAAATCCCCTCTGCATGGCCATTGGGCTGGGGTGCATGACTCCTGTCTTAACTGAGGCAGGAGTCACGTCCATGGGGTTTTAACATTGAAAAATGGTGCTAGTCTGGGCACAGACATTTTTTTGCCTCTGCCCATACTAGCGTCATCCTCTGATGCTA
Source organism: Pleurodeles waltl (assembly GCF_031143425.1). Taxonomy (NCBI): domain Eukaryota; kingdom Metazoa; phylum Chordata; class Amphibia; order Caudata; family Salamandridae; genus Pleurodeles; species Pleurodeles waltl. Next base: position 928,418,143 of record NC_090445.1, on the reverse strand, counting down.
AACCCCCTGTTCCCCCTACGCCTCCCACATCCTGCTAGCGTCCTTTTCTATGATGCTAGCCTGATCATACCATAAATATGATGCCAGACCGGCGTCTTGATATGGTGCTAGCCTTGCGGTAAACTTTTTGACGCTGAACTAGCGCAGTTCAGTGTAAAAAATTATAAATGTGGGCCTGAGTTTAGCTGCAAATAGAAGCAGAACTCTCTTCAAAATGATTGAGCACTGCATCGATCACTTGCCTGATTCTCCTAACCCACACTCCATGGACAACGGCTAGTCCATTAAACATGTCTTCAACTAAACGTGCAGAAGATATGACAGGACATTGACACCATGAAAACCTGCCTCTCCACAGAAATCCCCTCCTCCACACTACATAAACATGTTTCTCAATGACCTTGCCAACATCCTCAACTCCATCAAAGACCTCACAATAAAGATGGTGTCATACTCTCTTCATTCATCGAGGTCCTCTTTAGAGAAGCTCTGTTATCTGTACCCACCATCCTAAACATCCCCTCATTCAAAGCAAGTTTAATGAAGCTCTCAAGACTGGCCAGATTATCCGACTTCTAAAGTAACCCATACTGGACCCTTTTACCATTGTCAACTGCTCTCACATCCCTCATCCGCCCATCACTAACAAGATCATCAAAAAAATGTAACCTGACACCATCACCAACTATCTCCTTCAAGACTATTAATCCAGCTTTATATTATGCTGCGGCATAGAAACAGTTACCTTGCAAATCATATATAACATCATCCTGATTAAAGATATAAATAAAAATGGTGTCTCCTGATATTACCGAACCTCTCAGCCGCCTTTGAAAATACTGACGTCGTTCCCTTACCCACACACTCTGAAGTCTTGAATGGTATTCTCTGAAAATATCCTTCACTGGTTGCCCTTCTACTTATCCAACCGACAACAGTTCATCCATATAGACATCTCCAGGTCCCAGAATATCATGATCACATGTAGAGTTCCAAAGGGGACTGATGTGGCCATAGTCATGTTCAGTATCTACAGTGAGTACCTTGGGGATCTATACACAGATAACAAAATACAAATTCACCAACATACATACTACACACTGTACTATATTTGAAAAATTTGTTTGCTCTAAACATCCAATACTTGCCTGCCCCCAATCCAGACCTGGGTATTCAACATCTACCTGAAGCTTACTCCCAGCAAACCATAATTCCTGCAACTTGCCAAGAACAGCAAGCAACAGAGTGTTTAAACCTAGCTCAAGATCATGAACCTGGATACATTTGATCCCCAAATTTCATCCAATCCCAAATTGCTCAGATTCATCCAGGAGTTCTCGTACTTAAGGAACATATCTCCGGTGAAACCAGGATTGCCTTGTACCAGCTCTCTCTCTCAATCTTTCTGAATGGGATTTTATTACCACCATAGGACAGTTCCTCTTGCTATGTGCATATATTTAGAATAGTCCCTTAATTTTTCAGCTCCCCAATTTTATCTGCCAGAGCTGAGTTATTGTTTCTTTCTGAACCAACACCTAGGATCAACAAGTAGGTAGGAACGATTCTCTGAATGAGAGTAGACCAGGAGGGGTGGTCCTTTTAACTCAGTAACTCCTCTGCAGGACAGACAGTTCCAGAGTACACTTTACTTTAGGAAATTAACTTTTTCAATGTTGAGGCTAAAATAGGAATAAGGGATATATCTGAATCATGGCATGGTGGTTTCCTCCTATCAGTCTAGCCTTTCCTATGGTGGGCTTCTGTCTGAGTTGGCGTGAAGAAGTGTACCTCCTTTATGAGCCATCCTTACTCTCACATCCTCTCGATCCATCTTCAGCCATTTTCTTCAATTGCGCCTTCTGTCCTCAATAGTTAAAATGGGCATTTTTAGTTTGGTTCAAGCTGTGGTCATTTCTAAATCTCAGTAATCCATAGCATGCCCCAGTCGGGACTCTTCTTATGTTGAAGTGTGCCAGTTTATGGTTTCATTAATTCTGCCAGTGGCCTCCTCTCTCAGTAAGATTGTGCTCAAACAAGTCTATATTTGGATGTTTCAGCCTATAGGAATTGTATTATGCATAAAATTTAGTTTGGGTGCTAAGCATGACCAAGAGTTTTATCAGGGTCACTGGGGGACCCAGATAGATGCCACTGGTTTCCACTTCTCTTTTCCATTGTAAACTGTGAGCTGCAGAGAGCCACTTACATTCCTGTTTCACTAATAGACCAGATCACAATCCCCTCAGTAAATGAATGCCACCTTCAACAACCACAAGCAACTTTAAAGAAAACTCCACTGTGAGCCTGAAAATGCAATTTCCAGTAATCCAATATATACAGTTTAAATCACTGTTTTTAGAGTAGGTGGTGAGTTCAGTCTTTCTGATGGCTGTTGTGCAGCGCTCTAGTTACACAAAATACAAAAAACTGAGGGTGGTGAGGTAACACAACCTGCCTCTTAAACAACTAATCTGAAATGCAAGAAATAAAATCAGGGTTGAGTAAAGTGCCCAGCATAACTAAATGTAAATTTAAAAAGGGCAAATAAGTAATCTCACCTCACCTCTTTCCCACCCTACTGTAACTGGCAGGCTGGAGTTAATGCTCAGTGTCTTAAAGATATCTCAAAGCTGCTGCTCATCTGGGTGATTGCCCATCAAAGGTTGTCGATGTTTTCATCTAATTGCTTACATAGAACGATGTTATGGTCTTACTTGTCTGTGTCTTTTCCACTAGATTGTGAAGGTCCTCAGGGCTCTGCCTTTTCCCCATGTCTGATTAATATTTACGTACAAACTCTATTAGCTCTTGTCATCCCCTTTAGAGCTCTTTTGTTTACTTATGTTGATGGCTCTCAGGACCACATTTGCTAAGACTATAGATCCAAAGAAGACTCTTCATGAAGTAATTGCCTTGGAGAAGTAAAGATGTGGATGAAGAAGCACAGGCTCAAGCTGACCCAGACAAGATATAAGTCCTAGTGAAGGCCATCGGTCGATATGGAATGGCCACTTTGGCCTCAGACCCTAGGTATCTGCACAGAATCTGTTAGTGTGATCGAAAGGCCTCGAGATCAAACTTGAATCCGATTTTCAGTTGCCATCCAGGTCCTTTCACTTTTTTTCTTGTTCATTCTAGACATATTACATCTGCTGTATCTCTAAGCTGCTACATCTGGATTGGCACTGCCTTGATTGGGCCACGGCTAGAATATTGCTTCAACGTTTATCTGCCTTCTTTATTGTAACACCCTCATAATCAAGCTGCTCGCGCCTTTCTTCTATGCCTCAGAAGAAGTAGTTCTGCTTCTCTGTTGCATATCTTGCATAGGCTTCCACTTTAACATGGCACCTATCGTGCCTAATGCACGAATCGTTTTAGGGTAATCTTGTCAATTTTAAGACTCAAATTTGTGATGTAAATCTTACATGGATTCTCTTCAAGCAAACGTCTTCTGCAGATTCCTCTTTTTAAAAGAGGCAGTTCGGGTGAAAAAGCATCTTCTGTTTTGGCTCCTTTCTTATGGAACGTTCTCCTGTTAACAACACGCGTCACATTTTCTCTTTAGCATTCAGAGAAAAAGCATTGCAAAGTGGATAAGCCTGCGATCTGCGGCATTTCAGAGGATCAGTGTACCATTTCCAACCTAAGTCGCATAGAAAACGAGTTCTATTTTCTTATTTTGAAATGCTGTCAGCGAGATACTGGTAAGTTGAAAATGCGTGAGATCTCAATCGGCATAGACACATGTTCTAGTTTCAGGTAGTTGTTGAAACTACTCTTGTCCATTGTATTCATGAACACACTTTTTGCGGGAGTCCTGGTCTGTCTTGCCTTAACCTGCCATATGCAACCTATTTTCTTTACCTGTTGCTGCTGATTGTTGAAGTCCTCTATTTTTCTAGTTTTCGTTCCGTGGGAAGCATTGTCAGTCCATCTCGTTGTGAGGCCCCCTGTCCCTGCTTGTCACTGTGAGGTCTTGTCTTATTGCAGCCGAAATTCCTTAACACCGCTGCAAAATGTGCCTATTCTTGGCAGCAAAGTTCAAGGGTCGGATGAAGTTCTGGCTCTCTAGGAGGTATATACCTCTAGGCGCCCCCAACCTGCCTTGTCACTGTGGTGTCTGTGGCATTAGAGCAATGAACATATCTTCACAATCTGATCATGCTTCGAGAGACAAGGACATGAGTGATACCTCCTTTTATGGACTCTCTCCTGGACGCACGCTGTCGAGTGGTAACTCATGTTAAAGAAATGACTGCTTTTGAGTGGGAAACAACAGGTGCGGTTTTCTGTGCCCTTCTAAAGGAAGGTCAGTGAAGGCCTTACTGTGGTAGCCTCTCAGGAGCTGTGAGGCATGGGTGTCTGCAGTAGTGTACTGTGCACGCCTACTGTGTGTGGAAATCGGTCCCAATATTTTTTTTACAACTGACAGAATTACATGCAATCAGACCGTCAATTGTATAGTTTAAAAAACGCTGCCACAACTAACAGCTGAGACGGGCCCGCTTAAGAAATGCTCTCGTGACTTACTTAAAGGTCAATTATATCTAAACGCCACATAACTATTGTATTAATTTACATTAGTTGTACAATAAATTGTATTGTGGCTTGGAATTTCCCATGTTAGCTTTTCTACGGCCTAGCAGTGGAATATAGCAGACATGCTCAATAAGACGTTGAATAGTGGAGAATGATTCTTATGAAGTGTATTGTGCTCTTATGGGCTAGAGCTTCCTCGCGTTTGGCACGCTGTTATTTGCATTATTGCTAAGTGACTACAATTAAATTCGATGCCATCCCTAAAGCAATATAATTTGTTTCTTTTAAGACCTAGTAGACGTTTGAATAATACTTGTCCTTATTAGCCATTCCTGCACAGCACATTTTTACATTTTACGATGTTCAAATCAGGCCTGATGCATAAAAATGAGCCTTATGAAAGGGAAACAGACAACTTTGCTTAGAAACAGTTAATGCTCATGTTCACTGAGTTGTTTGGGGGTTCATGCTCTCCTGTGTGGCTTTAGGCCATTTAAGGAAATATATACTCCCATGATGCTAATGTACTGTGCATTCCACTAAAGATTATGTTGCAAATATTGCCACATTTGAGAGGCAGGCACATTAGATTAAAGCCATAAAGAAGCAAGGTATTATGTTATGACTAGCTTGCTGGCGGGAGGTCTAATTTCCATAACTCGTTAGTTAGCGAAAATAGTTTTTGCCTGTGAATTTTTCAATTGCATGAGCACCAGTTATATTGTTATGTATTTAGCTATTTTCTACTATACAATTTTGATTCATATCGTCAAAACGCCTTCCCGACCTCAGAATCTACTCATGTAAAAACCGAATAAAATAAAGTTGTTACATTTCTAAATACCTCATTACGTGTATACGGGCGAAATATTTTTTAAATAGAAAATGATTATTGTTTGAACACTTTACGTTAACTGTGCTCAAAAGCTGAGGAGAGGAATTAGGCTCCTCAGCATTATGAGCATTCTCTTCCCTTGCAATAGTATGTCTGCACCAACATTACCCTACCGAGCCACTCATTATTTTATATAATTTACTTTCAAGCCTGTGCCAGATGAGCCTTGCATCCCCTCACACAAAAACTTTGCTGTGCAATTACTAGCATTGTATGTTAGATTCATTTTGTTTGCCCTATAGAATGTGTGTTAAATGCTATCGTTGTTTCCTCGTAATATTTTCTTTGAAGACTTAATGGCTGATTTTTAGTTTAATTGAAGGATTTTCCCCCTGTTTACAAGGTAGAATTTCAACCCACATTATATGGCGGCACTAAGGGAAACGTGCCCGATATGGAATGGTCTGTCAGGGTGATAGGTGCTTTCCTTCCTAGTAGTTGTGTGTGCTCTGACAGGAGCTAATTTAAAGGCAAAACCTCTTACCAAATGTCATCATTGTCCCTCACTTCTGGCAAGAAATTCTGCCCCCACACGTGGGCACTATAAATATATCCACAAATTGTGAGTACAGAGTTAATCCCCAAATATCTGCGATCCTGGAAAACAAGTTATGGACACCATACTTACTTTGTTGTAATGACACGTTTTGACAGTTTCCATTGTGTTTTTTCAAAGACTTAGCTCCACTAGACAAATCACATTAGATTGGTGAACTCCTTCACAACTCTGTGAGAGAGGTGCATCAACCGAGTGGGAACTGGTGTTATCATTGTCTTTAGCTTCTCCACTACCTGGGCAGCACTAAAAAGAGCTGTGATTCCGTTTACAGAGAATGTGCATTTCATTGCAGATCCTCAACTCTCACTCTATTAAATCAGGATAGCAGGCAGGCAGGCAGGAGCGGTGCACGGCGTTACCAAATATTCTGTGCCTTAGAGTGGTAACAGTCAAACACTATATCCATGGAGATCAATTAGAAATAACCAGGGATACCAACTACTTGCCCTGGCTTGCCTATTTATTATGCTCTTGTTACTCCTTCTGGTCTTGAAACACTATAAGAAAACTAAATAACTTGAGCTTTAAGATCCCAGTGTACTAGCAGTAATTTCCACCTCTTTCCCAGCCAATCACTGTAAAACAGTATAATTCTGCGGTGCTAAATCAACTCCCTTGTGTCATTGTTGGAGGGGTTAAACAGAGTTTGATGTCATACTACATCCCACAATTTTTTGATACTCTTTGCATTTTGATAAATTAAAATCCATAAGTTCCTACACTCTGCTATCAGTCTTCAAGCCTCCTCAGTAAGTGTGCCGCAGTATACTACCATAGAGACTATGACCACACAGTTCCTGAGCGACTGTCACAGTATTCCATCACTGAAATTCCTTTAGGAGGAGACAGACAACTCCATGCATTTTTTGCCACTCAAAAGCAGTCATGCCATGAGACATGAGTTACCCTCTGGTCAAGGGTGACAAGGAAGGAGTCCATAAAAGGAGAAGGGTAATCCACGCCCTTATCCTTTGAACCATGATCAATTTATGAAGACATATTAATTGTTGCACTTCCTCACACTCCACAGTGGCAATGCAGAATGGGGGCACCTTGAAGTGAAACTAGAACTCTACACCTTCCTGAGAGTCAGAGCCTTCTCTGTCCTCTGAGCATTACCATGCAAGAGTAGGTAAATTCTGCGGAAGAGTCCAGATAGGAAGATACGCTGTAAAAAGACCGGGTCTCACAGCGACAACAGTCATTAATCTGCACCAACAGGATAAGCAGATAAATACAAAATATAATTTATATGTTTATGAAAAATGTTTGTTTAAAATATGTTTATGTAAATTTAGTTATGTGTGTTTTCATTACTTTTTGGTATTTTTTAAATAAAATGTATAATAAATATTTGTATTAGTTGCCTGTTGGGTGTAAATGGGAATAAGTTGCTTTATTTACTGTTAGATTTATATTTAGTAAGATTTTGTATTATTTTTGTGTTTTATGCGTATTACTATTTTGTTTACACTTTGTGATTTTTCAAGTAAGATATGTGATTCTAATTATTGTTTTAAAGTAATACAATCTTCAATTTTAATATAACATTCTACTTTCTATTTATTTTTCATTTTATTTATTTAATTTACAGTAAATACATTTTAATATTTTATATTGAGGGGTTTTATTTTTTTTAACAATGTTGATATCTATAATGTGTTGTTTTACATTGTTTTGTGGTTATATTGTTTAGTACCTGTGTGAATTTTAACCATGTATTGTAAGTTAGAATTGTTGATTTTAATTGCTACTTTTTATTTTTACTAATGTTTGTTTTGTATAAATACTACTTGAAATAGTAAATGTAACTCCTTTAGTGTCCATCGCCATCATCAAAATGGTTTATATTGGTGTTTTATTAGTATAAGCAAGCTGTTTACTGTCTAGCACCTTCCCCTATGTGGTTTATAGAGGACATGGAATTGTTAATTTTAAGACGCTTTAGTGCCCAACATTTTTCCAAAAATGGTCAACATTGGAGTTGGAATAGTAGATGTAAACCCTTTAGTGTCTAACACCTTCCCTAAAATGGTGTTCATTGGAGTGGGAATAGCAAATACGACTCTTACAGTGTCCATCATTTTCTGTAAAATGGTTTTGATTTGAGTGAAAATAGTACATTTCAATACTTTGTTATCCAGCACCTTCTGAAAAAAAATGTTTTATATTTGAGTGTGAATAATAAATGTTACCCTTCAAGTGTACAATGTGTTCCCTAAAATAATTTAAATTACAGTGGGAATCATTCCAACACTTTAGTTCCCAATACCTTCCCTAAAATTGTCTACAGTGGGAATAGTCAATGTAGCCTATTTGGTGTGCAACGCCTTACGCAAAATTACATTGATTAGAGTCGGAATTTCTTTTTTTAGTGCCCAATACGTCCCCTAAAATGGTTTAGATTGGAGTGGGAACTCCTTTAGTGACCTACACCTTCCTTAATATGCTTTAAATTGGAGAGGGAATAATAAATCTAGCCTCTTTAGTGTCCAACACCTCCCCCACAAAGATTTATTGTTTTTACTTTTGTATTCTGTGTGTGTACCTTTTTACAATAATAAACAACACATGTAAGTAACAGTGTGTATATATATATATATATATATATATATATATATTTTCAACAAAAAACCCAAAGGCTACAAGTAACTATAACTCGCGCCCTAAGGTACCTATAACTCATGCCTTTGCCATACACAGTTTTCTTATCAATAATGTTATTGCAAACGTTGCAGGGATATCAAAGATGTCATTCAAGATCTCATCAATGAAATAGCATGTGGAGTAATTAGCTGTGCATGGTGAAGGTACAAGTTATAGTTACCTTAGGGCACGAGGTATAGTTATTTGTAACCTTTGGTTGCTGAATTTCTGTGGTTTTCTACAAGTAAATTCAGAACCTAACTAGAGCGTCCCTGTAACCTTTGTTTTTTTTCAGTGAATTGCTATGTTTTTTTTTTATGTAAAGTCATTTTAATTACTATACATTATTCAAAGCCCTTATAACTGTCCAACCCTGTGCCACGCTTGTCCTTTGGCCGTTCGCAGTGCAGGCTGCCCACATTCTAGTATAGTTTTTAGAATTTTGGTTGGGGTCTGTGCCCAGAGTGGGACAGTTTGCCAACCTACGTATCTTTGAAGTAGCCTTTAAATGGACTTTGTTTTTGTTCATTGCTTTGATAAAATTGACCTTTTATTACCATAATATAGTGGTTAGCTACATCTGTTACAGTTACATATTCCATGGCTATTAACCTTTTAATTGTAAAGGCAAACTGGCTGTTTGTTGCAAAACAGTACATTCCAGGCTTTTTCTCCTGAGCTGGTGCCATTTTGGCAGCCTAGCACCAACACTGGCAACCTTGCACCATGGTGCAAAGGTGTTTGTTTTGTCAGCATGATTGTTTTTGTGCAGAAATGAGCACCTTCCTGCACAGAAGCAATCCATAGCTGTGTTTTCCTCTTTCTAGGTGTGCTACAGAATGCAGCATACATGGAAAGAAGAGGAGTGAGGTTTTGGCACATCCCCATGTTGGAGTAAAGGGAGGAGAGGGGACTGGGAGCTAATGAAGGTCCAGTACCAAGGCTCCAAAATAATCTTATAACAAATGAAGGAGTTACTGTTCCTGTTAAAGAGAAAAGAACAGGATGGAGGACGAGAGCGGTAACTCTAAAACGTATTTCTTGGTGCCCTCACACATTCTTTGGGACATCATGCTTCATCATAGGGCATACTCCTTGTACAACCAGTGCTGCAATGTCCTATGGGCCCCAGGAAGGTTTGCATTAGCAGAGATCTTTTTTCTGTTATGCCATTGTTAGACTTTTCATCCTTGGCATGGTCTCCCTTAACTTTTTGCCTCTGTTCCCCAGGTTGTTGATGTGTGCTGGACTCTGATTTTACTGTTTTTGTTACTCTGGTCACTTTACCGCTGCTAACCAGTGCTTAAGTGCAAGTGCTCCTGTTTAAAATGTGTACGTAATTGGTTCTCCATGATTGGCATATTTGTTTTACTGTTAAGTCCCTAGTAAAGTGCACTAGAGGTGCCCAGGGCCTGTAAATCAAATGTTACTAGTGGGCCTGAAGCACTGGTTGTGCCACCCACACAAGTAACCCTGTAATCATGTCTCAGACCGGTCACTGCAGTGTCTATGTGTGTATTTTTACACTGTAAATTCAACTTGGCAAGTGTACTCACTTGCCAGGCCTAAACCTTCCCTTTTCTTACATGTAAGGCACCCCTAAGGTAGGCCGTAGGTAGCCCCAAGGGCAGAGTGCAGTGTATGGATAAGTAAGGACATATAGTAATGTGGTTTATATGTCCTGACAGTGAAATACTGCCAACTTCGTTTTTCACTGTTGCAAGGCCTGTCTCTCTCATAGGATAATATGGGGGGTACCTTTAAATATGATTAAAGTGTAGATTCCCCTAGAGAGTAGATGGACATGTGGAGTTTGGGGTCCCTGAACTCACAATTTAAAAATACATCTTTTAGTAAAGTTGATTTTAAGATTGTGCGTTCGAAAATGCCACTTTTAGAAAGTGAGCATTTTCTTGCTTAAACCATTCTGTGACTCTGCCGTTTTTGTGGATTCCCTGTCTGGGTCAGTTTGACAGTTGGGTTGTTTTTCACCTCACACCAGACAGTGACACAAAGGGAGCTGGGGTGTAACCTGCATTTCCTGATTAGCCATCTCTGCTAGGAGGGAGGGGTGGAGTGGTCACTCTCATCTGAAAGGACTGTGCCTGCCTCTGGCAATGCAGACTCCAACCCCCTGGTGTGTGTCTGAGGCCTTGCCTGGGCAAGGCAGGATTTCACAAGTAGGTGTGAGTCCCCTTTGAAGAAAGGTGACTTCAAAGACTAAAATAGGTATAAGAAGGGCACCCAAATCTACAGACTTTAGAAAACACTTCTGGAACCAAGAGAAACCTCTGCTTGGAGAAGAGCTGATAGCTGAGGAAGAAGTGCTGCCCTGCCTGTGACTGTGCTTTATGGAGCTTTCCTGCATTGCTGCTTCTGCCAGAGTAAGAGGGCAAAGACTGGACTTTGTGTGCCTTCCATCTTGTGAAGAAATGTCCAAGGGCTTGAGTTAGAGCTTGCCTACTGTTGTTTGAAGTCTCAGGGACAGCAAAGACTTCTCTCTGCCAGCACCTGGAGTCTCTGGAGAGACTCCTGCTCTGACAAGTGGAGCCCTATCCAGTCCCTGGGCCCTTGAAGGGAAAGCTGGTGGAAATCCAAGGAAATCGACTTCGGACGACTCCGGACCGACGCTGCTGCTGAATCCGGTGACGCCGCCTGCACCCTACGCCATGACCTTCGCTGGAACACGACGTTCTTCGCAGGCCCAACGCCGCTGCAGCGCCGCTGAAGTCCGTGACTCCGTGGAAGTCGCCGCACCACGTCGTGACCGACGCTGCTCGAAGTGCGTGGATTCAACGTTTCGCACAGACACTGCGATCCCCGACTTTGCGCATCGGCTTGTTTTCACTCTTCACCAAAGGTACTGTACTTGGGGGTCTACAAGACTCCGTGTTCGGCGCCGCTGGTGTCGGCTTGTTGGGAACGACTCTGTCACGACGCCGTGTTAACATCTCATTGAAGCATTTTTGTTTCTAAACGCTATTTTTGAGTTTAATCTTTAAAAATTCATAACTTGACTTGTGTATGTCGGATTTTTGTCGTTTTGGTCTTGTTTTGTTTAGATAAATATTTCCTATATTTCTAAACTGGTGTTGTGTCATTTTATAGTGTTTTCATTGAGTTACTGTGTGTGTTAGTACAAATACTTTACACCTAGCACTCTGAAGTTAAGCCTACTGCTCTGCCAAGCTACTAAGGGGGTAAGCAGGGGTTAGCTGAGGGTGATTCTCTTTTACCCTGACTAGAGTGAGGGTCCTTGCTTGAACAGGGGATAACCTGACTGTCAACCAAAGACCCCATTTCTAACATTGGTGATCAGCGGTTGGGATTTGGACTTGTATTTGTACTTGACATACAGTAATTAAGTGTACACTACTGTTTGAGTTCAGACCACTACGTGACCACATACTACTAGTCTTGTGATTTTTGTTTTTTTTCTATTTGGACTGTTTTTGCTCTGCATTAATTTTTTTCTCGCTGATTCCTTGATTGACTTTCTTTGGAACTTCATTTGGGAACTTGTTTTTCTGCCTTTGGAACTTTACACTTGCTTTTGAATCTTCATCATGTCCCATGCTGGAGATGCATCAGTTGGAGCTGACTTTGACCTTGAGAAATTGGAGAGTTATACCTAAGCTCAGTTGAAGCAGTTCTGTAAAAGTTTTGTCTGTCCGATTAAGAGCTCATCCAGGAAGGAGGAGCTGCAAAAGGCGCTGAGGGCCTGGGTGACAGCCAAGAGCACTGAAGGGCACACAGAGGATGAGGGAGAGTGTTCAGTACACAATGGTATTGTGGGTGGGCCTGTTATGTCCAGGGAGAAGGTCTCCAGGGCAGGTAGCAGTGTCTCATCTAAGGGTCTGACACCTGAGGAGTTACAGGACAGACAGGCAGAAAGGGAGTACCAATTGGAGCAGAGGAGGCTAGCCCTTGAGGAGAGGAAGTTAGTGATGGCTCATGAGCTTAGCTTGAGAGAGATGGATCATAGAAGCCAGTCCAGTAGAGATGGTGGCAGCAATCCTACAGTGCAGCCTGAGAGAAGGGTACACATCCCAAAAGACCTTGTGAGGGATTATAAGAGGGAGGATGATATCTACTTGTGGTTCAAGGGTTATGAGTCAGCTCTCCACATGAACCTGGTCCCTGAAGCTCATTGGGGGACAGCCCTGTGGAAGCATTTTGAGGCAGAGGGGAGGGACACACTGACAGCCTTAGGGGATGCTCAGGATCTCACCTACCCTGTCATGAAGGAGGCCTTACTCACCAGGTATGGTCTCACCCCTGAGCAGTACAAGGAGAAGTTTAGATCCTACAAGAGAAAGGAATCCCAAACATGGTTGGAATGTGTTGATTCTTTTTGCAGGTCACTGGATGGTTGGGTGAAGGGCAGTAAGGTAAACACGTATGAGGGGCTTTACAATTTAATTGCTTGGGAGCACTTGTACAGTTTATGTTTTACAGAGCTGCGCCAGCACCTCATTGACAGCAAGCTGACTGACCCCAGGAAGCTTGCACAGGAAGCGGACCGCTGGGAGAGCACCAGGGTCCAGAAGAGGTATGGGGGAGACCACGCCAAGGGTGGGCAGGGTCCCTCTCAGAAGAAAGGGGGGGGTAAGGGCAAACAGGGGGAGCTCTCTAAAGGGCCCCAAACTGATTCCCAGGGTAAGGATTCCCAACCCCCCAGTGAAAAGAAGCCATGGTTGTCCAAAGGGAAGCCAGTGGCAGGTGGTCCCCCACGTAAGTGTTATGCATGTGACCAGGTGGGTCATGTAAGGGGGGACCCCAAATGCCCCAAAAGTACACCGGCACCCACTGGTGCACCGTCCCAGGGCTTGGCCAGTGTAGCACTTGGGGAGTAGTTGGTTTCAGGTGGGTGGGAACCAGCAGAAATGACCCTTGTCTCACAAGGGGACAGTGAGATGGTCCAGAGAAACCTAGTGCCTGATAACACTAAGAAGTACAGGCAATGGGTGACCATCAATGGACAGAGGGTGGAGGCTCTGAGAGACACAGGAGCCAGTGTGACTACAGTGAGGAGTCACCTGGTGTCGGAAGAGCAGATTGATCCCCGAGTACTTCACCAAGTAGTCGCGGTAGACAACTCTGAGCGCCTCTGCAGAGTGGCGCAGGTTCCGTTTGAATGGGAGGGGGGTCTCAGGTTCCTGGAAAGTAGCTGTGAGTCCAACCATGCCTGTTGACTGTTTGCTAGGTAACGACCTGGAGGATTCCCCTTGGAAGGAGGTGGAACACAGGTCTCACTTGGAGATGTTGGGTCTGCCTGGGTGGCTATGCGTATCCACCCGGTCTATGGCAGCCAATCAGGGTAGTCAGGAGCCCCTGGAGCCTGAACCAGTGGCCCAGGGGACCGCCAAGAAGAGGAAGGGCAGGGGGCGCGGGAAACCGGCCCGAGGTTCCCACGGTCCGGGAGGATGCAGAGCCTGAGGGTGACACCCCAGAACCTACAGGGGAGCAGGTGGCTGAACTGGGGGAGGTCCCTGAGCTGTTACAGTGGCAGCAGGAAGGGGGACCCACCAGGGAAGCATTCTGCACAGCGCAGAAGGAGTGCCCTACTCTTGAGGGGCTGCGGCAGCAGGCTGCAGCCCAGGCGGCAGGCAAGGCGCCAGGTACTCTCCTGATATATTGGGAGGATGGCCTCCTGTATAGTGAGCCTAAGGTTCCTAAGCCTCGGTCAGCTCGTATGCTGGTGTTACCCCAGTGCTTCAGGGCCTTCCTACTGGGTTTGGCTCATGATGTGCCTTTGGCAGGACATCTAGGGCAGGACAAGACCTATAAGAGGCTTGTCTCCCACTTTTACTGGCCCTTGATGCACAAGCAGTCAGCTGTTTATTGTAGGTCTTGTCAGACTTGTCAGGCAAGTGGCAAGAGTGGGGGTAAATGCAAAGCTCCCCTCCAACCTTTACCTGTAGTCTGTACTCCCTTTGAAAGGGTAGGAATTGACATTGTGGGGCCTCTGGATTCCAAGACAGCCATGGGCAACAGGTTCATCCTTGTCTTGGTGGACCATGCCACTCAGTACCCAGAAGCCATTCCTCTAAGGACGGTCCCTGCCCCCGTGGTGGGACGTGCCTTGATGGGAGTTTTTACCCGCATGGGGTTCCCCAAGGAAGTGGTATCCGATAGAAGTACAAACTTCATATCCACTTATATGAAGTCTCTGTGGAAGGTGTGTGGGGTAACGTACAAGTTCACCACACCTTACCACCCCCAAAGTAATGGTCTGGTTGAGAGATTCAACCGCACCTTGAAAACATGATACAGGGCCTGTCAGAGCCCTTGAGGCATAAATGGGACGTCCTCTTGCAATGCCTTCTGTTCGCTTACAGGGAGGTGCCTCAAAAGGGACTTGGCTTTAGCCCCTTTGAGCTCATCTATGGCCACCCTGTGAGGGGACCGCTCAGTCTGGTGAAGGAGGCTTTGGAGGAAGCTCCTAGTAAACCACCCCAGGATGTATTTAGCGACATGCTGGCACTAAGAAACCAGACTGCCCGCTTCAGGAGTCTCGCTCCGTAGAACCTGGAAGCAAGCCAGGAGGATATGAAACGGTGGTATGACCAGAATGCCACTCTGGTTGAGTTTCAGCCTGGACAAAAAGTGTGGGTCATGGCACCAGTGGATCCTAGGGCTCTCTAAGATAAGTGGACTGGGCCTTTTGAGGTGGTGTAAAGAAAAAGCGAGGTCACCTAGCTGGTAGACTTGCAATCCCCCAGGAACCCTTTGCAGGTCCTACATGTCAACCGCCTCAAACCACACTTTGAGCGAACTGAGCTATCCATGCTCCTAGCGACAGATGACGGGATGGAGGAAGAGAGTGAGCCTCTTCCTAACCTCCTGTCTGCAGGAGAGAAAGATGGGTCTGTGGAGGGAGTGATACTCTCCCCCTCCCTGACTGTGGAACAGCAGAGGGACTGTCGCCACGTGTTGGGACAGTTCGCCTCGCTGTTTTCCCTGATCCCAGGAGTCACACACCTGTGCACACATGATGTGGACACTGGGGACAGTACACCTGTTAAACATAAGGTTTACAGAGTGACTGACAGGGTCAGGGCTTGCATTAAGGAGGAAGTCTCCAAAATGTTAACCCTAGGGGTTATTGAGTACTCCAGCAGTCCTTGGGCCAGCCCAGTGGTATTGGTCCCAAAGGCTGCTGCTCCTGGTGCCACTCCAGAATGTAGGTTCTGTGTGGACTACCGGGGTCTCAATGCGGTCAGTAAGACTGAGGCACACCCCATCCGCCGAGCTGATGAGCTCATTGATTGGTTAGGAGCTGCCAAGTACCTTAGTACGTTTGATTTAACATCTGGGTACTGGCAGATTGCCTTAACTGAGGCGGCAAAGGAGAGGCCAGCATTCTCTACCCCAGATGGGCACTTCCACTTCAATGTGATGCCCTTTGGGATGAAGAATGCCCCTGCCACCTTTCAGAGTTTGGTCAACCAGGTGTTGGCAGGACTGGATGAGTTCAGTGCCGCCTACCTGGATGACATTGCTGTGTTTAGTTCCACATGGGAGGAACACCTGCAACACCTCTGGAGAGTGTAAGAGGCCCTGCAGAAGGCAGGCCTCACTATTAAGGCGAGCAAGTGCCAAATAGGGCAGGGTTCTGTGGTGTACTTAGGACACCAGGTGGGGGAGTGGCCAGGTGCCACCCCTACAGCCTAAGATTGACACGATTCTGGCTAGGGAGCCTCCCAAGAACCCGACTGAAGTGAGATCCTTTTTAGGTCTCACAGGATATTACCGGAGGTTTGTTAAGGGATATGGTACCATTGTTACCCCCTTAACTGAGTTGACTTCTAAGAAGCAACCCAAGAAAGTGATCTGGACAGAGGCTTGCCAGAACGCTTTTGATGCCCTGAAGGCTGCCATGTGCACAGCACCTGTGCTGCAGGCACCTGACTACTCCAAGGAGTTTGTTGTGAAAACAGACGCCTCAGAGCATGGTATTGGAGCAGTACTCTCACAACTTAATGAAGAGGGCCTAGATCAACCTGTAGCCTTCATTAGCAGGAGGTTACTACCCAGGGAACGTAGGTGGAGTGCCATAGAACGTGAAACGTTTGCTGTGGTCTGGGCACTGAAGAAGCTAAGACCCTACTTGTTTGGGACTCACTTTCGAGTTCAGACCGACCACAGGCCCCTCAGATGGTTAATGCAGATGAGGGGTGAGAATCCAAAACTGTTGAGGTGGTCCATTTCCCTACAGGGGATGGACTTTACGGTGGAACATTGTCCTGGTACAGAGCACGCCAATGCTGATGGTCTGTTCAGGTTCTTCCGCCTTAGTGATGAGAACTCCCAGGAGGTTGGGTAGTTGCTCCCCACTTTTAGCTGGGGGGGACACGTGTTAGACTTTTCATCCTTGGCGTGGTCTCCCTTAACTTTTTGCCTCTGTTCCCCAGGTTGTTGATGTGTGCAGGACTCTGTTTTTGTTACTCTGGGCACTTTACCGCTGCTAACCAGTGCTAAAGTGCAAGTGCTCCTGTTTAAAATGTGTACGTAATTGGTTCTCCATGATTGGCATATTTGTTTTACTGTTAAGTCCCAAGTAAAGTGCACTAGAGGTGCCCAGGGCCTGTAAATCAAATGTTACTAGTGGGCCTGCAGCACTGCTTGTGCCATCCACACAAGTAACCCTGTAATCATGTCTCAGACCGGTCACTGCAGTGTCTATGTGTGTATTTTTACACTGTAAATTCGACTTGGCAAGTGTATCCACTTGCCAGGCCTAAACCTTCCCTTTTCTTACATGTAAGGCACCCCTAAGGTAGGCCCTAGGTAGCCCCAAGGGCAGGGTGCAGTGTATGGATAAGGTAGGACATATAGTAATGTGGTTTATATGTCCTGACAG
Source organism: Pleurodeles waltl (assembly GCF_031143425.1). Taxonomy (NCBI): domain Eukaryota; kingdom Metazoa; phylum Chordata; class Amphibia; order Caudata; family Salamandridae; genus Pleurodeles; species Pleurodeles waltl. The sequence continues at coordinate 928,400,632 of NC_090445.1, read as the reverse complement.
TGAAATACTGCCAACTTCGTTTTTCACTGTTGCAAGGCCTGTCTCTCTCATAAGATAATATGGGGGCTACCTTTAAATATGACTAAAGTGTAGATTCCCCTAGAGAGAGATGAACATATGGAGTTTGGGGTCCCTGAACTCACAATTTAAAAATACATCTTTTAGTAAAGTTGATTTTAAGATTGTGCGTTTGAAAATGCCACTTTTAGAAAGTGAGCATTTTCTTGCTTAAACCATTCCGTGTTTGTGGATTCCCTGTCTGGGTCAGTTTGACAGTTGGGTTGTTTTTCACCTCACACAAGACAGTGACACAAAGGGAGCTGGGGTGTAACCTGCATTTCCTGATTAGCCATCTCTGCTAGGAGGGAGGGATGGAGTGGTCACTCTCATCTGAAAGGACTGTGCCTGCCTCTGACAATGCAGACTCCAACCCCCTGGTGTGTGTCTGAGGCCTTGCCTGGGCAAGGCAGGATTCCAGAAGTAGGTGTGAGTCCCCTTTGAAGAAAGGTGACTTCAAAGATTAAAATGGGTATATGAAGGGCACCCAAATCTACAGACTTCTGGAACCAAGAGGAACCTCTGCCTGGAGAAGAGTTGATAGCTGAGGAAGAAGTGCTGCCCTGCCTAAGACTGTGCTTTGTGGAGCTTTCCTGCAGCGCTGCTTCTGCCAGAGTAACAGGGCAAAGACTGGACTTTGTGTGCCTTCCATCTTGTGAAGAAATCCACAAGGGCTTGAGTAGGAGCTTGCCTCCTGTTGTTTGAAGTCTCAGGGACAGCAAAGACTTCTCTCTGCCAGCACCCGGAGTCTCTGGAGAGACTCCTGCTCTGAAAAGTGGTGCCCTATCCAGTACCTGGGCCCTTGAAAGGAAAGCTGGTGGAAATCCAAGGAAATCGACTTCGGACGACTCCGGACCGACGCCGCTGCTGAATCCGGTGACGCCGCCTGCACCCGATGCTGTGACCTTCGCTTGAACACGATGCTCTTCGCAGGCCCGACACCGCTGCAGCCCCGCTGAAGTCCGCGACTCCGCCGCTCGAAGTGCGTGGATTCAACGTTTCGCACAGACACCGCGATCTCCGCATCGGCTTGTTTTCACTCTTCACCAAAGGTACTGGACTTGGGGGTCTATACGATTCCGTGTCCGGCGCCGCTGGTGTCGGCTTGTTGGGAACGACTCCGTCACGACGCCGTGTTAACATCTCATCAAAGCATTTTTGTTTCTAAACGCTATTTTTGAGTTTGATCTTTAAAAATTCCTAACTTGACTTGTGTATGTCGGATTATTGTTGTTTTGGTCTTGTTTTGTTTAGATAAATATTTCCTATTTTTCTAAACTGGTGTTGTGTCATTTTATAGTGTTTTCATTGAGTTACTGTGTGTGTTGGTACAAATACTTTACACCTAGCACTCTGAAGTTAAGCCTTATGCTCTGCCAAGCTACCAAGGGGTTAAGCAGGGGTTAGCTGAGGGTGATTCACTTTTACCCTGACTAGAGTGAGGGTCCTTGCTTGAACAGGGGGTAACCTGACTGTCAAGCAAAGACCCCATTTCTAGCAGCAATATAATGAGTAGTTAAAGTGTGAGGGTATGCTGGGTGTGTGGGGTGGAGTGATAGTGTATGTACACGTGAGGGAATATAAAACTGTCTAAAATATGTCAAATAGATCTTTCAATATAGTAGCTTTCCTAACAGTGTTAACTACCTTGGTCCTGATTCAAAAAGATAAGTTTAAATGTTTGGTCCAAATATAGACCAAACGTCTAAGTTTACGACTTTTGGGAATTCACAAAGGGTATTTATGAGTAGTATCTTTACATCTGAACTATTTCCACCCGTCTGCAGATGTAAAGATGCTACATGTAAATGCCATTTGTGAATTCCCAAAGTCATAAACTTAGACCTTTGGTCTAACTTTAGACCAAATGTCTAAGTTTACCTTTGTGAATCGGGTCCTGTGTTGCCAATAGTATGTGCTAGTGTACATGAAAAGCTGAAGATTACATCCTTGGCTTGGATGTCCTACCCTACAATATCATTCTCAGGATGGAAGAATGGAAAGAAGTATCTGTTTTTAGAGAGCAGGTGTGCGTCCTTAAGCCATGTGCCTGGGTGTCAATGAAACAGAGCTTGAAAGCTGCAGTGCCGTCTTAAGACATGAACAAATGAGTCATGAACGTGACTGGGTGGGTGTCTTGTGAAGTTTAAAATCATTGTTAGTAAGTGTTAGGCTTAAAACACGAATGAGAAGCAGGATGTTGCCAGACTATTGTGCTTCAGAACCTGCTTCAGATAAACCTACAAGTATGCCTATTTTGTTGAACTGAGCTGCAAGAACCCTTCTAGGAATACTTCTAGGACTGAATGTTCTTTTTAATTAGGAAAGTATCAAAACTTTCACAGAACTCAACATCCATTACAATTCATTAGTAGTCCAATAGTTCAGTTGACATTAAGCAATGATAATAAAGCCAGACAATAGAAAAGAACATTTCATTTATTATACGAACAATGAAATAACAAAATATAAAAACAGCACAATGTTAAACGGCTTACCGTGTAGTAGTCCTTACACACTAAGGCCCTCATTCGGACCTTGGCGGGCGGCGGAGGCCCGCCAAAGTCCCGCCGTCAGGTTACCGTTCCGCGGTCGAAAGACCGCGGCGGTAATTCTGACTTTCCCGCTGGGCTGGCGGGCGGCCCCCTTCAGGCCGCCCGCCAGCCCAGCGGGAAAGAGGCTTCCACGATGAAGCCGGCTCGGAATCGAGCCGGCGGAGTGGAAGCTGTGCGACGGGTGCAGTTGCACCCGTCGCGTATTTCACTGTCTGCGCAGCAGACAGTGAAATACATTTAGGGGCCCTCTTACGGGGGCCCCTGCAGTGCCCATGCCAGTGGCATGGGCACTGCAGGGGCCCCCAGGGGCCCCGCGACCCCCCCTACAGCCATCCGGTTCCCGGCGGGAGAACCGCCGGGAACTGGATGGCGGTAGGGGTGGTCGGAATCCCCTCGGCGGCGCAGCTAGCTGCGCCGCCTTGGAGGATTCCAATGGGCGGCGTTACACTGGCGGGAGACCGCCAGTGTTGCCGGTCCGACCGCGGCTTTACCGCCGCGGTCGGAATGCCCATTGGAGCACCGCCGGCCTGTCGGCGGTGCTCCCGCGGTCCTCCAACCCGGCGATCATGGACCGCCAGGGTTGGAATGACCACCTAAATCACAGTCTCATGTACAGGGGTGAGTGTTGTCAGTGTGGCACATCATGGGATTTTATACTGCCAGGTAAATTTCTGACAGCTTGATTCAACTATTTCTATTTAATGATTTTGAGAGACAAAGCAGAATAGACCTAATAAGTAAAGAAAATGCGGTAAAAATGAAACAAAAATCTGAACAGAAGGCCTCTTAATTAAAATGAAGGTTTTCCCCCAAGTCAGGGGTGATTTGCACATCCAGCTATGTTACAGATGAGACACATTAAGCAATGAGATTCTCTGGGATGCCATCCGTTAGGATCTCTGTCTTCGAATTTTTTGCGTGGAGCATGTGCAAGCGCACTGGCCCCTTCTGTATTCTCTCTGTGGGCTTTTAACAATGCCCATCAGTTTGGTTAGTTCGTGGGCTTGTCTTTTAAAAATCGCTTGATTTCATTAGGGAAAGGCATGCATACGTCATGCCTTTTCTGGTGTTTAGCCCTCCTCTATAGTAAACTACTGAAAACATACGAGGCTCTGTATTTTCCGAATAGCTTCTGCACTTTCTTTTTATTTCCTATGCAGCGTGATCTCTCTGGGCACTAGTCAAGCGCTTTGCCTGACAGCGACCCTGTTACATGGATAATTCTACTTTTGCTGCTTAAATGGATAGTTCTACTTTTGCAGGTTACGTGGATGATTGCACTTTTGTCAATACATTTCCCTGTGAGCAAACCTCTTTTTCCTTTTCTGTGTCCCCTTCAAGCTCATGGTGACCGTTGCCTCACAGAAGTGAAACTGTTTTACTTTTCATTATCAGTTTATGTGGCAAGAAAAGTCCGGTTAGGAGTTTACAACGCTAATAGCTCTAATTGGAACAAATGCGATACCCATAGCATTTCAAATGCTTGTTTGAATTTCTAGCCTGACGCTAGTCCGGAATCGGCAACGGCATTCTTTATCGACACAGGAGCAGTAAGAAGGGAACTAGTCACTATGGCTGTATCCTCTACATAAGCTAGAAGCCTAATTTTCAGCCTATGCAGACATGAAGGATGTATAGAATAAGAACCATTTTAATGATTGAACAAGGGTTCTAAATATAGGTGGAACAACTGTGGGGATAATGCCACATCTGCCTACTGCTACGACTAATGTAAATAGAACCCAACAAACAGCGTACATGTACCACTTGAGTAATTATTGATGAGTATAATGCCTTAATGCACTGTAAGAAGTAATTGTCAAAGCCTATTGCATTTATTACTGGCCAGAGAAACAGCCAGACGGCCCTGTCGAAAACATTTTCAGCATCCAACAGGGTCATCCTGACAGACTGGTACAACATCCTACCCAGCATGAGAACTGAGATAGGTAAGTTGATGTGCAATGTAGTGTTGCAAGTTTGAATGAAGCCATGCTGCACTGGATCCACTAAACATGTGATAAGTCTAGCGATGCAATTTGAGAGCATTTGGGTGTAACTTTTCCTGTCTGACTTAATCAGAGAAACTGGGCAAAAAAAACTGGTGGAAGAGGCATATTTATTCTTCTTGGGAAAAACTGCTAAGAATGTATTGATTCAAAATATCGGTACAGATCATGTTAGGGCGTGAGAGTTAACTAATTCTGTCATCAATAGAACTACTGTATTAGTAAAAAACCTTATGAAACCTAAGCAGTATTAAGTCAGACCTAATAGTCCTACCGGCTGCAAGTTGAGTAATGACGTTCTTTGTTTCCACTTTAGTAACTCCAAAATCCAAAACTTTGCTGTGAATGTCCATCATTTTTTTTTCAATCTTACAGAATTTAAATATCTCTCTACCATTTCATGGGAGGGGAGGTTAGACAATGTTCCTCATCCAAGGTAGAGTAGAATTCCTTAAACATCACCAGTATGCCACTCTGCCCTTTTACAATGTTGCCTACATATCTATATGGAAAGATGTAAAATGTGGAGCAGAACTATAAGTATGCCCAGGCTTCTATCCACAACAAGTATGCCAAACTTAAATGAGAGAAAAATACACTATCACTTGCTTCAGTGCCATCCTAAATTTCCCCAATCAATGTTGATAGGATCTCTTTGGAGTTGTCAATTGTAGGCCAGGTTGAATACCAAAATAAGATCCTCACACATGATAATTAGTCTTGGCCATTGATTAAGCTCAGACAGGAAAAAGTTCTAAGCTGCCCCATCTACATGAATGGTAACCCAAAAGTCAGAATTATCTATTTTAACTTACTTGGTAGCCCAACCCATTTTCTCATGCCAATTAGGCAACCCCTTGCTTTACCCTAGCTGCAAGAAGGAAAAACACTAACCATTATTTCTTGATTTGATATTACATATAATAAAATTGAAAAGAAAATCAGAATATGCCAACCCTTCCAATTTTTCTTTTCTCCCAGTCATGCTAAACCACAGTGCAAACCTTTAGATAAATGTGTAAATTAATTGGTCCACTGCCATCCCCTACAACCATCCCCCTGGCCAGACCAACCTCCTTCCCGTCTCCTCACCAACCAGCCAACCCACACCTCACCCTAACAAAACCCAACCCATACCTATCCTAATTTCCAGAAGCAAAGAAGGACTTGTCCCCCAACTCAAACCCCCTGCACACATCTTAAACGTAAGCATCTGTGTTGGCACAAGCTGCCCCTGACAGCACCAGGATAGCCAACAAAATCTAAAAGATTTGAGATATAAAGGCAAGTCCATTTTCATGAGTAGGGAGAACAAAAGAGAAGAGAAAAATAAGATCCTTGTATGAAAACCCCCTATTCGAACCAAATAAATCTCATAAAAGTGTAGTAACCACCCCATTCAACCTACAAATGTGATGCCAGACAAACGTCCAACATAATCATTGCAAAACAACACAAAATCTTGAGATCGAACTGGAAATAAGATTTAGCCTCTCCTTTCCTGCCCCCATTTACTGACAAGGACCTGTGCTCTTTTTGGTTCCTAAAGAAAAATATGAGTCCTTGATAAAATGTTAGATTTGCTGGCATCAGCAAGGACATATTCACCTAAGCATCCTGGGTAGCATCTCCCACAAATGCCACTACCACTGAACTATCTCATGGAAAAATTCAGAATGAAAAAGAAAGTCCACTCCAAGTGCCTTGATCAGATTGTGGTTATGCAAACGATGTAAGGGGAACTGATGAAACATTAGGAAAAACTGATATCAATCAGAATGGCACAGGGTACTGCAGCCTTTACATCTTGTTAGTGTTGGACCTGGCCCTTTTTGCAGGGTTATCCCCAAACGTTTTGCCTCCTTCCTCCTATTTTTCCTGAACTGTTTTTGTTGGCTTTTGAACTCAGAGGACTTAGGCACTGCTAACCAGTGCTAAAGTGCATACACTCTCAGTGTGAATTGTACTGTTGATTGGTTTATCCATGGTTGGCATATTTGATTTGCTAGTAAGTCTCTAGTAAAGTGCACTAGAGGTGCCAATAGCCTGTAAATCAAAGTGGGCCTGCAGCACTGATTGTCCACCCACCTAAGTAGAACTGTAATCATGTCTCAGACCTGCCATTGCAGTGTCTGTGTGTGGAGTTTTAAACTGTAAATTTTACTTGGCAAGTGTCCCCACTTTACAGGCCTAACCCTTCCTTCTTCCTACATGGAAGACACCACTAAGGTAGGCCCTAGGTAGCCCCAGGGGCAGGGTGCAGTGTATGGTTAAGGTAGGACATCTACAATTGTGTTTTATTTGTCCTGACAGTGAAATACTGCCAAATTCGGTTTTCACTGTTGCTAGGCCTATCGATCTCATTGGTTAACCTGGGGGCTGACTTTAAACATGATTATAGCGTAGCTTCTCTTTGGGAGCAGATAGACATGTGGAGTTTGGGAACTCTGAACTCGCAATTTAAAAATACATCTTTTAGTAAAGCTGGTTTTAAGATTGTGTGTTTGAAAATGCCACTTTTATAAAGTGGGCATTTTCTTGCTTGAACCATTTTTGTGACTCTGCCTGTTTGTGGATTCCCTGTTTGGGTTAGTTAGGCTGTTTGGACCTCTCTCCAGACAGTGACATAAAGTGGGCTGGGGTGTAGCCTGCATATCCCAATGGGCCATCTGTGCTAGGAGGGAGGAGAGGAGTGGTCACTCACAGATGAAAGGGCTGTACCTGCCCTCACATAATGTAGACTCCAAACCCCTGGTGTGTGTCTGTGGCCTTGCATGGGCAAGGCAGGATTTCACAATCAAGTGAGACTTTCCTTTGAAGTAAGCCTACTTCAAAGGCCAAAATGAGTATAAGAAGAGGACCCAAAACCACAGACTTTAGACACTTTTTGGAGTAGACACTCTATCTCACAGACACTTCTGGACAAGAACCCTGCTGGTGAAGAATCCCTGAACCAGACCTGCCAAGAGGAACTGCCTGGCTGCCCAAAGGACTCACTGTGACTGCTTTTCTGACAAGGACTGCTGCCTTGCTGTTGCCATGCTGTCTTGCTGTTCTCTGGCTGTGCTGAGAAGTACTCTCCAAGGGCTTGGACAGAGCTTGCCTCCTGTTCCCTGAAGTCTCAGGACCAAAAAGACTTCACTCCGCCAACTGGACTCCTTGTGCGGCAAAAATTTGACGCATAGCCTGCTAAAAATGATGTACAGCCTTCCCCACGGTGAGAAATTCACCGCATGCCGAACCGAGATGATGTAGCGCAACTTCACAAGGAGAAGATCGCTGTGGCACTTGCATTGTGACTGGAACTTCGACGCACGGCCCACCAGATCGACGCACAGCAGATCCAGGACACCGCAGCCCAACTTCCAGAGAGAAGATCAACGTAACGCCTGCTGTGAGGGAGAAATGTTCCCGCAACATCCACTGGATCAACGTAGCACTTATGACTTCACTCCGCCAGCCCAGGATTCCACGCACAGTCCCCGGGGGGCCAGAAACCCCCGCAACCTGAAGAGGAACCAAGTCCGTGCGCCGGAAATCGAAGCACGGCCTTTCCCTGAATGGAAAATAACAACGCAAGTGCGTGTGCGAAGGGGCGAAACCGACGCACACCTCTCCGTCTTCCGTGCATCGCCTCCTCTGCCATCCCTTGCGGAGATTTTGCACGCGAATCAGGTACTTTGTGCTTGTAAGAGACCTTTATTGTTTTTAAGAGAATGTACTTGTTTTTAAATGGCTTAAGAAACTTTATATCACTTTTACAGTGATAGCTCAACATCTACTTATTGCATTTTAATCGTATTGACCTGCATTTATCCAGATAAATATTATATATTTTTCTAAACACTGTGTGGTGTATTTTTGTGGTGCTATATGGTGTTATTGTATGATTTATTGCACAAATACTTCACACATTGCCTTCCAAGCTAAGCCTGACTGCTCAGGGCTAAGCTACTAGAGGGTGGGCATAATTGGATTGTGTGTGACTTACCCTGACTAAGTGAGGGTCCTTGCTTGGACAGGGGGTAATCTGACTGCCAACCAAAGACCCCATTTCTAACAGTTAGGTTTTTAGAAGAGTGATCTTTGAGCATGCTGTATCTTGCAGTAAATCGACTGGGGGAAAACCTCTTTAAATACCTACACTACATACAATTTTGGGTTGTCACACTTGTTCCCTTCTGATATATCAAGAACCCTAAGATTATTTCATCACACACAGTTTTCCATATCTTCCATTTTGTGGGCAATATTTGGCAGTTGGACGTCATGCTTGCCCACCTCAAAATGCATTTCTTTCATTGAGTCCTGAATGTTAACCAACTGGGTCGTGATTGCATTGAGTCAGCCAAAACGAGTATCCATATTTTTAGACATCTTGCAAAGTATCACTTGAGTCTTAAACTAAGATAGTTGATTGACTGCATAGTCCTACTCCTCTCTGTGCATCGGCAGTAGCATGTATATGGGTGTAAATGGAAGAAAGTGACAGGAGTGTCTCAGTTTCTATCTCAGTTTCTATGGAACCCCCTTCAGCAGTTATAGCCCCCTAAGTGTACCTCATAGGTGTTTCTTCATCAAAAGGAAAAGTCAACATAGGTGAGAAAGCCAGACCAGGGGCAGTCAAGCACGCAAACCTCTTGGGTGTACTGCCATCATTTGTAACTCATTAGTGGATGTTAGCTCAATACCCTCTGGGTCCCAAATGAGCTCTTCATTCTCAGTAGAGCAATCATGTGTTGTTTATTTTGTGTTAGCATTGGCCATACATGTAGTGATCAACTGGCCACTTTGAGGCATTTGTCCTGCTTGACAACGCAGTTTCTTTGAGTTTCAAGGTTCAGATGTGTTGATAAGTCATCCAAGACATTCACTAGTTTTACTGGTTCCTTCTCAAGTTTGTCATGCCCTAGTTCTGAGTTAGAGTACTGCGAGGACCGTGAGAGACTGGTGTCCTCCGATAAGTCTAAGAGTGAAAATAAAATCTGTGTGTTTCAAATATATCACTCTAGGTGCCTGAGTTACTGCAATGTCAGCTGTAACTTTAGTTGGGAGAAAAAGGCATTGATAATCTCCTACATTCCTGCCCAGTTATTTAGGGCCAGGCAGTGCCTCATGGATGGAGCCAACATTAAGTAGTAGTACCTTTCCTCACAGATGTAATGACAGCTATGTCACTGGTCTGGACCAAAACTGCTGCAGGATCACTCTAATCTTGTGGGGAATTTAGTGGCCCTTTACCTGCACTGGAAAGAAATTCTCACCTGATTTCCCCTTTGACATGTATATGTTGGCCAATGACAGAAACCCACACTTTGCTAATTTAAATGGGGAAAAGACGTCCCCAATCCATCCTCTCAAAGAGAAACAGCTACAAAAGTTGATGAAGCAGATGGTGGCCCCTTTTTATGGGAATTAGGGCCAGATGTAGGAACCAGTCTGCGACTCGCAAACGGCAAAAATTGCCGTTTGCGAGTCGGAAACCGGAGTTTCCTATGCAGAAATGCATTTTGCGAGTCGGACCGACTCGCAAAATGCATTTCCGACTCGCAAATTGGAAGGGGTGTTCCCTTCCTATTTGCGACTCGCAGTGGTATGCAATTCCATTTGCGACTGAGAATGCGGTCGCAAATGGAGTCGCAGTTACAATCCACTTGAAGTGGATGGTAACCCACTCGCAAATTGGAAGGGGTCCCCATGGGACCCCTTCCCCTTTGTGAATGGACCCCAAAATATTTTTTCAGGGCAGGTAGTGGTCCCTTGGACCACTACCTGCCCTGAAAAAATACCAAAACAAAAGGTTTCGGATTTTTTTTTTAAGTGCAGCTCGTTTTCCTTTAAGGAAAACGGGCTACAGTTGAAAAAAAAAAACTGCTTTATTAGCAAGCAGTCACGGACATGGAGGTCTGCTGACTACAGCAGGCCTTCATGTCAGTAAGTGCCCATAGTCGCTATGGGGCCGCAATTTGGGACCCACCTCATTAATATTTATGAGGTGGGTCTTTGCGACCCCATAGCGACTCGCAGACGGTGTCTGAGACACCGTTCTGCATAGCAAATTGCTTTGTACATCTGGCCCTAAAATCCAAAAGTGTCTTTGGAGGGGGACCACCAGGGCATCACTCCGGCTGCCATTATTCAGAGAGGATTTTTCAAATACAATTGGTCGCCACTTTTGCTGCATTAATTCCATAGTTCCTTCCATATTGCGCTCCTCGATTTGCCTTGTCAAAACCTCCCCAGAGCTGCAATACTCTCTCTTTCTGCCGATACAGCCATGTTCTTCAGCAGAAGTTCCAAAGGGCTAGGTTCTTGAGAAGCCCAGCACAACTCATGTGCCTTGGGTCTCTTGCTAAATGTTTGCTTGCGTGGTTTGGGCTCTCTGCTTTACCTGGTCAGAGATCCATCTCAATGACTATGCTTACATAAACTCTACCAGCTGTACTGCAAAGTGAGAGCAACAGCCCTTGCTAAGTCGTGTGACCACCACACAGATTCGACATCCCTATGTTCACTGTCATTGCCCTGGCACAAATTATCAAAAGGGAGCTAGATACCCACTTCCCAGGGGAGCTGCAGATGGGACTGTAAGTGCTTTGCACAACTTTTCCAATATAAAAGCTAGTCCACATTGTGCTTGAGAACTTTCCTCAGCTTGCTTAATTAAATGGGCATTCTCTCAACATTATTTTCATTAGTATCGAAAATTTTAATGGCCATCTTAGAGCCAATACACAAAGAATACGCCGTGTGTTATCATATTGGTAACCACCACTGCCATGTTGCCAGAGAGTTCACTTATTTGAACATGACCGAAATTAACTTTTGTAAATTAGCCAACACTCTACATTTGGCCTTTCCTAGCACAGTCAGTCCTTCTAAGACTATATGCGACTTGTTCAAATAAGCTAACTCTCCACCTTCGGTTATCCCAAGCACACTCAAAGCACACTCAGCTCATTGCTTATGAGCCCCCTCCCTATACTTTAATAGGGTCCCACTGATTGCCATTTTTAAAAAGGTCTAAGTGACATTTATTGTTCAACATTATTGAACGTTTTCTTCTCAAAGTCCTCACTTTTCAATCCCTAGGTTTTTCATGGTTTCTGGTGAATATATCTTACTTTTTCTAATTCAACCACAGAACTAATCTTGAGTTTTTTGACTTACCTCATGTCAGTTTGTTTTTGCAAACTCTCCTCAACGCATCCCTATCACTCATAAGCCCCAGAGAACTGACTGTCTTCAAATGCATTAGTAAAATATTCGAGGAGGTTTGCTTCCTTTTTCTTGCCTCTGCTTGTGAATAGTGGAAATAGCCAACATAAGCATGAGCTTCTAGCATATATCCTGCTTCTTTTCTTATAGCGAGCTCTTCACTGGAGCAGATACACTTTGTAGATAGTGTAAATATTGGCTTATGCACATACCCCATGCTTTTGCCAATTCTTGCTTCGGCACAGCTTAAACTTAAATGTAGTTCAGATATTATACATATCCAATTTGTCAAGTGGTCCTCTGTGCCCAGATCAGAGTTAACTGGGCAGTGGTTTCTTTACTGACTGTACATCTTCAATTAGGAGTAGTGATGAAGTTTTTATATGAATCAACTGTCCTGATCACAGTTTTCTTACAGGAAGATGTAACACTTTGTAACACTTTCTTGTGTGGTCTTCTAATTGCCATCTATTTGGCCTGGCAGGGGTGGATTTTATAGTTTGCTAAGAGGTAGTAATTTTGGGGGGCTTTAATCCACAGACAGTAAGGTAAGCATGTGTAAAATTATGTCCTGCAAAATATCTTCCAAAGCATTACTTTTACAGAAGATACATTGCACCTGTTCTATAAAACTCTGCTGGTTTCAAAGCACATCCCATTCCTGTTTCTGTGTGTCAAATAATTTGTGTACTACAGGTGTGTGTGTGTGCACACATGTAGTTGCAGGCAGTTTTAGGAGTTTGCCAGATCTCATGTTAGCACAATACATGCCATAAAAATGTAAACTATCTAACAAAGACCATACAAAGACATCTTTGAGTCCGGCTCCTTAGCTATTGGTTTATGTGCCCGTCGACTTCCCCTAACACAGTCGCTGCATGATGTGCAATCATATTGTTGGTATTAGATCAAGTCATTTTACAAATGTTTATTCTTTTTGTAGATTTTCCACTGGTGAGTAGACTTATTCATTGTGCTACAAGTTACATTTTCTAAGATAGCTGTCATAACACAACATGATTGTTCATTTATCTGTTTTTCTAGTATGGGTACTTCTTTTTCTGCTTTATCTTTACTCACTTCCTTCCCTTTCCTGCTAGGTACTCTTGTCAAAAGAGCACCTGGTCGCTTCACCCTGGCCCTTCTTGCCACTCTTTGCCACTTAAGACGGTGTTGGTACTGTGCCACCACACCCCACTCACTGGACATCTGCCATTCTGCTGTTTTTCACAGGTCCACTGATTGTCATGCATTAGCAATGCAATAAAAGTGACAACAAAACAGCAGATACTCCTGACACTGCATTTTCCATGGCTTCCAGCCATAGACCACAGCATTCATTACTGGGAGATGTGGGGGATGCACAAAATGCAGAAGGATGACAAGGAAAAGTGTGAACTCAGAAGCAGAATCACTTGCATTTCTTCTGAACATACCACAGCACAGTAATAATCCCTTTACTGTGGAACCTGTGGAACTTGCTTATGCACATAGTGTAGCAAGCTACATTCCTCAGGTTTTAAACATGTGCACCCCGAGTCCCTTCTGCAAATATCTTAGAATATTTACTTCTCACTGTTATGAAAGCAAGGCTGATAACACAGGCACAGAATATGTTTCCAGCTCATGTGAAGAGACTTTGTATGGTTGGAGGTGATTGCAGGTTGTCTATTGTGCTGAGGACACTGCAGGCACAGTCAAAAAATTGTATGTGTTTTTAGAGAGGGCATGAGTGGCTATTCTCTCCATGATGTGCGTAAAGGCCTGCCCTCTGCTGCGGGGCACACTTAGCCCTGGGACCCTAGGACTTCCTCTGTGGGTTCACACAGTGATATAGTTTGCAGTGTTGCTAGGTCTTGTCTAGGGTATAAAGGAGGGGCTCTCCAAGCTGCCAAACTGAAGAGAGTTGGCACTGATAGACTCCATTCAGCTAACTGCTCTCCAGCACCCCTGCCTTACTTCGTGTGAGTAGAGGAGGGAGGAGTCCTTTTACTGCAGACCATGAATGAGCTACCTCATGAAATGAGAACCATAAACTACATCAGCAAAAGCCTTCTCCGTGCCCACATTCCCTCCCCCATCCCTAATGTACTTTGTTCCTCCAGCATTTCACACTAAGTAGATAGTTAAGGGTAGGTGAGGGTGTGGTAGGAATCCCATCTAAATCAACACATAAAAATGGCAAAGGGTAGAAACATGTAAACGTGTGTTAATGAAAGTACCTAGGCCTCTCTTCTTCGGATCTAATCATGAGTTTGGCAGTCTGTGGACCACCATGATGGCATTGGTGGTCCGACTACGTCAGGTTTGTGGTTGGACTGACATATTATGAGTCATGCGGGCCTATGGAACAAAGACCTCCTGGGGTCCCACCGGCTCCACCAGGCACTATAGTCACAAGTAAGCACAAACAGGCCGGTGGACACAGTATGGCTGCCAAACACATTATAAAGTTGCACACCGCCAATGTGACTGTGGTGGTCCAACCACCACGTCTCAGCAGGTGGAAAAGGAAAGTATAAAGGGAGTCCCCCCCCCTGCAGGCAGCCTCACACGTCTGCTGCCACCATGGAGCCCATCACACACATCCTAAAAACGCTGTAGCTCATCAATGGAACAAAAAATCCACGCCGTTGTGGACGCAACTGACTATAAGTACACCCACCTACCTGTGTCATTACGCTCAACAATAGATCATTGTGCCGTCATCCACTTCATATAGAGCTCACGCTATGGGCACCAAGTATACTTGTCATTGTTTCCTTCATGGGAATCAGACACAAAGAATTACACATTCACAGTCACAATATGCCCTCTTTGGGCAGGTCACTCACACTGCACCGCAACACTACACAAAAACACACATCTGCTCATCTCAGGGAAGTGTACACAACATTGTCCCACACAACACCAACAACACAGCAACATCACATCTAAAAATACAAATCACACACTCACATTCCTCACATGCCATGGGCTGTCATCACATTCAACAAGCATACGTATGGATGTGGCATGGAACACAAACACCACTCACAGTAAACAGCCTTGCAATGGACACACACATCACCCACATTGCAACACAATGTAAGGACAATAGGATGCACAATAGACAGAAAGACAAATATACAAAGGTCACTATGCAAACAATACCTGCTCAATAGGGGTGAGGCCATCGGGAACACTTAGGGAAGGATGCTTCACTAGAATACATATCACTTTGCACATGCCCCTTAAATACACAGGAACTGACCTTACATGTATCTCATGGACAACCATTAGTAGTCCCAAACGGCATGCCTATCTGCACAGTGTAGAAGTGCAAGTCAACAAAGCACATACAACTCTAACTGCCTGGGACATACATCTACAGGAAGTATCTGCAAGGTTCACACAGCTAAATGGACAAATGCACAGTCAAATGCATAGGAAGCTAGAACAATTGAACACACTCCATGTATGCACAAACAAAACTCAAGCTGCCACACATTATATTAATTCATAATCCACATCAGTCTGACAAGTCTAACACCATACATGCTCAAATTGGACAACACAAGATGAAATGCTTACCATACCAAACATTACACAATGTAATGACACTGCCATTTCATTTACACCCACATATCCATACAGTCAACACATACCCATGTCTTGGAGAAGACCAGCACTGCCCACAAAGTCAGATAATGGAAACAACAGCAAATGGATCAGCAAGCAGGCTGAAACACACACAGCTGTAGGCAGACAATGCAAGTCACTCAGGAATAACAGAAAGGTAGAAAGGAAATTGTAGGACAAATGTGTACCCAAAAAATCACAAGTTTGGGTTTATTAAATTTAAACTTGAAAGGTCCAAGGCCATTGGCCAGTGCATTTTGATGTGCTAGTGGCATCACTGTGCTGCCACTTGACTCCTAACTGCCAGGGAACCTCCACAGGAAGCAGCATCATTGGGGCAGGCAGACACCTCAGGGATCATATTAGGGGGGGTCAAATTTGGGAGTTGTTGGTTTAGGTTTGGAAGGGGTAGACTGCTTCTTTGGAGCATTGGGCTTCTTCTTGGAGGGCAGGGGTATGGGTGCTTTCGCGGGGGCAAGTGTGAGAGGGGAGGACTTGGGGTAGAAGGGATTTTTGGAAGGTGGGTTGGGGCTTCTTGTTTTTGGGAAGGGGTGGAGGAAGCAGGGGAAAGGTTGAAGTCAAACAAAAAAACGTTCTTAGGAACATGGAGATGGGCAGCAGAAGGGGTGGGGATTTGGAGATCGAGGGAGTGGTTGTCTGCTGTGTAGGTGTGGCTGTCATGGGTATATTCATACTGGAGGTATGCTTTTGTTTGGGTGCTGTCTGTTGTGTGGATGAGTGTGGGTACTTGTGTGTCTTGGGGGCTGGGAGATAGAGGTGCTGGTGAACGGAGTGGTAGATATATGTGTGTCGGATGCGGTGGTGTCTGCAGATATGCTGGATGTGGTAGATGTCTGTGTTTCTGTTTGGGTGGTACCTCCAGATATGGTGGCTGTGGTGGATGTCTGTGTGTCTTTTGGGGTGGTGGCTGCAGGTATGCTGGGTGTGGTGGGTGTGTCACTAACTGTTGTGGTGGTGCCTGTGGGTATGCTTGATGTCGTGTGTGGGCCAGTGGGGGTAGTTGGGGGCTCTTGGGGAAGTAGTGACAGATGATTTGTTTATGGGTGCCTGTCGTTTGCCTTCATGCCAGTGTTTTTGCGGTGCTTGTTTCTGTGTATATTGCTCTTGTGTGTTGTGGTGGGTGCATGTGGATCAGTCTGTGTGCTTAGGATAGGTAGGAGAATGGGGGATTTGGATTGGGAAGAGGGAAGTGGAGGGGGGCAGAAGGTGGTGGGGGACTGGCTGCTATTGTGTGGAGGCCAGAAAAGATCTCTGTGGGCCAGATATTGCAAAATGAATGCCTTCAAGGAATGCATTTGTCTGCTGCAGTTGAGTTGCCAATCTGTGGATGGCATTCACAGAGATACTCCTCAGGACATCAGTAGCCTCCTCACTGAGGCAGCAGGGGTAACAGAGGCTGGGGCGGGAGTGCCTGCAGCAAAGACACCACCCTTTTGGATGAGCAGGCATGGCCAGCTGGGTGGAGAACAAAAAGGAGGGTGGTGATAGAACAGGGGTAGGAGACAAAGATGGTACAGGGTACACCTCGAGTGTCTACTGGAGGAAGATTCCAATGATGAAGATGATGTTGTTCCTTCTCCACCCTGACACTCCCTCAGCCTCCGGGTATCTAGGGCCACATGTACAAATACTTTTTCCCATAGACACAGAATGGGGAAAAACCTTTGCTACATCTGACCCCTAGATCCCTCTGTGTCTGTAGTGTATTGATCCAATGTCCTGTGGCCAGATGTGTCCCCACTCAGCTGTGCCCTGTCTCCTTTGCTTACCTTGGCTGCTGCTGCACATACACAGAGAAATAAGGTCATCACATGTCCATGATCACACTTGAGCAGCAGCTCTGAAAAGCAAACATTACCATGTTGTCAAGTAGACCCCAGCAACAAACTCCACCTAAGTGACTCATGCATGTACCATACCATATGCATGCATGCTGTCTGAACTGTCAACAGTTACCCACAGGAAAATCATCTCAAGTATCTCAGACAACTACAATTGCATGGCTAAAGTTGTGCAATCACAGTAACAGTTGAAATAGTACGTGATGACATCACGCTCAAAGCTTTGCCCCTTGGAGCATACCTCAGTTACCTATTGTCATACAATAGTAGGCCAATGCTAACTGCATTCCCACAGATGATCCCACAAAAGGCCATGCACACATCTATTTGTCACATATTGTTGGAAAATGGGTTATTGGTAAGGGTAGGTAGGTACCTACACTTAGCAATAGGCCACTAACCTATACTTAGGTCCAGTTAGGTCTCAATAAATTAAACCCTGCTCAACCCTTGGTAGCTTGGCAATGAGCGACAAGGCTTAACTTAGGAGACAGAGTGTAAAGCATTCAAATATCACAAAACTGTAATTAACTAAAACACAGGAAACAGTTTAAAAATCCAAAACCAATTTATAAAAATAGATTATGGCCCTCATTACGGCCTTGCCGGGTGGCTGAAATTGCCTGTCAAGTTCGGACCGCCGGGCGGCCGCCAATGCAGCCGCAATCCCGCCGCGGCCATCAGGAGATCCCCACTGGGCCAGCGGGCGGAAACCTGGTTTCCGCCGCGGGCCCAGCAGGGATCCCGGCCGCAACACAGGTATTGCGGCCGTGCGACGGGTGCAGTTGCACCCATCGCACTTTTCACTTTCTGCATAGCAGACAGTGAAAAGCTGCACAGGGCCGTGGCAGGGGGCCCCTGCACTGCCCATGGCAGTGCAGGGGCCCCGCGACTCCCCATACCACCAGCCTTTTCCTGGCGATTCAAACCGCCAGGAAAAGGCTGGCGGTAGGGGGACTCATAATCCTCTGGGCAGCGCGCTTTCACTGCGGTCGTAATACTGTGGATTTCACCGCCAGCTTGCTGTTGGTGAAATCCGCCACAACAACTCTGGCGGTCTTTGACCGCCAGGGTTGTAATGACCCCCTATATTTTTATCTTTAAAATAACACAAAAACGAATAAAATCGGATAAGGGGAACTGAAGATATGAATTTTTAAAGAATTATTGTTTTTTAGCGCTTAGAAACAAAAAGCGCCAATTGTGTAATCTGGTTACACCTCGACCGGGGCAAAGTCAAAGTTTAAGACCAACCGCGATGGAGCCCTGCTCGGCTACAGCTCGCAGGAGGCCTCGGCCAAAAGTTTACCTTCGGACTTCGTCTCTTTTCTGAAGATTTTTTTCAAGGGGACAAACCTACCAGTCCAAACTGACCTACTGGAACTCTTCTCTGGATACGCGTCACGGGAGCCCTTGGTGGAGATTTTTACCTTCGGACTTAGTCATTTTTTCGAGGTGAAAATCCTTAGACCGGGGCAAACCTGGTTCTTGATCTGACGTCCCTGGAGCCCTCCTCGGATACGCTGGCTGGGAGGTCCCGGTCAACTTTTAACCTTCAGAGTTAGTCTCTTTTTTGGAATTTTTCTTCACTGGGATGAACCTGCAAATCAGGCCGGGTTGTGGCTGAGGCAAGCCGGCTAGAGTTGCCGCGGCGGGTCGGTCCCCCTATGGAGCTTTTTTTCAAAAGTACTCCAAACTTCTGGGGCTTCTCCCAGATGTTTTTTTAAGGTTCTTTTGGGGTCCACAGCTCACCCCAAGGGTCCAGAAGCTCTGAGATGATCCTTGGGGGTGCGGACTGCAACTCCCAGAATGCACCTGGCACAAACTCCTTTTTGGCCACTGGGCAGTGGTCAGCTGGTTGATGTCTTCAGGAGTTGGTGCAGGGGACTCTGGTTAGCAATTTTTCACCTGTAGCAAACAGGGAGTCCCTCCTTGAACCAGTTGAAGCCAGGCAAAGTCCTTCTTGTGGTGAAGCCCAAGTGTGCAGCTGTTGCAGTCCTTCTGAGTGCAGGTTCCAGGTGCAGGCCAGGGGTCCAGCAGGGCAGTCCTTCTTCTTCTGTAGTTCTTCCTGGTAGGGATGTGGTAGGGTACTGAGGTGTGGGTGCAGGTCTGCCAGTTGTATCCTTGCTTCTGGGTGAAAACCAGGGGGGTCCTGATTCTCCAATTAGGTGCAGGGTCCTTCCCCCTGTGATGACCACTTCCTGGGAAGTGTGGCAAAAATCAATCCCAGGAAGCAACATTCTTCAAAAATCCATCATGGCTGAATCTGATTTTTGGAGGTTACATCTGGCTGAGCCCACCCACTGGTGTGGCTAAAAATCATAAACACACCCCTCTCCTGCCCTCCTTCAATCTAATCAAGGGGGCACCTAGTTGTCCGGGGTTGCAGGATGTGGGGGTGTTGCTGGGATGCTCCTGCGTTTGAAGACCAGTTTGGCAGCCCTACCCCTTCCTGCCTCATCAACTGCCGAGGGGAAATTCCCTTCCACAGGCACATCCCTTTGTGTGAAGCCAGGCCACTTCACAGCTCATCAAGGGAGCCTGGCCAGGCTGCCAGAGGCTGGTCAATCAGAGCACAGCAGTAAAAACAATGCAGGGCTGAAATTGGCAACTTTTCAGGTAAAGTTTAAAACTCTTTACCTGAACAAGTTATATTAAATCCAACAACTGGAAGTTGTGGGATTTATTTTAACAATTAATATGATACCAAACTCATGGTATCCATTACTTAAGGGGACTTTAAAAATTAAAATAAAGTCTCCCCATTCTAGCCTATGAAGGCCATTCACTAAAATGAGGGAAAACAAATTTGGCTGTGCTTACCTCACCAGGGCTTATAAAACTACTTCTATAAGGTCCCTGCTTATAGTTACATGGCACCCAGCCCTAGGGGCACATACGGCACACCTAAAGGGTGACTTATATGTAAAAATAAGGTAGTTTAAGACTTTAGAACTACTTTTATTCCCAAAGTCGATTTTGCATATAACTTTAATTTAAAAGCAGCCAGCAAGGAAGGCCTGCTTTAAAATGACACTGGGCACCTCAGCAGTGCACCTTGCTGTGGTCCCTAAACCTACATGCCCTACCATATACTAGGGACCTATAGGTAGGTTAACTTAGCCAATTATAATTAGCCTAATTTGCATATTGATTTTACACAGAGCACAGGCCCTGGGACTGGTTAGCAGTACCCAGGGCACCATCAGAGTAAGGAAAACACCAGCAAAAAAGTGGAAAATGGGGGCAAAAAGTTAGGGGGCCTCTGCAATCAGCCCTGTTTTCTGACACATTTAAATTACCCAACAATACGAAATGGTGCTCCAGAATCCTGCTATGTTTTAGACTAAAGTACAATAGCCTGGGGAAGGGGACAAGGAAATACTCATGTCACACTGAAAGCAGTTCTACAATGCCCACTTCACCAGGGGATATTTGTCCCAATGGAGTCATGGGGGTAGTGCTAATGTCACTCAAATAGGCCACATATTTGGAATGGAAATGGACACTGTAGACTTCATGTGCAATATGTCAGGGTGACATGTACCTAAGGTCCACAACACAATGAATCAGCAAGCCTCAGGGAAATGACCACTAATATCTGGCACCCCTTACAATGACATACTCTGAGTACTTCAGTAGATACCATTAGTCCTTTGGATGTTGGAGAGGCCCAGAGATTTGCTAGTACTTGTTAGAGACCCTCAATATTTTGCCAAATTGGAAGCTACACCATTGTCTCCATTATGGGCATGCAGACCCAGATGTCTGCTGGATGAATGGCTGTACTCAAAGACATAAGATTTTAACATAACTGCAAGTCACTCCATGATGCATGCCAACAGTCAGGTTACAAACCTTACCCATTTCACATGTGCTAAGCACTGTGCTGTGTGATTCTACATCAATAGCACAGAAATGCACATTGTGGCTTAAGGTTCTAGGCCTACCTGTCATGTCCCTCATTACTACTGCGTCTGTACATGCCAAATGACATGCTATGATGCATGAGAGTATGTGTCAGCCAATAAACAATGGTGACACACTCCTGTATGTGGCACACCATGAAACGTATCCCCATTGTAAATGTCTTATTCTATACACAGGTTTCCATGCACATATATGTGAGGGAATACAGACATCTTCCCACAAACATAGGTAGACCATGCATGAAACAGCAGCTTACAGATGTTTTGGAAATGAAAAAATGACACATGCTGACATGTAGGCACAAGGAATGTTGGCAGCAGTGATGGCACATAAATCATGCCAATGGACATTCCCCACTTACCAAGGGAAAGAATTGATCAGAAGCTGCACCCAAAGCATAATGCATGCTTTGTCACAAGTATGATGGCCATCTTCACATTGCAGACTGCATTGAGGTATCAGCACCCATAATACACTGAAGACAAGAAGCCTCTGGGTGGCAGATGCCAAAATGATCATTTACCCACACACATGACTGAGGACAGTGAGCCATCACTTCCTTACGTATGGCCTGTAACATTGAGGAGTAGTGGTCTGTTGCATAGGATTTACACCCACTATAATAACAAACAGTACTTGCTTGATCACTGTACACAGCCATATGTTCTCCTTGGAGAGCAAGTTGTTTGTGGATTGTACACAGTTGTGACCTAGGTTCCTGGGCCAATAGGCAAGGCTCATCAGTCTACAACACGTCACCTCTACACAATCACTCATCTACTGTGTTACTGTGTGGCTCATTCCTAATCAGCAGGGGGAGCTGATAGAACCTAAAACATTCACTTGGCAATGTGATAGTTAGGAATATGCTCTGTATTCATCCCCTTGTGGCAGCTGTGCTGTCCTCAAACACTCATCAAGGTGGACCATTAGGGGGTCATGGTCCATCGGGCACCCCATCCACGTTGGGAGGACATCCCCAGCTAGACCTCAACGATCTTCCTGGCCCATCGTCTCAGGTCCTCCCTCCTTTTCCAACAGTGGGTGCTCTGCGGGCTGTGGACCCCCAGGGTCGGCAACATCTTGGTGACAGTTCTCCATAGTTCCTTTTTCTGATGGGCATTGACCTGGATGGGTGCAAAAGACAAATCAAAAGATTATAATCACAAAGTTCATCACAGATGATTGAGTCACATACTTGTCAGTAACACCAAGCTATGACTTTTCTGTTTGTTAAACCTCCCCAAGTGTGACATACACAGGCCAATAAGTACAGGGACATGACTACAGACATACTTATTTGCATCTGCAGACTAACCCATTACCCTGCTAATGGCCTACAATGACTAAGCAAGCATGCTGACATCGGGCAGCCCATGCACTAGCAACCTGTACTGTGATGTGAGCCACAATATAACACTACACATCTATATGGCTTCTGAAGAGTAAACTCCTTAGGCATGAATGGACCAATACATTCACACTCTGTGGCAATGACTCATTGCATACAGTCCCTACAGGCAACTGCCAGAGTACAAATGTCAACATTACACAGGATTAACAATCAAGGGGCTGACATGGTGGCTACAGAAAGTGTCTTCCTTTTCCATTTATGGACATGTGGACTAACAAATGCAGACCCATGCCACTTCAGGGGGTGGTGTTTTGAGTTATGTAACTGTAACACAGAACACGCCTTTGGACATATGTGTCTATCCTACAGTTGTGGCATCCAACAAACAAAGGCCGGCATTGAACAGTTTCTGATATGTGACCAAGATGCTGAGTCACATATCATGGCCTCCTAGGAATCAACACACCTTCTGCCCTGTGGGACTGTCAGATATGCAATTAGCCTCTACAGGACATTTATGACTTGTGTGAAGGTCACAATAGAGCTGTTAGAGTAAGGGATGTGTCATGAGTCTAAAACACACATTGACAATGATTCTAAATGCACACATGGACTAGAGTAACAATTTACCTCTAAACCCATTCCTTTTGTAGTCAAAGGAATGAGGCATTAAGGGAAGGTTATCCCTCCAGAGCCTCATATTGGCCACATGACAGGATGTGCTTGGGAACATGGAGAGGGCACAGTGCCACAGTTGCTTAGCCACAGTGACTCTATCACAGCCTAGACTAGGTCCCATACTGGGAGTTACATTTGACAGGCCCTGAAAGAATCCGGACCAGGACTACCGCCACCAGAAACATAGCACCATAGCTGGTCTCTTCGCCCAAAGGCCAAGGAATCCCAACAGCATATGTCCAGAGGGGCAGACTCCAGCAGGGAGACCTTGCTCGGTCTTCCCTGCCATCACAGGCTCCATCAGGGAGCCCTGAGCCATCCTCACCTCCTGGGTCAACAGAGCAGCTGCTTCCCGCTGCTTCGCTCCTCTTCTCCTAGCTGAGCCCCCGCTCCAACAGCTTTGTCCCGGTTCCCTGCCTAATTTTTAGGCCCTGCTGCGTCCAGTGCAGCTCCTGGGCTCCAAAGGCCAGCTGTGGGCACTCGCTGATGGCAGGCCCGGCAGTGATTCTGTTCTCCCACCACCAAGCACAGCACAGCCTCACTCCAAGGATCCCCGACATGAATGAGAGTCCACTTGTGCCCTGGGGGCACCTGACAGAGCGATCTGTGGGAAAACTGTCAGTGGCTGTGGTCCTGTGGTTCGGACCATCTTTCACTGGGGTAGGGTCCACATAAAAACAAGGGGAGTGAAGCGCATTCAACTTGCGCTAGGGTTGACAGGGTGAGGAGTTGTACACAATGCTCACCACACGCTTGTGTTCAGATGAGGGGAGTGTGTTTCGTCGTGCGTGGTCAAAGCACAAAGTCTAGGGCCACCCAGGTGCTATAGTCAGAGGACTTGGGGCAGTACTGGCAAGAGAGGGAAATCCTCTGCTGACCCCTGGGAGAACACTGGTAGGCATACACAGGGCAGATAGCCATGGACATAGAAGCCAACACCCTAAAGGCAGGTAGGGGCGGTTCCTCCTGGCAGTCCAGTAGTGACCAGGGGAACCAAAGTCAGGGAGGATCTGGCAGGCAGGGCAACAAGCAGAAAAGCAATTCAGATGAGTCCTTTGTGCCACCTAGCAGACACCAGGAAGCAGAACAACAACAGAAGAGCAGTCTAGATGAGCCCTTTGGTGCTGTACAACAGTCCTTGTGACAGATACTCTGTTCTAGTTCCAAAAGTGCTGTAAAAATGTGAGGGAAGACCTTGTGTACTTATACTCATCTTATGCAATCTCCACAAAAGGAGGGGAAGGGGGTCCAACCAGCCCTAATTGGTTCTAGGAGTATCCCCTCACTACTCCAGCACAGGCTCCAGACATCAGTGGTGGGGGGGGGGGGTTAAAGCAAGCCCCTTTGTATGAGACCAGACACAGCCTTTATAAATAAATGCAGGTGTGCCTCACCTGTCCTTCTCTCAGCCCAGGCAGACCATTCAGTTTGTAGATGCACCTCTATGACTCCTCCACCCTTCCTGTGTACAGGCTGTCTGAAAAGTATTCACAAAGTCCAGCTGTCACTCTGCCCTAGGTGTGGATTGGAGTCAAGCTGAAAAACACCAGAGTCATAAGCACAGAGAAATGTCCACTTTCTAGAAGTGGTGTTTCTATAAAGGTGATAAAAATCCACTTACACCAATAAGCAGCATTTCTTACTACGATTACAACCATACCAAACATACCTAAGCTACCCCTCATACATCAGACAATACCACCTAGACATAAGGTAGGGCATTTCCACTATATACCTATGAGAAAGGCAGCACTCACAGCAGTAAGAAAACAAATAGGCTGTTTGTCACTACCAGGACAGACCACATAACTAGGCACATGTCCTCCCTTACATACATAGCACCCAGCCCATTGGGCTGGCTAGAGCCTACCATAGGGTGACTATGTGTAGTAAAAGGGAAGTTATAGGCCTGGCAAGTAAATTTAGATGCCAGGTCCCTGTGGAAGTAAACTGTACATGTCAGCCTACACTAGCAGGCCTGAGAAAGGTTTGAAAAGCTACTTCTGTGGTTGGTGCAAGCAGCGCTGCAGGCTCACTAGTAGCAATTCATTTACAGGCACTATAGGGATTCCACTGTACAAGAGACTTGTAAGTTGAATGTAAATTGAATTTGCTACCCAGGTGTAAGCCAATCATACCAAGTTTAGAAGGGAGAGCACATGCACTTTAGCACTGATCAGCAGTGGTAAAGTCCCCAGAGTCCTAAAGTCAGCAAAAAGGGTCAGAAACAAATAGGAGGAAGGCAAAAGGTTTGGGCATGACCTTGCCAAAAGAGCCAGATCCAACATAACCCCCACCAGCTTGAAGACAGGAGAGACCAATAAATACCTTGATGGACTTCCCTGATGGGGGCTATAGAAAAAGGACCCTGGCCTGCAACTGCAGGGCCATGTTCCAATTCCATGCCAAACTGAACCCAATTGGATCCCTCTGTCTATGCTTCCCAGACAATCTAAACTAACCCATGGAGGTGTCCTAGTTGTCTGTGGCCAGTGTCAGGTCTCAGGCCAGGCCCAGGCCTTTGGTCTATGAAACCTCCCTGAGTGGGGGTTGGTAGCCACAGGTGCATAGCTTACTCTCTCCACTCTACTGCCCACCAATTCAGGGGTGCTACCCGGCCACTGGTCCTCCAGCCTAGGGACTGGTCGCATATACTGAATAGGAGTCTGGGAGAGTCCTTCCTCCCCCTGCCGCTCCTTCTAGTATTCCATACCCTCCTTTTGGGAATGGTACCCTCAGAATCCAGAACTGCCAGGGTGCTTGTGTCAGTCGTCCTTCTTAGCTCACCTACCAGCTCAGGGGAGTTCCTCTGTAACTGGCTTCCCAACCAAGGGTCCTCACCCTCTGGCTGAACTGGGCTCAGGGAAGTGTCCTTCTCCCCCTGCCCCTTCTAAAGTTCTGCACTCTCCCACCAGGAGTGATACCCCTAGAAGCAAAAATGGTAGGGTTGCTAGTGACAGCTGTAGCTACCTCCAGGTCAAGGGGGGCTCCCTGGACCTGGTTTTCCAGCCCATGGTCTGTACCCTTGAGCTGGACATGAGTTAGGGGAGAGTCCTCCCTTTCTCTCTAAGCCTCCCCCTGAGAGTTGTGCACCCTCCCAGCAGGAGTAGTACCCCTAGAGGACATAGCAGTAGGGACACTAGTGACAGCTGCCTTTATCCCCAGGTCAAGGGAGTTTCCATTGACCTGGCTTCCTGACCTAGGATCTGTACCCTTAGGGGGAACTGGAGTTAGGGGAGAGTCACCCTATCCCTCAAACATTTCCTCTCAGAGTTCTGCACCTTCCCTTCATCAGTGGTGCTCCTAGGGGACAAAATAGCAGTGACACTGGTAACAGTGCCCTTTATCCCCAGGTCAAAGGGGCTTCCCTGAACCTGGTTTCCCAGCCTAGGGTCTGTACCCTTGGGTGGGACTGGAGTTAGGGGAGAGTCGTCCACCTCCCACAAACCTCTCAGTTGAAGTTTCTGCACCCCCCTTGCGGGGTGGTACTACTGGTCGGAGTAGCTGGTGGGACACTGGTTCCATTCGTCCTCCCATTTTCTCCTGACACTAGGGGATCACCCTCATGGGATGACTTCCCAGTATAGACTAAGGGCCTGATTCTAACTTTGGAGGACGGTGTTAAACCGTCCCAAAAGTGGCGGATATACCACCTACCGTATTACGAGTTCCATAGGATATAATGGACTCGTAATACGGTAGGTGGTATATCCGCCACTTTTGGGACGGTTTAACACCGTCCTCCAAAGTTAGAATCAGGCCCTAAGTTCCCTCCCTGGGGCCCCCTCGGCGTACTTTCCAGGATCTGCAGTGGGGCATAGGATCATCTAAAACCCCCAACCTCCACACTATGGGACCTGTCTGGGTTACTCTGAACCTCCCCCGCCCTCATTTGGTGGAACCTGAGCCATTCACTTTTGGGTCACTACCCAGTGCCTTACCAGCTCCTCCAGCACTCAGCCAGAGGTCAGACTCCTTTGCAAGTTCGCTGGGGTCAGACAATTTACTCTGCAACAGGTGTTGGTGAAGCCCTGGAATACAGTAATAGAACATGTGCTGTCTTACAATGAGATTGAACAGCCCTTCATAAGTGTTTGCTGTGCTACCCTTCATCCATCCTTCTAGTGCCTAGCAACAATTCTTCACAAAATCCTCCCAAGACGGGTGAGACCGCTTCTTGCTGCCTCTAAACCTCAACCTGTAGTCTTCAGGGGTGAAATCATACCATTTTATCTGGGCCTCTTTGATGAGGGGATACTCCTGCCTATCACTCCCTTCTAGGGCCAGTAGGGCACCCCTCACCTTCTCAGGAATATAGCTCCGTAGGCCAGTCCCCCAATCCTTCTCAGGGATCCTGTGGGCAACCAGAGATTCTTAACACTCCCTTAGCCACTGACGTATGTCTTCCCTCTTCTTGAACCCAGACACCAGGTCTGTGGGTAGGTATGGATTGCCACTGACACTACAGTCAATTATGCTGCCACCACTGGTCTCTACCTTCTGGGCTGGTGAGTCCAGATTTGTCAGAACGTGCTCTAGAGCGACTCTGTCCCTGGCAAAGGACCTTTCAGCCCCTGCCATCCTCTCCTGGACTAAGGCCATCTCTACCTCAGCTCTCCTCTTCTCCACGGCCATCCAGGCCAGCTGTAGCCTCAGGTCCCTCTCTTCCCACCTTTCTCTGAGCTCCTCAGGTGACAAGGAATGGAAGGTGACAATGCACCTAGGAAAGGACCCAGTAAGGGACTCCCTATCTATGAGGTCCTTTCTCTCTACTGGCGTCCCTGGCCGGCCATCTTCTCACTCTGTGTCAAACTCTCTGGGTTCACTGTCCCCCTGGGGTGTGGACTGGGGACCCTCTATCAACCATTCAATCAATCCGTATTTGTAAAGCGTGGCTACTCACCCGTGAGTGTCTCAAGGAGCTGGGGGTTGGGGAAGGGCCTCATCTGAAGAGCCACATCTTGAGGTTCTTCCTGAAGATGGTGAGTGACGGGCTTTGTCTGAGGTGCAGGGGGAGTTTGTTCCTGCTCTTTGCTGCAGTGTAGGTAAAAGATCATCCTCCAGCTGTAGTTTTGCGTATGTGAGGGATGGTAACCAGGGCCATTTGGGCAGAGCGGAGGGATCTTGCGGGGTGTGGAAGGAGACACGGTGGTTTATGTAGGCTGGTCCTTGGTTGTATATGGCCTTCTACGTGTGGGTGAGAAGTTTCAAGGTGATTCGCTTTTCAACTGGTAGCCAGAGGAGGGTCCTCAGGTGTTGGGGATGTGTTCTCAGCTATCTTGGTCCAGAATGAGTCTGGTGGCAGTGTTCTGGATGAGTTGAAGGTTTTTGGTGTTCCTAGTTGAGGTGCTAGCGTAGATGGCATTGCCTTAATCGAGCTTGATCGTGGGTAAGACGTGGGTGACTGTCCTGCAACAGTCGGCTGGGATCCATCTGAAGATCTTCCGGAGTTTGGGGAGTGTGTGCCAGCACGAGGAGGTGACAGAGTTTACCAGGCGGGTCATGGATAGGGAGGAGTCGAGGATGGATCCTAAGTTGTGGGTGTGCTCGGTCGGCGCAGGGGGGGGGCGCTGAGGAATATGAGCCCCCATGAGTCGTCCCAAGCTGTGGTGGAATTTCAGAAGATGATGAGCTGTCCTGTCGGAGTTGAGCTTGAGGCAGCTTTCTCTCATCTAGGCGTTGACTGCTTCCATTTCTGCGTGAAAGTTCCTTTTGGCTGTGTCCTGGTCTTCAGTGAGGGAAATGATGAGTTGTGTGTCATCAGCATACGATACGATGTTCATACTGTCGCTTCTGGCGATGGCAGCAAAAGGGGCCATGTATATGTTGAACAGTGCAGGACTCAGTGAGGATCCTTGGGGGACTTTGCAGTTGACTCCTGTGGGTTAGGAGGTGTAGGGTAGGAGTCTGATCCTCTGCATCCTCCCCAAGAGGAAAGAGTGGATCCATTCTAGGGCTCTTCCCTAGATTCCTATGTCATGGAGTCTGGTGGTGCAGAGTACTGTGGAAGACCACGTTGAAAGCTGCTGAGAGGTCAAGGAGTATGAGTGCTGTGGTGTGGCTGCGGTCTAGGAGTAATCAGATGCCATCTGTGGCTGCCAGGAGTGCTGTCTCTGTGCTGTGCTTGCTGCGGAAGCTGACTGAGAGCTTTCCAAGGAGTTGTTGGCCTCAAAATTCCGTAATTGTGCGTTGATTGTTTTCTCTAGTGCTTTGGCGGTGAAGGGTAGCAGCAAGATAGGGCGGAAATTCTTTAGTTCTGATGGGTCGACCGAAGGATTCTTCAAGAGAGGGTGTATTTTGGAATGCTCCCAGTCCAAAGGGGAGGTGCCCGTGCTGATGGAGCAGTTGATTGTGTTACGAAGCTCGGGGGCGATGGATATAATGGCTCTGATGTAAATGTGGTGTGGACAGGGCTCCAAGGGGCCAGTCGTGGATGGTCTGGGTGGAATCTGTAGGAGTGGGTCGGTTGCAGGTTCCAGTGACAGGTGACAGAAATCTGTTGTAGATGTCATGGATCTTGTGGTGGAAGAAAGAGTCCTCATTACTCTCATAGTCCTCCTCAGGGTCACCCTCAGAGCCATCCCCCACTTGGTCCTCCTTTACAGTAATTACCCAGTGAGCCTCCTCAGAATTAAACAGGGCTTTCCGAAGGTCCCACATAATGGATTCTCCACTAACAGGTATGCTCCTCTTCCTGAAGAATGCCTCTAACTACCCCTCTGTATAGAACAACATGTTATCTTGGTCAAAGTTAGATTCCATTTTGAATTGGACAACCACAAGTGTAAACAATAAGAGTCCCAAGTGCAAGAATCTGAAACAGGAATAATACATAAAAATTACTGTTATGAGAGAACAGGAGAAACGTAAAAAAGAATTAGACCATGTAATGTTCTAGATGCAATTTGTGGTGCAACAATGAGTCACAATGGTATTGTGTAAGCAAGAGCCCTATTCTCACCGCTGTCAGGAATAAGGCCATGCGCGGTCCAGGTCTCGCCCGAAACTCCGCTGCGTGGCTCTGCGGCACCTTATGCGCCCCACTTGTCATCCCCTCTTGTTCCAAAGGTAGCCATCAGCATCGTCTGCCCTGTGGCAAAGCTCAGTGCTATTCCATGAAGGGACTACAATTCCCATGTTTTCAGAGGCAGCAGCCATCTTGGGGTGTGGCAGGCCTATAAAGCCCAGCTACACCCAAGCACCTTGCTAACTATTTTGAAGACTGTGATGCAGTCAGACCTCATGGGGGTTTCTCTGAAGAAGAGCAGAGTTGCTGAATGGCAGTGACATCCAACCGAAGTATCCTTGTTTCCATGATGCATTCAAAAATGAGTAGGACGTACTCGTAGCGGTAAGGCCTTGATGAATCCAATTTTGGAGGAAGTAGTAACTTCCAAAAGTAAAGCGCCCCTTAGCACAACGAGCAAAGCATTTTCAGTTTCCAGAGTACAGTGGCCTTGGCGCACGGATCAAAGCCGTTTCAGAGCACAGGTGTAAAGAGCTCTTTGCATAGCAATTCAAGCATTTCAGTTCACAGATGTAAAGCGCTCTAGGCATAGCAATTCAAGCTCTTTTGTTCACAGATGTAAAGCGCTCTAGGCACGGCAATTCAAGCGCTTCAGGTCACAGATGTAAAGCGCTCTTGGCACAGTAATTCAAGCGCTTCAGTTCACAGATGTAAAGCGCTCTTGGCACGGCAATTCAAGCGCTTCAGTTAACAGATGTTAAGCACTCTTGGCACAGTAATTCAAGCGCTTCAGTTCACAGATGTAAAGTGCTCTTGGCACAGCAAATCAAACGCTTCAGTCCACAGGTGTAAAGTGCTCTTGGCACGACAATCAAAGCGCTTCAATTCACAGGAGTAAAAGGTTCTTGGCACAACAATCAAAGTGATTCAGGCCACTTGAGTAAAAGCGCCCCCTTAGCATAATGAGCATAGCGCTTTAAGGCAAGACAAGTAAAAGCGCTTCCTGGTATTATGAGTAAAGCGCTTTGAGTTCAATGAGTAAAAACTTTTCAGCCTTTATAGTTGTGAATGTGAATGTATTTTTGGGAGATAAGCAAATCATAGTTTACATTGTTCTTTGAAAAGCTTAAGATGTGAAAAGCATATTTACTTCTTTGAGATTTTCTAGGTCATGATCAAAGGTTTATGTTGTGAATGCATAGATTTTACAGGATTGATATTCTGAGTATAATCATAGTCCAAAACTCTTGCCATCTCTTGGTTCTGAGGTCGTAGTTTATTCTTGTTCCATGTTTCAAAGAAGGGGCTTTGCACTCATGTCAAAAGGGTTCTCCATCTGATATCTCGGAGATGCGTTTAGTCTGGAGTCTATTGATGAGTTACATTTCTATGAATGAGTAAATGCATATTTGTTCTAACCTTTTCTGTTCAGATCTCTCTCCCTGCTGTTCCCTACCCTAATACCCTTCCCCCCGACTGGCTTCATCATAACTCTGTGCTATAATAGATTTCTGAGTTGGTGACGCCGGAAGGTGGGCCTTTTGTTCAGCGATGTGCAGATCACGAGGAAAGGACACTCTGACAGAATAGTGAGCCCACAATTTTATATTTTCCTCTTGGTCTGTACGTGAGCTGGGCAAAATGGCCTCCCTAGATACCTTTATGCAAGTAGTCACTCAGATGCAAAGGGATTTGACGGACTCAAAAAATGTTACAGCTGATTTAGTGAATAAAGTAACTCAGTTACAGAGATAGGTGGATGGTTCTGAATCTGAGTCTCGTCCTACGCCTTCTGCACCTACTAACATAGCTGTGAATGTGCCCACACTGATTCCTTTAGCTGCACTAGAGAGGTTTTCTGGGGACCCCAATAAGGTTCTAATTTTTCTGACACAGGTGGAACTACATTTTATGTGTCGGCCTAGTGCCTTTCCAGACGCACAATCTAGAATTGCATTCATTATATCATATCTGAATGGTGAAGCAGCTACTTGGGCAGTGCCATTAGTCTGATTAGACAGTCCTTTTTTATATAACTGACATCGTTTTGTAGAAGAATTCGTAAAGGTTTTTGACAAACGTGCAATCACTATGTCTGCAGGCAAAGAGCTACTAGAATTACGTCAAGGAAAAAGACTTGATAAAAGGTCAGCAGTATTTTATCAAGGGCTAAAAGACGAACTAAAAGATGTATTGGCCCAAGTTGAACCACAACCAGAAACTTGCACTGATTTAATTAATCTAACCATAAGGATAGATCACAGACTTTCAGAAAGAAAAGGAGTAAGGAAAAAATGGGAAAAAACAAACTGTCGAATGGAAAGATCCAGACACTTTCAATTGCCTTCAGATTCTATGATAGAACCGATGGATATCCGAACTGTTTGCCAAACACTGACCAAAGAGGAGAAAAACATGCAACCAAAAAATGGTCAGTGTCTTTACTGTGGGCAAAAGGGTCATTTCATAAAAGAATGTCAAAAGAAACCCAAAGGTAAAAAAAACATTTGTGACTAGGAAAAAGATAGCGGTTGCTTTGGAAAATTCACAGGAAAACTAAAGTGCCCCAAAAAAAAACGAAGGGGACCTCTTGGGTAAATTGACAATCCCTTCAGTGTGCTCTTGCACAAATCGTTATGTCAAACATATCCGAATTTTAGTACAAATAACTGTGCGGGGAAAAAGACATAATGTACAAGTTCTAATTGATTCAGGGGCAACAGGAAATTTTGTGGACCAACAAACTGCACTAGACTTGCATATACCCAGTGTCAAGAAAAAGGTTCCAGAAGTTGTGTATGCAGTTGATGGTAGTGAGTTAGCAGGAGGCCCTGTTACTAAACAAACCTCACAAATACAAATGATTTGCAAAGATGATGAGAATCAGAACTATTGTGAGATCATTCGCTTTGATATAATCCAAGCACCTCAATATGGTTTAATCTTAGGAATGCCTTGGTTAATGTTACACAATCCATGCATAGACTGGCACAACCAGGTTTTGCTTTTTTCTTCTTCTTGTGCAAAGAAATGTTTTCAATCAAGACAAAACAAAGAAGGAAATCCTCAACACTCCATTGCTACTGTGGTTGAGAAGGAAATTGATTTGCCATCACAGTATTCAGAATATACTGATGATTTCAGTGAAAAGAAAGCAAGCTCATTACCACCTCACAGGTCATACGATTGTCAGATCGACCTTGTACCCGGCATCCATATACCAAATTGTAGCGTCCATGCACTATCGGAGAAAGAAAATCAAGTCCTACAAGAATACCGTGATCAATGTTTAGCCAACAAGCTAATTCGGCCATCACGATCTCCAGCGACTTATCCACTGTCAAATGGCGATTTGAGGCCTTGTATTGACTTTAGAGTGATAAATCAGATCACGGTTAAAAATAAATATCCACTGCCTCTCATATCAGTCTTGTTAGATCAGGTAAAATCAGCCGTCATTTATACTAAGCTTGACTTATGAGGTGCTTATCACCTAGTTCGAATTCAAGAGGGAGATGAGTGGAAAACTGCTTTTAAGACTCGTTATGGCCTCTTTGAGTATCTAGTGATGCCGTTAGGTCTGTGTAATGCCCCAGCAGCCTTTCAATATTTCCTAAACGATGTTCTGATAGAATATCTAGACATCTTTGTCATCATTTATATTGATGATATATTGATTTATTCAAACTCTGAAGATCTACATGAAGAACATGTTAAAAAAGTATTAAATACTCTACAAAAACATAATTTGTTTTGTAAGCTAAGTAAAAGCGAATTTCATACCAAAGAAGTTGAATTTCTAGGAGTCATTTTAACACCTGACGGCATGCAAATGACTGAAAGAAAAACACAAGCTGTACCCGAATAGCCCACACCAAAATCAGTAAGTGATATTCAATGTTTTGTAGGTTTTGCAAATTTTTATCAACGCTTCATCCATCACTTCTCCCAAAAGGTGACACCAAACACCAAATTGCTAAGAAAAAAGGCCGTCTTCAACTGGTCAGAGAATGAGAAAGCATTTCAAGATTTGAAAAAGGCTTTTACTACCGATCCCTTTCTAGCTCACCCTACTGTGGAGGAACCATTCATCGTGGAAGCTGATGCATCTGATGTTGCCGTTGGGGCCATCCAGTCTCAACACCATCGAGAAACTGGACAATTGCACCCCATAGCATATGCGTCAAGTAAATTGAATGGAGCAGAACAGAATTACACCATAGCAGAAAAAGAATTACCAGCAATTCGTAATGCTTTTAAAGAATGGAGACTATGGGGGTCATTTCAACCTCGGCTGTCTTTTCACAAGACCGCCGAGGGACCGCCGTGCTGAAGACCACCAGTGCTGGCGGTTTTCCGCTTGGCGAATTATGACTGCTGGCAGCCCTCCGTCCTTTTCCGGACGGAGAGCCGCCAGCAGCCATACTGGAAGTCGGCGGGGAAGTGGAGGTTACTTCACCTCCACCGCCCCGTCAGCAGAACACCGCCCACCGAATCACATTATGTGATTCGGTGTGGCGGTGTTCTGTTGACGGGGTGCTGGCAGCGGACAGCCCCTATGGATCCCGTCCCCTCCCGGAGGATAAACGGACCAGGTAAGTTGATCGTCCTTTAGGGGAGGGGGTGAGGGGGTGTTGTGTGTTGTGTGCGTGCATGGGGGTGTGCGTGTGAGTATGAAGAGTGTGTGTGTGAGTGCGTGTATGCATGCAGGGGTTTAGTGTGTTTGGAAATGTGTGCGTGTCTGCCTGTATGGATGTGTGTGTATGTCTGAATGTGGGTGTGTGTGTATGACTGTGTATGTCTGTTGGCATGCTTGTTCGTGTGTGTGCGGGTATGTGTGTTGGTGGTGTGTGCATGCGTGTCGGGTGTGTGTCTGTATAGTGATGTCGGGGGTCGGGGTGGGGAGGGGGGTCCTGTCACCTTATGGGGGTGGCATGGTGGTGGGGGGTGTCGGGGAAGGACTCGGGGTGGGGTGGGGGGTGGGGGAGACCCCTATCAGTGCCAGGGAAGGGATTCCCTGGCACTGATAGTGCTTACCGCCATGGATTTCATGGCGGTGCCCAACCCCATGAAATCCATGGCGGTCAGCCGGGTCATGATACCGCCGGCGGTCTTGTGACGGCCGCCGGGCTGTAGACCCAAGTCTCCAGCCCAGCGGTTGTCTCTGCCATGGCGGTCGGTTCGGAGAAGTGGTGGATGACCATGGCGCCAACCGCCAGGGTTGTAATGAGGGCCATTATCTTTTGGGAGCGAAACACACCATAACTGTATATTCTGATCATAGAAATTTACAATTTACGAGTTCTGCCATACTACTAACTCCTAGACAACTAAGATGGATGCTATTCTTTGCAGAATTTGATTTCATAGTGACTTTTATACCTGGAATAGATAATCGTAAGGCTGATGCATTATTTAGACAAGATTCTTCAATCACACCTACTGAACAAAAACCCAAGCCTATTAAAACGCCTTCAAAAGTGTTGTGTTTAGTAGCTGCCGAGAAATTTTTTCATCTCATTCTTAATCATTTTCACATCACTAAGTGGCAAGAGTGGTTACAACAAGACACCAAGAGGTCTATTCAACAAGGTTTACCTCTACATGAATCTCGAGTATTCCTGCCTACTGAGGAGTTAAGAGAAACAGTTTTTCATTGGTTACACAGTCATCCTCTGGCAGGTCACCCAGGTCCTCAAAAAACAATAGAACTCATGAAAAGGTATTTTTGGTGACCTACATTTGTTCACTACCTTAAGCAAATGCTTCAATCATGTGAAGTATGTGCAAGATGCAAAAGCGAACATAGCAAGCCCAAAGGTCTACTGATACCTCTACCCCTTCCCAATCATCCATAGGAACATAGCTCTATAGATTTTATTACTGGTCTTCCTCAAATAAAACAATGTATAACCATTCTAGTGGTAGTAGACAGTCTCACCAAGTATGCTCATTTCATTGCCTGTAAAGGGCTCCCAACTTCCGACACCTTAGCGACTTTCATCTTAGAAAATATAGTTCATCTTCACAGACTTCCAAGGGTTATCCTCTCTGATAGAGGAACACAATTTTCTGCGCGTTTTTGGTGCAAAGCTCTACAAATTGATTTGACTTTATCTACTAATCATCATCCACAAACGGATGGTCAAACAGAGAGACTAAACCAAACTCTGAAACAATATTTATGATGTTATGCAACAAAGCCTCCTAAAACCTGGCTGGATCTTTTGTGGCTTGCAGAACTGGCTTATAATAACTCTCAATACTCTTCAATAAACTCAACTCCTTTCTTTGGTTTATATGGGCATCATCCGCACATTTTACCAGTTACATTACCTGCCTCTACTCAAACCACTCCAGCAGTCATAAACATGCTAACACACATGAAAAAGGTACATTCACAATTACAAAAAATCTTCGTCAAGCAAAGAAAAAATATAAAATGCAATATGACAAAAAACACTAGCCTGGTCCTCAGTATACAAACAAAGATAGAGTTTGGTTATCCACAAAAAAATTTGTATTAAAAAATAAAAATATGTTTCATCCAAAATTCATAGGGCCCTATGAAGTACTATGACACGTGAATCCAGTAACATATAAGCTAAAATGACCATCGTCTTTGAAAATTCATCCGGTGTTTCACACTTCGCTTCTTAAACCTGCTTCGCCCTCAGGCGTCACACAACCTGCTCCTATATTATCCAAGGTCATTGGGAGTATGAGGTGCGAACTATTCTAGACTCTAAATATAGGGGGTCTTCCCTTTGGTACTTGGTGTCCTGGAAAGTATACAGATGGGAAAATGACTCTTG
Organism: Pleurodeles waltl; assembly: GCF_031143425.1. NCBI lineage: Eukaryota > Metazoa > Chordata > Amphibia > Caudata > Salamandridae > Pleurodeles > Pleurodeles waltl. The sequence continues at coordinate 928,363,566 of NC_090445.1, read as the reverse complement.
GGAACCTGCAAGACATGTTCATGCACCACGTTTGGTGAGACAATTTCACCTCCTCCATCCTGATAAACCAGGCCCTGGACCGCGCTTGGGCGAGGGGTGTAATGTCAGGAATAAGGCCATGCACGGTCCAGGTCTCGCCCGAAACTCCGCTGCGCAGCTCTGTGGCGCTTTATGCGCACCACTTGTCATCCACTCTTGTTCCAAAGGGGGCCATCAGCATCGCCTGCCCTGTGGCAAAGCTCATAGAGCTGCAGGTTCAGGACATTGGTGGACAAGATGCACTTATCAGTGCTATTCCATGAAGGGACTACGATTCCTATGTTGTTAAAGGCAGCAGCCGTCTTGGGGTGTGGCAGGCCTGTAAAGCCCAGCCACACCCAAGCACGTTGCTCACTATTTTGAAGACTTCAATGCAGTCAGACCTCGTGGGGGTTTCTCTGAAGAAGAGCAGAGTTCCTGAATAGCAGAGTGACATCCAACTGAAGTATCCTTGTTTCCATGGTGCATTCAAAAACGAGTAGGTCGTACTCACAGCGGTATGGCCTTGATGAATCCAATTTTGGAGGAAGTTTTTACTTCCGAAAGTAAAGTGCCCCTTAGCACAACGAGCAAAGCGTTTTCAGTTTCCAGAGTACAGCGGCCTTGGCGCAATGATCAAAGGCGTTTCAGAGCACAGGTGTAAAGCCCTCTTTGCATAGCAATGCAAGCGTTTCAGTTCACAGATGTAAAGCGCTCTAGACACGACAATTCAATCGCTTCACTTCACAGATGTAAAGCGCTCTTGGCACGGCAATTCAAGTGCTTCAGTCCACAGGTGTAAAGTGCTCTTGGCACGGCAATTCAAGTGCTTCAGTCCACAGGTGTAAAGTGCTCTTGGCACGACAATCAAAGCACTTCAATTCACAGGAGTAAAAGGTTCTTGCCACAACAATCAAAGTGATTTAGGCCACTTGAGTAAAAGCGCCCCTTTAGCATAATGAGCGTAGCGCTTTAAGGCAAGACAAGTAAAAACGCTTCCTGTTATTATAAGTAAAGCGCTTCAAGTTCAATGAGTAAAAACTTTTCGGCCTTTATAGTTGTGAATGTGAAAGTATTTTTTGGGGATAAGCAAATCATAGTTTTCATTGTTCTTTGAAAAGCTTAAGATGTGAAAAGCATATTTAATTCTTTGAGATTTTCTAGGTCATGATCAGTTTGTGTTGTGAAAGCATAGATGTTACAGGATTTATATTTTGAGTATAATCATAGTCCAAAGCTCTTGCAATCTCTTGGTTCTGAGGTCATAGTTTATTCTTGTTCCATGTTTCAAAGAAGGGGCTTTGCCCTAGTTTCAAAAGGGGTCTCCATCTGATATCTCGGAGACGCATTTAGTCAAGAGTCTATTGATGAGTTACATTTCTATGAATGAGTAAATACATATTTGTTGTAACCTTTTCTTTTCAGATCTCTCTGCCTGCTGTTCCCTACCTTAGTACCCTTCCCTTCCACTGGCTTCATCATAACTCTGTGCTATAATAGCTTTCTGAGTTGGTGACGCCGGAAGGTGGGCCTTTTGTTCAGCGACTTGCGGATCCTGAGGAAAGTACACTGTGACACCGCTGATCACCAATGTTAGAAATGGGGTTTCTGGCTTGCTAGGGTATGCACCTAAGCCAGGCAGAACCCACCACTCTAGTCAGTGCAAGGGTGTTACACACCCAAGATAACCCCTGCTCACCCCCTTGGTAGCTTGGCACAAGTAGTCAGGGATATCCCAGAGGCAATGTGTAAAGTGATTGCACAACACACACAACACACGTGATACAATAAATACACCACTAAAGAAACACAACACCAAGCTATATAAAAATAAACTGTATTGCATATACCATCATTAGACCAAACACAACATGTATCAGCATTACCATGCTACAAAAGCAGTTGTCAGAACATCACACAGGTTACAAGTACTCTGCAGAAGTAAGCAGTAGTCAGGTAAACATATAGCTTATTGGTGTTCTGCAACGCCAGCAGTAGTCAGGTTGTCATTATCACAAAAAATGCACGCATCAGCATAGACATAACATCAGAGATGTCAGGCACCATCATGAGTGCACATAAAGTGAAGCTTTCACCAATAGGGCAAGTCATAAATACCATAAACCCTCAATACAAATCACACAGGCCCTGAGACTATGCTGGCTACTCCCAACATGGTGAGTAGGACAAGTCATCAGGACATGGAGGATGTAGCATAAATGAGGAGGGCATAAGCTGTCATTTGGGAACTACACAATATCATGAATACCCCTTTCACGGTGGGGGGGGGCAGCCCCACTCCTCGTGCAGAGCTGTAGCCACAAAGAGTGACGGAGTAACCCTTCTTGAGCCTCCCCGTGGAAGAATCCGGATGGGGGCTAACGCCATCAGGAAAGCAACACCGTAGTTGGGGGGGTGGCTTCTGCTTGCTCTATCTCACCTCTCAAAGGCCAAGGAATCCCAACAGCAGATGTCCAGAGGGACACCCCCCCGCAGAGAGACGTCGCTTGGTCTTCCCCAACATCACTGGCTTCTTCATGGAGCCCCAAGCTCTCCTCACCTCCTGGGTCCGCAGAGCAGCTGCTTCCCTCTGCTCTGCTCCTCACTAAGCTGCCCACTCCAAAAGAACGATCCCGACTCTCTGCCTAACACCCGGGGCCAGCTGCGTGCAGTGCAGCTCCGTGGCCTCCAAAGGCCAGCTGCGGGCACTCGCTGATGCCGGGCCCAGCAGTGATTCTGTTCTCCCACCACCAAGCACAGCACAGCCTCACTCCAAGGATCCCCAACAGGAGTGAGGGTCCGCTTATGCCCTGGGGGCACCTGACAGAGCACTCCTAATTTGCGCTCTGGGGGAAAACTGTCTGTAGGAGTGGTCCCGTGGTTTGGACCATCTTTCACTGGGGTAGGGGACCACATAAACACAAGGGGAGTCAAGCGTGCTCTACTCGCGCTAGGATCAACAGGGTGGGGATTGTACATGGCGCTCACCACGTGCTTGTGCTAGGATGAGGGGAGAATGCTTCTTCATTTGCATGGTCATTGGATTATGATGGCCCTGTGATTAGCGGCTATGGCACTGCCCCCTGTCTGTATCTTAAATTATGTGATGTTGGACTACTGTGGTGCAGTTTCTGATAATGCTCAAGCTGCTGACATTAATGTGTGCCTGTTCTACAGGACAGTGTCTGAAAAATGCCTCCCTTCTGTGGTCTGTGGGGCTGTACCCCCTAATATGTACTTTGATTCAGTATGAGTCACACATGTTTATGTCACAAAGGTCCAGACATATGGACAGCCTATGAGCTGTACACAGGAATAAAATGTGTGGTGTGACCAGATATTTGTACATATGTACTTGTGTGTAATGGTTGTAATCCTGACCAGGGCAATGTGTACCTGTAACATATCTCTCCTTGCATAAGTAAGTTATGTCATCATCATGTTGTTCACACGGTCTTACACCTATACACAGCAAAATGTTCAAATTAAACAAGCAGACAATGAGATTTTGATGGTTGAATTCATTACAGTGATGATGCAGTAAACAAAATTTTGACAGAAAGAAAAAAGAAATAATAATAATGTTATTGTGAATGAAATAATTTTAGTAGATGCCACATCATTGGGAGTCCAAAGTTTAGAGTACTCCTCCCATTGGAACTGGTAGGTAGTTCAGGATCAGTCAACAAAGTGAACATGTGGCACCTTTAGGAAGGGGTCACTTGCTGGCAGTGGTGGGCTCTTGCCATCCACACCGCCTAGATTCTTCACCGGATGTCCCCACTTGCGTGGTAGGGGGAACTGCTGCTATAGAGAAAGGGGGTTCTGGGGTTTGTTCCTCTGGCAGGGTTTCCCTTCCAGTGGCTGGAACCTATGATGTGCCAAAGAAAGGGTAGAGTGGTGTTGTTGAAACCTGCTCAGGGTGGTGTTAATGTCCCTCATCACCCCTGTTAGGGAGGCCATGTTGATATTGTGAGCCTCCCACTGTTCATGCATATCCATATGGATGTCCCTCTGTAGCTGCTTGATTTCCTGGAGTTCATTCAAGACCTGGCCCATCATGCCTTGCGAATGCTGATAGACCCCCAAGATGTAGCTGATGATGTCCTGGCCAGGAGCAGCCCCAGTGGCCTTACCCGGCTGGCCCACGGCATCCCTTACACACACCCAACCCCCACAGGCCTGTGCCCTTGCCACAGGGTGCCCTCACCCACAGGGATCTAAATTCCCAATGGTCAGACGAGTTGCACTGCAACGGAGGACCCAGGACTGGGGGTAATGAGATTGTAGATACTGTGCTATGGACACAGGTTGGGTGGCAAATGATTGCCTGTGATGTTGAGGCACCGGGCTGGAGGATGTTGATGTGGCCACAGTGATATTCACTGGTGGTGTCTGACCCTGTTGCCCAGGTTGATCAGAACTGTCTTCCATATCCAGACATCCACAAGTGTCTTCTTCACTGAGGGCTTCATCCAAGGGGCAGTGGCAGTCTCTTCTGTGGCCTCTGTGTGCCCAGTGGAAGCTTGACCTGATGATGTGAAAGATACAATGTTGCTGGCTGTTTTGTGACATCTACCTCCAACACTTTAGTGTTACATTAAGCATAGACCTGGTACAAAGGTATTGTACAGTTAATATTATTGTGACAAGTAACCATGATATTGGTTGTATTGACCTGACATTTGTGAAGCATGGTAATTCCATTTAAGTTAAGTAGCTGAGAAAAAGTGCTGATCATTAGCACTTGGGCTGATCCTCCCCTCACCAAGGACTCCGCCAAGACATACCTCCACGAAGGAATGAAGGCCATCGCCAAATGGATGAAGAACAGCTGCCTCAAACTCAATTCCGACAAGATGAAAGTCCTCATCTTCGGCTCCACCCCCTCCGCATGGGATGACTCCTGGTGGCCTGCCACTCTTTGAACCACTCCAACACCCATCGACCACACACGCAACCTAGGATTCATCTTGGACACCTCACTAGCCATAACCCAGCAAGTCAACGCCATCTCCTCCTACTGCTTCAACACCCTCCCCATGCTCTGAAAGATCTACAAATGGATACCCACCAAAACCAGAAGAACAGTCACCCAAGCCCTTGTAAGCAGCAAACTGGACTACGGCAATGCCCTCTGCGCAGGAACCACGGCCAAACTCCAGAAGAGGCTGCAACGCATCCAAAACGCCTCCACACACCTCATCCTGGACATCCTGTGCTACTGCCACATCACAGACCACTTGAAAAACTTGCACTGGTTCCCACTCAACAAGAGAATCACCTTTAAACTCCTCACCCATGCTCACAAAGCACTGCACAACACCAGAACAGAATACCTCAGCAGATGACTCTCCTTCTCACCCGACCTGGCATCTCCGCTCTGCCGACCTTGCCCTTGCAATCGTCCCACCCGTCCATAGAACTACAGCCGGCGGTAGATCTTTCTCGCATCTCGCCACTAAAACGTGGAACACTCTTCCCATTTACCTGCGCCAGGCCAAAGACCTTCTTACCTTCAGGAAACTTCTCAAGACCTGGCTGTTTGAGCAGTAGCAGCACCACCCATCTTCTTCCCCCTCCCCTCCTCAGTGCCTTGAGACCCTCATGGGTGAGTAGTGTGCTTTACAAATCCCTGATTGATTGATTGATTGGGAGGATGGCCTGAGAATGCCATCTTGCCACCAGTGCAGGCAAAACTGTGACTAGACAAGATTTGTCTTTTGGCCATTTTGAAGTGTAGTTGATTGTGATTCAGGCAGACCCAGGACATTATTGTATATGTGACTGGAATCACATGCTCAGTGCATTTGTGAATGTGTCTTCTGCCAATACCATTCTAGCGATGCATCTTGAGGCCTTTGGGATCACTGTTTTGCACACTTGGTACGCTGTCCTTCATGTTCTCAATAGCTGCATCCTGGGTTAGGTGGTCAAGATGTAGCTAGGTGGTCAGACACACCTCAGAGTTGAGCATGATCTGTATCTGAGGGCCTGATTACAACTTTGTCGCAAATGTGACGGATATCCCACCCATGTATTACGAATTCCATTGGATCTCGTAATACGGCGGGCGGGATATCCGTCACATTTGGGACGGATTAACCCCCTCCGCCAAAGTTGTAATCAGACCCTTAGTCACTCCCAGGTTAGTACACTTCAATTGAGAGTTAGCAGGCAAGGGTATTTGGACAAGTGACCTCTGGTCTGGTGCTTGGAGTTACTGAAACAGTGCCTCCTGGGAGTTGCAGTCAGGTCACCACCTACCCTACACACACTTGACAAATTGTATGCAACCAAGTGAGTAAACTTCAACTGGGAGTTCATATATCGATAGATTTGGGCAAGTGAACATTGTTTTTGTAGTTGCAGTTCGTGACACAGGGCCTATTGGGCTTAGCATTCTGGTCACTCCCTCTATTTCCCATCACCATACAAATGTTTTTCTACCAGATGAGGTAACTTTATTTGAAAGTTAGGACACAGGGATATGTGGGCATGAGAACACTGGTCTTTTGTTTGGAGTTAGAAAGACAGAGCCTCCTGGCAATAGCAGTCATGCCACTTCCTGTACTTCATACACTTGATAAATGTCATCCCCACAGGTAAGTACACTTCATTTGTGAGTTTCGAAAGAAGGGTATTTGGAGAACTGAACACTGGAGTGGTGTTTTGAGTTAGAGAAACAGTGCCTCCTGGCTACACACACTATATCAATAACATCTTTCCAGGTGAGTACACTTCAACTGAGAGTTAAGACGCAGGGGTCTTTGGACAAGAGAACACTGGGCTGGTGTTTGGAGTAACAGAAACAGTGCCTGCTTGGAGTTGCAGGCAGGTCATTCTCTCTAGTACACACCATTGACCAATGATCTCCTCCCCCCCCCAGGTTAGTAAACTTCATTTGAGAGTTCACCAACAGATATATTGGGGCATGTGACCACTGTGCTGGTGGTTGGAGTTACACAAACCATGCCTCTTGGGAGTTGGGGTCAGGTCACTCTCACTACTCCTCAATACTTAACAAACGGTATCCACACAGGTGAGTAAACTTCATTTGGGAATGAGTTGCCAAACAGGGGTCTTTGGACAAGACGCTGGTGCTTGGAGTTACAGAAACAAGGCCTGCTGGGAGATGCAGTCATGGCAGTCCCTGTATTACACACACTATACAAATGTTATCCCCCTAGGTGAGTACACTTCATTTGTGAGTTACCAAACAGTCTTTGGAGTGTTGGACACTGGGCTGGCCAGTGAAGTAACAATGACAAACCCTTCTGGCCTTAGCAGTCATGGTAGTCCCTCTACCACACACAAAATAGAAAGGGTATCCTCCCAGCTGAGTAAACTTACAGTGAGGGTTACCAAACAAGGGTGTTTTGAGGAATGAAAACTGTCCTGGTGTTTACAGTTGCTGAAACAGTGTCTCTTGTGAGTAGCAGTTAGATTATTCCACGTAGTTCACACACTTTTCCAATGTTCTCGCCCCAGGTGAGTATACTTTATTTGTGAGTTGACAAACAGGGGTATGTGGGCAAGTGACCACTGTGCTGATATACGAGTTACAGAAATAGGACCTGTTGGGAGCTGGAGTCATGCCAGTTCCTGCTCTACACACACTATAAAAATATTATTCCCCTAGGTGAGTACACTTAATTTGTGAGTTGACAAGCAGGGGTATGTGGGCACGTGGCCACTATTCTGGAGTTTTAGAACTGTGCCTGCTTGGAGTTGGAGTCATTTTAGAAACACAAAAGGATGAAGGACTGAGTGCTGAAACTTTTCAACCACTCACCCCCAGTCACAGATCTGGGCTTCATCCATCATTCTGTTGCTCACCATGCCACCCAAGTTTGGACCCAGCAATATGTAAATCAGTCTTGACCCTGTTCCCCATGGGAACAGTCCAACCCGAACTGCCATGCCAGGTCCTCCCTGGACTGGAAACAAGCATCCTGGGACTGGTTTCAGGGTATCACCCTTCAGCAGCCAGGCAAAATTGAATCCAGTGGCACAGTGAGCAAGAGACCCACGTCTGGGCATACCCTTTCCACATAGGGCAACTTTAGCAACACAAAAGGATGATGGATGGAGTGCTGAAACTTTTCAACCACTAACCCCCAATCACAGATCTGGGCTTAATCCATCATTCTTTTGCACACCATGCCACCCCAGTTTGGACCCAGCCAAATGCAAATCCGCCTGTGGAAAAAAGTTGCTCTGCCTTCTGTGTGTTGCATTGTAAATACAAAGGATTGTGGTCTGTGAAGGGGTGTGTTTTACAGTGTCCTTTGCAGATTTGTCTAGTGTGGTAATGTGTGTCAGCTGTTTTGTTTTCCAATTCATCCAATGTGCAGTTGTGCATTACTTTGCTGACTGTGGACCACTGTGGTTCGGACTGCCATTGGCTGACTGCCATGGGGTTTCGCCATGGCGACTGTGTGCTTGTAATAAGGTCAGTGGTTGATCGGGGTGCTGACTGTGCTGGAGGTCAGACCGCCTATTTTCAGTTCTCTGCCTCACTGGTGGTCTGCCTTATTTGGTTGGTGGTTGGCGGTCTTCCCTGTATAACTCGTAATAGGGCAGTATGAAAGACTGCCAACATGGTGGTCTTTTTAGGGCCATCAACATGGTGGTCTGGCAGTCTGCCCGCCAAACTCATAATGAGGCTCTTTATCTATGAAAGCCATGACACAAGGATCGTAGATACTCCAAGCTACTGTTATAGGATAACAAACATACCCTCCATGCAAGCACATTCTTGGAAAGCACATTGGCCAAACTCGTAAATCTGACATATTCTTGCAAACGCAATCTACACATATTACATTTGCCAATGCTTGTTTAATATATGATGCATCTGAATGTATTCTGCACTCAGAATTATTAATCATTAACAAAAGTAAAGATTGCTTGACATGCTGAACAGACGGGCGTTTGATTCATGCTTTGACTCTAATGCTATTTTTTCTTAACATATCATTTCAAGGATCAAACATATTTTAGCAACTATGCCACTATTAAACTATTGCAACTAATTTGTGTTTTATGTATCCTGACTTATACAGGTAAGCAAAGTTAGTTTGGAGTAGGTGAAAGGAATTATTGGATTTCATTTAAAAAAACACATTGTCACCTAATGTCTATATACTGAACATATATATATAATAATGTGTAACTGTTGTATTTGTTGCGGAGTCGGTTTCGGCTAATCCCGTGTGACCAAGATAATGAAGCGTATTAATAAAAAATAATAAATTACAACAGGTCAGCTGTATTTATGCATCAATACATAAAAGAGACCATCGGTTGAGGCTACATACATCTTTCTTGTGGAATAGGACCACTGTCCTCTTTAAAACCTCTATAGGTTTACAATAAAACAACATTTCTTTGTGTCACTGCCTCAGTAAAAGATAGGCATTAACTCGAAAAATGTGGGGCGCTAAAACACAGCTTTTATCCTATTTAGTAAGCATGTGTATATTGAACTATTTAGCCCAGACGGAATCAATGTGTATCTTAATAAAAACGAATATTATTGAATACAAATCTACAGCTACTGATATCATTCTCATCATTAAGATTTTACCCAACAATAAAAGGCACCTGTCATATTAAAGCTGACTAACTTGTGTTCAGAAGTGAAATCATTTGAAATAGAGGTTGTACTTTATGTACATAAATCCTCGAAAACATACATGGTCTACTTGAGGAAGAAACGTAATCAATTAATTGTGCGTATGTTTGATAGTCTTAGCAAACCAAGGCCCTGATTTATATTTTTTTGCGCCGCATTACCGTCATTTTTTTACGCAAAAGCGGCGCAAATGTACAAAATACTATTGGGCCATATGTATACTTTTTGACGCAAAACTGCGCTAACGCAGTTTTGCGTAAAAAAAATTAGCGCGGGCTAACGCCATTCTGAAGCACCATGCGGGCGCCGTATTTAATCAATGACGTTAGCCGGCGTTAGCCGCCGGCGCTGCCTGGTGTGCGTGAAAAAAAACGACATACACCAGGCAGCGCCGGCATAGGGGGATATGGAGCTTGGGCGCCAAAAAATGGGGCAAGTCAGGCTGAGGCAAATTTTTCGCCTCAACCTGATTTGCGCCATTTTTTTTCGACTCCCAACCCCCATAGAAATGACTGGAGTCATGCCCCCTTGCCCAATGGCCATGCCCAGGGGACTTCTGTCCCCTCGGCATGGTCATTGGGCATAGTGGCATGTAGGGGGGCACAAATCAGGCCCCCATATGCCACAAAAAAAATTAAAAAAAATACTTACCGGAACTTACCTTAATGTCCCTGGGATGGGTCCCTCCAGCCTTGGGTGTCCTCCTGGGGTGGGCAAGGGTGACAGGGGGTGTCCCTGGGGGCATGGGAGGGCACCTCTGGGCTCCTTCCGAGCCCACAGGTCCCTTAACGCCTGCCTTGTCCAGGCGCTAAAAAACGGCGCAAAAGCGGCCGTACGTCATTTTTTTTGACCCACCCACTCCTGGGCGTGAATTTTGCCCGGGAGTGTAAATACGGCGCACATGCCTCGGAGTCAATTTTTTTAGACGGGAACGCCTACCTTGCATATCATTAACGCAAAGTAGGTGTCCACGCTAAAAAATGATGCAAACTCCATGGACTTTGGCGCTAGACGCGTCTAACGCCAAAGTATCAATATGGAGTTAGTTTTGCGTCGGAATTGCGTCAAAAAAACGACGCAATTCCGGCGCAAACAGAGTATAAATATGCCCCTATTGTATTTTGTAAATTTGCGCCCCTTTTGCGTCACAAAATGACAGTAATGCGGTGCAAAAAAAATATAAATCAGGGCCCAAATGCAAACCACTATTTTAAATACAATAAATATGTAATTGTTCAAAGAGGTATATACATCATTGTTGAAGTGTTGTCATGTTTCAGTATAACTTCATGGTTTGACTATTTGGCAAACTCAGCACGTCTCAGGTTTGGTCAGTAAATGCGAACGTCTTTGTTACAGATTTATCTTTGTAATTATTTTGTTATTTGCAAAGCATCTATGTAGATGTGCAGTTTTAATTTGTACCGATGGATCCATGCAAACCAAATTTGATGTTATGCTATGTCTTTGGTCTTTCCTGTCACAGGTGTCAATTTCATTAAGAAGGAGCCCTGTTCTGGACTAAGTTTGCACTTCAGTCGGGGCAGGAAGGCCATAACCTTGAGGTTCCATTTAGTGGTGTGATCAAAATAAAGAGCATCTAGAAAAATGTAAATCCTGTGTTTGGGAAAAACTCAAATGGCAAAATAGAATTGTTTGAACAGCATTATAAATTATTTCTCCCTTCATGAATAGGCATGGTGAATTTTAGTTTCTTCATTGAATAAATTAGACTCAAAATTTAAATTGATTATTTTTATTTTATTAATAAAATTCTCCGTATTACCTGGCTTTAAAGTAAGTCATCATCACCTTCGCTTTTCGTTCTGTCTGTCTTCAAGGAAAGTAGCCTTTGTGATGTCCCTTCCATACCATGAAATGAAATAAATTAATAAATTCACAGAGGAAGAGAATCAATTCAGTATATATTTTCTTTCCAGTCAAATAATGAGTCACCATTATAGTGGTACAGCATGGATCCTGTTTCCTCCTTATTGTGCCTTAGTAGCAAAGGAGAGAACATACAACAGGATATGCCAAAGGGACTTGGAAGGAATTGCTATTTGCCTCTGCGCCCACGTCGTATTACCAATATGGGTGCAGAGGCAAACATGCCTTAGTAGCTGCACTGAAAGTGTGCCCAAAAAGGTGGTGCACTTTCAGTGCGCCTTCTAGAGGCAGCTCTCTAGAGCGATAAAAGGGGCCCCGTGGATCCCCCAGACATACCCTTGCAGGTGGATGGGCGCCTGCAAGGTGATCTCTAATCCCTATGAAAAGTGCAGGTGGGTTGTGCCTGCACAGAGAAACACACAGCAGCTTTTAAACATCTGCTATGTATTTCTCTTGAATGCACAGCACAAGCCTGCAGCCGCGCTGAAGGTAACGCTTTCTGCATACTAGGGTGTACTTTACCTGTTTGCACCTGGCGCACCTGCTCTAAGGTGCGCTGTGGCGCAAACAGGGAAAGTGTGCTCTATAGCTAATATGGGCCCTCGTCTTCTGAGATGGCACTCAGCCATACCTTGGATTTAAGCGAGTCTCAGAGGTTTATTCATGGCTAACTACACTATGATTTCAGTGTGTTTCTGACTGCAATTTTGACCATGGCACTTAACGATGAACACACTATCTGAGACAATCTCTAAATACTTTATTATGTATTGCAAGGAGGTTTGCTGGTCCTTGTTTTGTTCTGGTTGAAGTCCACCAAAACATATATATTTAGTATCTATGTGTTTTATTTAGTTATTTTATAATTCATTTACATTTTCATGAGTCGTATGTTTGGTTTAGGTGAATAGTATTTTTTTCTGTTTCAAATATTTGAAAAAAGTATGTAGTTTCTTTGTGATGTACTTTTTAATGTTCATATATTTGTGTTTTTCATTCAATATAATAAAATGTGCATATATTAATAGCTTTTTAAAACAAAATATTATTTTAAAATATTAAACTGATTTCAGTGCAGGATGTAGATTATTGGGAAATGAGTAGCATAGCTTTAAAAATTTCATTTTTCATTTTTTTTTTATTAGTTTTTTAAAAAAAATAGAATAATATTAAAATATTTTACACATTTTTAATGTGTTGTTATATATTTATTTAAATCAGTTTATTGGTAAAATATGTATGTTTTACAATATTATATGTATATGTAAAGTTATATTATATGCATTTTTTAATTGGTTGACTACATATTTTATCCTTAGATATTATTCATTATTTCAATACAAAGATGTACATTTGATTTAATATTTAATACAACTGTTATTAAATTTAGTATAATTATTTGTTTTTTAATTACATCTTTTGTATTTTTTTTAGATTATTTATTGTATGTTTTATTTCTTTGTATAGAACATTTGTAAAGTGTCTATTTTAATACCCATTTGTGTTTTGTATGTGTTTTTGTACATTTGGAATTATTTCATTTTTATTTTTTAGTTTACTAATTTTTCTTTAAAAATAAGCATTTTCTTATTTTAGGCTGCATGGGTACATGCGACCCATTGCAGCCCTGACCATCTTATTTCCAAAGTCATAAATTTAGACGTTTGGTCTAAGTTTACACCGAACATGGACTAGCATACCAGTCGTTGCATTTTTAAAGACACTTGTACCTGAATATCAAAGAACAGAAGTGGATGTTTTTCCTCTACCACAGGCCAATGCCTATGCTTATCTGAACTGTTTTACAGTAAGGAGGCCTGGCAAGGAATTAGCAACTGTTAAATACTTCTAGCTAAGATACAGCAGATGTGGCAAATACTGATTACAAAGCATGTATTTATCCACGTTGATGGAAATAAGAAATATATTTCAACTCTTCAAAGTCACATTTTGGAAAGATTACAGAAATTTGATTATGGTCATTGGGTACCCATGGAATCGTCTCAGTATATTGTAACAATGAACTGATTCTAAAGCACATGCAGTAGGTCTGCTTCAAGGCAGAACATTATGAAACATAGTAAAATTAAGAAAAATTGCACTGCATGTATACATTTTATACTTAAAGTTTTTACTGTGGCTTAAAATTGTGTGTTCCTTGTGCTCTGTGCAAAAAACATGTTCATTTGTGTACTCTAAAGGGAACAACTGGGGAATGATGCCACGGTTGGCCTCAAAACCCAAGCAAGATCATCAAAGGACTTTTTCTGAAACATCTATTGTTGGAAATTACTAATAATTTAGAACTGGGTAAAATGGATTTTTGTCTTTATATTGGATGGATCCTCTACATATTTGCCTTTAACGTTTCTTTGCTAATGTTACCTGCGTGGTTGCACTTTACCGAAGGTGATTTAACAAAACTGAACCATATGAGAAACGAACAAAACTACACTGGCCCAGTCCTAAAATTAATATGAGAAGGCAGTTAAAAAAATTATATGAACACAGTTAAGTTCAGATGGATGGATTTCATACAGTGACATACTTGGTTTATTTTTCCCAACGATTCTGAGTTTGTAGAAGTACAAAAGATAACATGAAACATTTCAGATTTCATGAGTAGTAGACCGACTTGTAAAGCAAAAAGAAACGGTGTGATCACAGGAGTAAATCAAAACTAGGCGATAATGAAGAAGTGACACATCAAAATAAATGTTTTAGATTATTTCATTTGGAGTTGAGGCCTTTTCCAGTTAAATGTCCGAATGTTAACGTCTCTATGGCAGAATGTCTTTACCCTGAAAGCTCAACGTGTTTGGCTCCTATGGAGCATGGCCAGCGGTTTCAAAGAGACAGTTTCTTATTCAACAGATGAAAAATATCTGTCTTTTTAAAAAGCCTCTTTCTATTCCCAAAGATTAACACCTGAGCATCATTGTCAGCCATTATCTCTCCGGCTTTTTTTCTGCTGTTAAAATGTATTGTCTCCCTCACCACATCCATCACTTGCCCCACCTCATCTGCCATCTCGTAAGTGAAGCACCCATCAATCAGTTGAAAGCATAATAAAATCGTGCAAACACAATCTAAAAAGTTGGCACACATATTTCAATTACAATTTCTAGAAAACAGAAGCTAAAGCGTGCCTAATCATTCATGCATTCTGAGCAGCGTAGCTTAAATAGCTTAAATGACTGATGGTGAAGAACAACTCGCTTGTGTTTGACAGCTTGGCTAGTGAAACCATAGTGTAGAGTGCAAAATGTTAACAAACGCAATGCAAGACAATATTTTGCAGTGGTTGAGTCTGTTTAACAAAACACGCTGTCACCATTGCAAATAGTATAGAAAGATATACCTAAAGGTATTCTAAATCCCTAAGCTTGGCACAGGGCAGCGCTTGAACAGCTTTTTTTTTCTCCATTTTTTCAATGAAAAACAGGGGCCAGATTTATGAAAAAGTGGTGCATTGCAGCTCGGAAAGTCACTTTGCTGTGCTGCACTGCATGACTTAGAAAGGGCAGCAAGGCACTATATTTAAGGAATACAGCCAATTCCTGTCCTTTCCTCCTGTGCTGGCGCACAATGGGATGCCTAGCACCAATGCAGGCACTCCTGCACAATGTTGCAAAGGTGTCTGTATTGCATGCAGGATTGTTTTTGTGCAGGAAGGGACACCTTCCTACACAAAATTCCAGGGAGGCTGGATGCAGCACACATAAAAAGAGGAAGTAACAAGGAGAAATAAGGATATTTCCACTCATTGGGCCTCACCTGGGGAGGTGTCTGTTTATGGCACTGCCTCAGGTTTACCCGGGTGGGTAAATCTAAGGGTGCATCAAAATACATGGATGTTGCTTGGAAATGCTAGGTCAGGTGTATTAATAAAAAATATTAACGAGTGTTCATGTATTCTAAATAAGAGATTTGTGTAGAAAACATAACATAGAAAAATAATGCACACATTTGAAAATGTGATTACGAAGAGTGGCCACCAATGTTCACAAAGTGTACTTTCTAGTAGAATGTCAAAGCTGTATTTCTTTAATAAATGGCTTTCCTAGAGAGTTAAGCTGTGATTTTCATTTTGTATTGTTTAAATGTGCTCAAAACTTGAAGGTTCTCATGAGAACCAAATGCTAGAAGATGCTCTTCTTCCTAATGTAACATTTTGGCCCATATTTATACTTTTTGATGCAAAACTGCGCCGACACAGTTTTGCGTCAAAAATATTACTGCCGGCTAAATGCCATTTTTTGCGCCGTGCTAGCTCCAACACAGCTGAAGTCTCTGACGACACTGGCACCAGCTTTGAGAGAACTGTAGTTGGAATACAGCGGGAGCTGGCCAAGGAGGTGCGGTGGGGATGCAAACTATGGCAGCCAGCCTAGAGAGGATGAGTTTGTGCATGATGTCAACTGAAGAACAGGCAGCAGCTATGCAAGGGCAAACAACTATCATGCAGGAAGTAGAAAATAGGCTGAAGGAAATCTGCACAGCCGTCATACAGTTGACCCAACACCTACAACAGCAGTCCTGTCAACGCGTGCACGAATGCATCTTTGAACCCCTCAGAGCCGACCTGGCTGCCTACCACCGTGATGTGGCTGCTATTCTTAAGAACCAGCAGATCCTCCTTGCTGCAGTACTGCCCTTAAGACCCTCACAGGTAGCAGCTACCGGGATGTCTGACTCCACGTCTTCACACGCTGAGGTGTGTGTTGCCCCTTCACAACCACCACCACCAAGGTCAGAGGAGAAAACACACACATCAGAGGATGAAGACCAGGAACAGATCACCTTCACACGTAAGAGTACCCGGTAGCACTAGTTCCTGCCACATGGCCACCTATTACCAAGGTCCTGTGCTTTGTAACATGCCAGTCTTGCAACAACTGTACTCAAACACTGTTCTGCAACCCACTGTTTATCTTGTCAGTCTGCCCTGTGATTGTCTCTCACTAACTCACTGGCAAATGCTGTCCCTCTGCACTGTCTGACACTTCACCCCAACATGTCCTTTTGCACTTGTCTAGGATCACAGTGGAAGATGTCACTATAATGGACTCAAAATCATGGACAATGTAAATATACCACTACAGCACTTTTAAATAAATAGCACTTACACAACCACTTTGTCTCTGTGTAATGTGACACATCAACCGTGCTGTAGATCAGGTAAGTTTGCCTCCTGTCAATTATTATAGATTGTCAATACAACTGTCCTGAAATAATGTGGGCTGATAACTATGCACAGTGGCCTGGATTGCACCATCATCTGCCCTTCCTGAGGGTTATTTCTGAGTAAAATAGAAACTGTACACCATAATACGGTGTTGGACAGAATAACGCTTCCTCAAGGATGTCTAAGCCAGAAAATAGTGCCTTCAAATTGTTGCTTCAATGCAAAACTAGCGTATGTGACATTTGCCACAAATTTAAGCTAACACACACCAAACTGCTTGAAGGGAGGTGTATGAGTTTACATCCAAATAAGTAAGCTGAGCAGTGTAACAAATGAGCTATGTGAGTTATGTACACTATACTACAAGAGAGCATACTACCACTCACCTTATAAGGATTTCCTTGGACATCAGACTGCAGTCAGACTGAACACAGTATCCCCAATACTAAATCTGGAAGCACAGTATGTGACATTGAAAACATACATCATGAAATAACCACCACAGTAAACGTGATTGGTGGTTGCAATGAATGGCCGAATCTTAGCTAAGTAGCTTTGTGGTAGCTCAGTTGGGATATGGTTGCAGCATAGTACACAAATTCTAATTAAAAAAAGACACTGTTCACTCATGCCAAGGCCCTAATCTACAAGCATTTGACACATACTGTAAAGGGGTTACCTAGATATTTATTAAACAGTAAAAACAGAAGTGAAAACTAGGGGAAACACCTTACCTAACCTAATCTACAATATTTACTCATTACCCACAACTCTCCCTAACTAACCTAGTCTAAGCTTACTTATCACATTTAACGAAACGATTTAAACATCAACCCCCAGCCCCCTTATAAGACGGGACACATGGAGGACAACAGATACTAACCTAAACACATACTCTCCTATACTAAACAAATATATATTATTTTGTAATTTTTTCTTTTGTATAATTTTTGAAACCTACAGGTTGGCCCTCCTCAGGGTCTTCTTTATGGAACGCACCCGCCGGTTGACCTGACGCACCTCCTGCTGAAGTATGGTCATCTTACGTAGGACATGATCCAAGTTCCTTTGCATCTCAGCAAAAGCAACAGGGTCAATGGCTGCAGCAGGGGTGGTCTGGGTGCCAGCCGAGGAAGTATGAGCCTGTGTTGTTGCAATGGCTGTAGGCTGCCATGCAGGTGGTGCTGTGACTGGTCCTTGGGCAGTTGCAGTTGATGGTCCTGAAAAGCTGCTGTTGGAACCACCTGGGTGGTAGTGGTGGTGCTGCTGGTGGTGGCTATGGTAGACACAGAAGGACCCCCTTGTGCAAATGCCCTCCAAGCTCCGGAGGCTCGTTCATGGCGATATCTTCGGGCTTTGTTGCGGTACCCAGACTCTATGTCAAGTATGTGGCGGTATCGCATTGCCCGGCGTTGAAACTCCCTAACCTGGATGGAAGTCATATTTGTAGCTGTTAAGACAAATAGAAAATCAAACATTAGGTACTGCAATATGTGAAATGGCACAAGAAGTAAATCAGAAAATACATCTAATGTACTTGTAACAGCCCATATCATCATACAGATCATTGAGTGTCCCTCAGGAAGTACATCGCAAACCAGCCTACAAAGGTCCTATCACACACAGCACATCCAAACCCTACAAGATGGGTAACAACTGGCATGATTTTGGCATCATAGTTCTGCCAGTTGTCAGCTAAAAATCATGCTGTATATCCTCCACCACTGCCAGGGCAGCAAATGTCTTTGTACTGTATGGCAATCTAGGGCCACAAGATCTGCAAGTTGTAAATGGACTTGCAAGTATGAAAAGCATGTGCTAACCATGAGTGGGTATACTAGGTTCAGACAAGTGATTTACTGATTTACATGTCTGTGTATCAAACTGGCCCAGCACACACACCACAGGTAAGGAGGAACTCCAAATAGGAGACAGCCAACTCTTGGACAATCCCATCAACACTTGTCTTTGGAAATGCAGACCATTGTCCACACCATTTACTACCAGTAAGCCATGACTTATAACAAACAGAGAGATGCAAGCACACCTCTGGCCATGAGTTGCATGCACACCTAGGCCATTGTACTCAAGTGCCACATACTCGTAGCACTACATGTGGAGCTACATGCTGCTAGGAAGTTTAACATACAGTTCAACATGTTCATTAGTGAATAGGGAAGCAGAAGTCTGTGGGTAAGACTTTGGCATCCCTATTCTGGGAGAATTCGGGTCTGACTGGCTGACTAATTCACTAATATGGTCCACTGCTACTTTTTCTATTATTCCGTGACTCATCCCTATTCACATTGCCGTGCCTACAGAACTGACCTAGAATACCAAAATATGACAATACGATAAGGATTGGGCAACTCAAAGATGGTGATAAAATGATATTCCACTCATGGAACAAACCAAATGATTGCTCAGTGCATCACACCTTGATATGTGTCCAACACACAGGAGTCCATCACACATCACCAGCAAACAGAACACATAACAGAAATATCAACACTTACTGGAGATGTCTGGGTCCTCAAATTGAGCCACCTCGCCAATAGGGTAGGGTGCCGGTCCACCTGTAAGGCATGGAAGGGAGAAATGTGCTCAATGTCTGTGCACTGTACAACAATTCCAAAGACAAATACTATGTGTAAGATTAAATCAGAAAGGAAAGTCTCTCAAACATCATGATACTGCATCCTACATACCCCGGCAAATATGTACAAACTCAGGGACTCCAGGGAGTGATACACACATATCTGCACACATGCAGTGGCTCTAACTATCATGTGGTGGCAAACATGTTCCTTCATTAGTGAGCAGACAAAATCATGGAGTGTATTTGTCTCATCCATGTGTATCCATGAGAGACATCCAAAGCCACTTTCCGTGAGGACTTCATTACCAGTCAACCAGCCATTGTGACTATGACCAATTTCAGACACACAGGTACAATGTACAGAGGGCCAGGGACAGTTGTTAGCCCTCAGTTTGCATCAGTTTCTTCATTTGATGTGGCACAGCTATGATGAGTTGCACCAACCATAGAGATATGAACCCATGTGCATACCTTTTGCCTGCCATCCCTAATTCAAATGTGGCACTTCAGACTCCAAATATCAATCTAGGATGTTAGCTGAGTGCAGCTAGAACTTGTTACATATGTGTCCAAATCCAGATCAGACATGTACCCGAAAAGAATGGAGGGGCACAATAATTCCAAATATTTTCAGGATTTCCATTATCGGTTTCCTGACATTGCTATCAATTGACGTGAAGCCTGCACCAATTTTCAGCCTTCTGTTGTGTTTATAAAGTTAGTCTAGCTGTTGCGTCAACAAATGACAGTAATGTGTCGGAAATTTCTCTACCTCACAGGCAACTGTGGCGTACATCCATACATAT
The DNA here is from genome assembly GCF_031143425.1 of Pleurodeles waltl. Lineage (NCBI taxonomy): Eukaryota > Metazoa > Chordata > Amphibia > Caudata > Salamandridae > Pleurodeles > Pleurodeles waltl. Next base: position 928,343,425 of record NC_090445.1, on the reverse strand, counting down.
TTTGCACCAGATATGTGTTGCTGTTTGACACAGAGGCGGCACAAAGTTACTAAATACAAATGTATTTAGTATGTTTGTGGCGCTCTTGCTTCCAAACATGTCTCAATTGCGGTGGTAACAAAGGAGAAATATGTCCCTGTATGTTTCACTATCATTCCACATGCTCAACAACATTGCTGGCAGATATTATAAAAATCAGCTACTGTCACTACAGAGCATTTAAACGTGCACATTAACCTGATTTGTACTCACCAACAGGGCCACCAATCACAATCCCCAGGTGGCCCAGCATATCTTGCTCCCTGGATACAAGGTCAGCCCAGCGGTGCATCAGCTGGTGGTCATTTCGTGGTGTGTTGAATATCCTCTGCAGATGATGCAACACCTTTGCCCACCGGAGCCTCCGGGCCTCTGTGTGATACCCTTGGATCACACGACCACCTGCCTCAATCATCATGGGTAGGAAATGGCACACCAGCCAAATGAACCCACCCAGCTCCTCCCCTCCCTTCCTGCCAAGACGAGGCCTACCCAACATAATGGTACAAATAGGGGATAAAGGGGAACAAAGGAGAATAGGGGGAAGTAGGACAGGAAAAATTAAAAAAAACTACAAACACAGCCCAACTATACCCAAACTACCACTAACCACAACAGACTCCCAACACAACAAAGACAATTGTTGACAACACAAATGACCACAAAAACACTCAGACAGGATACCACAGACAGTTATTATACACAAAAAGACAATTAAAAGACTACACTGGAGACAAAATCACTAAATGCACAGAGACAATTCAAGACACAGCCACACATTCAGGAAATATCACAGACTGCAAAGTGAAATTGAAAGTACACCCACTGCACCAATTCTGTAAACAGGGTATCCTATTACATCACTTCCTGCCTAAAATGCGATGTGTTTTTATTGTCATGTGTCAAAATATTATGATGCTTTCAGTCTGCGCGTCATTTTTAAGTGACGCAGAGGAGTAGATTTGACCCTGCATCCATATGTTTCAAAATTGTTTCAAACTTAACCAATTTCCCGGGTTCAGTGTGGAAAATACCGCTCAGGGCCAATGGATGTTTCAGGGCATTGTGCTTCATATTTCGGGCATACGTGTCATTTTTAGACGCATGTGCGTAATTTTTTGACCGGTATGCAGCAAAATTTCAGGCATTAACTGGGTTTGGGTCATTTTACCATTTTAATGGTACATTACAGTTGTGACAATACTGAGATAGGCTGATTGCACCCACTTTGGGCATGACAGTATATGGGCACATGTGACACATCATACTACTGCGGACCATGATACGCTACTTGATGTACATGATTTTCACTCTTGACTGACGCTATAGATGGCCAAACGTGTGGGCTACATATATGTATTACACAAATTGGGCATGTTTGGCGTCAGGAGAGGATAGGAAGGTGACACACATAAGTACAATTACTCAATGCCTGTGGGTCAATGTGTGTGCTTTGGCTGCTAATATTGTTGTTGACCCACTGTGTGACCACCACAAGATGCATTATAGCAAATATGCTTGTATGCATGTGGAGTTAATGTGTCCAACCCTCAGATACAAGTCAGTGTGGAAATGAGAGAGGACATGTGTTAGTCCTACATGTAGCAACAACTGCTGTGTGCACTTTCTAGTTTTTGGGTAACATAAACACCAGAAATGACAAAGCATGCACTGGATAGATAGCAGACGGTTGTTCATGTCAATGGTCCAAAACTTGGCCATCACATGTCCTGGAATGTTGGATACTACTTTCTAAGCACTTGTTGGTGAACCCACCATGAGTCAGGCACATTTACATACTAAGTGGGTACCCTGTTTGTGACACGGAGACCCAAAGATAAACCACATTTGTAATGTTACACCACAGTTGAGGTCATATAACTGAGCCACAACTCTCCTGTGGCAGTGGAGGACCAACAGACCAAGCAGCATGTGGCCACATATTTCCAGTGGTCAAATGCACAGATGTGTCTGGTTCATGTGTGTGGGCCAATGTTTAGCCTGTATATTTTTAGGGGTCTATGTTGTCACAGTTACGTCCAGGTCTAGTCATGAGTCTGTGGCGGCTAGTCCTGTATCTACTAAGTATCCTTCGGAGATTAATAGAAGTAAAGCCAATGAGGATTTGAGAACCCACATGGGGATGGTACAGCACTGTCACTGCAGACGTGTTATGAGACTGTCAACAGGGTAACCTTGGTGTGCTGAGTAAGTTAATATCTCAGGATTCTTGTACCAGCAGGTGTCATCACAACATTTGTACACAGGTTGGCCTCTAAAATTCCCACTGCATCTGGGAACATCATAGCCTCTGTGCTGATTATTCTCGCAGCTATTCACCACACACGGCCCATCAATATGTTGTGAGCAATGTGAATCAGCGTGTGGACTGTCAGGGTCCTAACATGTGTGGACATATAATGCACATTATCTGACGTCGCTTGTTCTGCTGAAGGCACCATACCCAATCCCTGCATACGGCCATGGTACACTGTCACAATTTGTCACTCATGACATGAGACCCAGACAAGGGATAGACCATGATTTGGGTATTTGGAGACAGGTTCCCAACAATGGTATGATAAATAAACAGATTATGCTATACAATGTTTTTGAGTATGCATTGTAGACCCACCTGTCAAAATACCCCAGGAGGAATGTGAGGGTTGGAAAAACAACTATGATACAAATGTAGCCACAAGGAACCTTTAGGGTAATGCACAGACAGGAACCCGTCAGGCTAACAGGATGCAGGGTCAATCAGGATCCAGACATCTCCCAAGGTAAATACTTAGTGTTCTGACTGAGACTGGTCAGACAAGGAACAAGACAGTTGAAATGGAAATCTGTGTTTGTCCTGTGTTTTGGAAGGTGACACATTAACCCAAGGGCTGTGTTACACAGCTGAGTTACACGGCAATGAATAACACAGTTATCAATAAAATGGCAGCTTCTATGCTGTTCCAAGCATCTACAAGGGCTGTGCATGTTCAAATGGCTGGTCTGCAGGGCGGTGCTCACCGGTGTGAGAAGCATCAGTCTCTCCAAAGTCCTGTATATGAGATTCAAGTTCAAAGGGCCAACAGTACTATTCACATGGGAAGCAATGTACAGGTGATAACAGATCTTAGAAACTACAAGCCAGTGCATTATTTAACGTGACGTCCATGCAGACAGAAGTACAATGACTATGGCATACCATACTAAAGGGGGAAGCACAAGTGATTAACATTGTGAGTCTGGGAATGTGTAGAGGAGGGATTATCTGGGTACACATATTATCATTCCAGGGACCTCTGAAGACAGGTGGGGTGAGACCGGGAACATGGGTGTGTCAGGACTTAGGACATGGGCTGACATGTACATGGGATGTCATGTGCACAATGCTTGTCATAGCTGTGGCACTTGTGCTATCTATTTGCTTCTTATATGGAATTCTAGGCACACATAGTCCTTGCAAAGATAGGTGATGTAACAGTTACTGCTGTCAGGGGTCTGGTCATGCATTCCTGTTACTAATGTAATAGCACTTCCACTGCCTCATGTATGATGCTTTTTTGTTCCATTATTGACTGATGACGTCTTAGCTGTGTGCCATATGCTGCAATGAACCATGTTGCCAACATGTATGTGTGAAATAGGTGTGGTCCTCTGCTATTGCTCTTCAAATGTGAAATGTACAGGATATATGTCATTTACAGTGTGTGTGAATGTGACTGTACATTCATAAGCATCACAACGGCTTTGGAATTTTCTGTGTCCTGATCGGTATATCAGCAATGCTCCATGAGGCTACACTCTTATTCTGATAGTTAGAGATAATGTTATGAAAAACTGATTACCCAGACCATGATATGGTGATTATTAAAGGTGTTTATTTACATATGTTAAAACAGAGTGGTGATGGTGAGGTGAGTCAAAAGAAATTGTTGACAATATGTTGGCGCCTATGCAATCCTGCAGCTGTGTTTGGTTGGTCCCCCTCATGTTGATGGCCAGCATCCTCCTCTTCCTCCTCTTCAGGCATTTGTGGGTCTGGTTCTAATGGGGGAATGTTCCTTCTTACACATATGTTGTGCAGGATGGCACAGGTCAAAATGATCTTGCAGACCATTTCTGGTGAGTATAGGAGGCTGCCTCCAGTGATGTCGATGCACCTGAATCTTGACTTCAGGATTCCAAAGGTCCTCTCGACTATGGTGCATGTCCTCCTATGTGCCTCATTATAGGCACTCTCTGCTGCAGTGCTTGGGTTGGCAAATGAAGTCATAATCCATGGCTGGATCCCAAACCCCTGATCAGCTGAAAGAGAAAATGATTGAGATCATGTTGATGTAGCTTGCCCCATTTACATCACCTTGCATGGCAGTAGTTCTCCTGTGTTGTCTGTGACTCATTGGTGTTAGTGTTATTGTGTTGAGTCCTAGGATTCTAGGATGTACCATCAGCATTGGGTTGTTTCCTTAGCTGAATGAATTACCGGATGTCAGCAGTATTTTCTGAGAGTTGCAGTACAGTGTGTACTCCCTTGCATTGTGACTTGTGATACAGGTGTCCCTGTGTCTTCACTGGGGGTGGGATGATAGGTCCATACACAGAATCAAATCAACAGTGGTGGTAACACATTTGCATCTATGTACCCTGGACATCCAATACATTTTGACATATGCAATAGATTAATTTAACCATCAGTGAGAACCTTAGATTTTGAAAGGTGACAATCAGCCAAACTTCTCCGTATGTTGTGATCACTGACGTGTTAACATTCGACTGTACACTAATTTCACATGTGTGACAAGTTCACTGCAGACCTATTTGTCTGCCCTTGCCAAGTTGACTCAGGTTGTAACGTGTACCTAGACTACTGCACATGGTCTAGTTCAGCTGGCTAACTTGGTTGTGAGGTTGTCATTTTGAGTTTCAGAAGATCCGTACGGTATTACATCTGTTGTGTGTGTGTTAATTTGTCACAATGCCTATGTATAGGAATGTGCACTTTCCACATTGTCCCATCAAGATGTGTTCTTCACACAGTCCACTTGCCTCTTGGTAGTGGGCAATGTGAGAGCAGGAGTGATGTGAGATATTGGAACGGCCTCAATAATTGCACGTGACCTTTATTGTAGTAATCATAATGCTATGTGTGTCATGGTGTTTGACCTGCACCAACAAACATTCCACACCCCTTACACAGTACAGATTGATTTGAAGGGTGTTTGATTGAGTGTTATTGATGTGTTATTGAAGTTTAATCTTCACAGATGTAATGCTAGTTGGTGCCATTTGTTTGTCATTGTGTTGTTTTACATTTTCCCCTTTTGTCTGTGGAGTGGCATAAGTTGTTATTTGGAACAGTAATTTGTCCCTAGGTGTGTCTCACATTGGGTGAGGACATGAAACATGCCTAGTGGTGTCACAACCTCAGTGTGTTCCTATCCACATGTCAATGTCGTGGTGTATGTGTTGTGTGTCCTGGAGGGTTGCTGTGCAGTGTGTATATAAGTAAGTTTCTGTACTTACCAACAAGTAGTCCATTTCCATATCGTCCATCCTGGAAGTGTTGATTGATGGTGCAGTGACAGAAGATGAAAGAATCATGTATACTCCCAGGTAACTTTGCCACGATGTTGGTGATCAATCCCTGGTGATCGACAATGGCCTGTACATTGATGGAGTGTGTGTGCTTCCTGTTGCGGTATAGATGTTCAGATGCAGCAGGTGGCACAATGCATACATGTGTGCAGTCAATGGCATCAAGGACGTGTGGGAATCCATTAATTAGGTAAAACCCCTGCTTTGTCTCCTGCTGCTTCTTCTGTGTGTTGGGGAAGTAGATGTGGCGGGGTGTGAGTGAGATGCTGGCATCCAGTACCTTGGGCAGGAAGGCGGAGAATGATGGCTGTGAGATCCCAGCAAATGAGATCCTAGCAACCAAGGTGCCAGTGGTTTGAAAGGAGCCACTTGCCAACATTTTTAATACAGCTAGCAGCTTGCTTTCTGGTGGGATGGTGCGGGTGTCTGCAAGCTGGGTGCCAACTGTGTCTCCATGTTCATGCAGCTGCTGAATGGCTTGCCAGTTCAGTCTGTACCTCTGGATGATGTCATGTTCCCTGAGGCCATGAATGGTTGTCCTGGTGCGGAATATCCTCTCCTGCCTTCTGCGTTGCCTTTGGGGTCCCTGCTGGTGTTGTGGAAGCTGCTGTTGCTGCTCCTGCGCTCTGTGTCTGCGTGCACGCTGGATGAGAAGCACCTCCATGTCTTCCTTTTGGAGCTCTGCTGTTGCTTCTGTGTGTTTTCATTAAATACAGGTGTGTTTGCCCCATTTTAACGCCTGCCCTGCCCCAGGCGTTAATTTTTTACGCAAATCGAGATGTGTGTTATTTTCCGACTCCGCCTCCCGGACGTGCGGGATTTTGGCACGGTAGCATAAATAAGGCACACAGGTGTTTGAGTCATTTTTGGGACGGGAGCGCCTACCTTGCATGTCATTAACGCAAGGCGGTTTCCCGCATCCAGAAAATGACGCACACAGCGGGATTTTGGCGTTCTCGGGCTCGTGCCTCAAAGTTAAATATTGTGCACGGTTTGCGCTGAACATGCGTCAAATATTTTGACTCACATTCGGCACAAACAGAGTATAAATATGCCCCTTTGTGTGTAATGTGTGTGAGACTGACTTTCTCTGGAGGAGAACAGTGGATATACTGACTGGAGTGGAAGCGGCAACAATATTGTTACCTGACAAGCCAGATGATGAGGACATTGCAGGACAACCAATCAACGACATGTGAACGGAGTAATGGTAGAATCAATAGATTTGGAGTTTTAGTTTTATTGGACAAAGTGTGAACATGAAAATAACTGACCAATAAGGATTTGGAAAATAGTTTTAGTAGTTTTAATTTAACAGAACTGCACTGAGAAGAACCCAACATTCTGTATTTTTGCATTTAACCCAGCATTCTACATTTGCCATAGCTCATGCTTGCCCATTTTGCGTCTTGACAAGAGACGTGCTTAACTTTAATGCTTAATGACTTTGGCCCATATTTATATTTTTTTAGCGCCGCATTTGCGCTGCTCTTTTACGCAAACACGGCGCAAATTTACAAAATACAATTCTATTTTGCAAGTTTGCACCGCTTTTGCGTCACAAAATGACGCAAATGCAGAGCTAAAAAAGTATAAATATTGGCCTTTGTGTTTTCTGAACTTTGATGCTGAATCCTGATGCCTTGCTGATTGACTGACGCCTTGAGGACGAAGACTGACTCTGCTTGCTGATCAACACTGAGGATAGGTATAATTAATTAGACTGTTGATTACTATGCATATTTGCTTTTCTTTTCTAGGTACCAACTGTAATGGTTTGATAGAGCCATAGTTAGATGTTTTTTCCAAATTTGTGTTACTAAATTGTTTTGCATGAAGCCCAACATGCTGATACTAATCAGGTGTTAGTTAAGGATCATCACTAATGAAATTATGCTAACAGGGAAAAATGCTTGATGAATTTCTCTGCTGAATTTGAATGTATGCAATCACTTTGACGCAGTTGACTTTGTTATTAATTTGCACTGTAATCTTAGAATGTGTTGTAGTTGAAGCTTTGATTAGATTACATTTCTTCCGCCACTTTGGACAGCCAGTATTGTTTCTATATGTGTTTCACTTGATTTTGAGATTGATCTACTTGACCTTAGCCTTGTTAATATAGGGAAATAAATATTCTAACTTTTTCTAAAAGGCATGCTATTCATGACTGAAAGGTCATGGTGCGTGACAATTACTGACTCCATTGATTATCAATGTTACTAATTGTTGTTGATTATTGATATTGTGTATTGGTTATTGATTATGTACTGGAGTTATGGTAAGAACATCTTAATTGTGAGTCAAAAGGTTCATCGACCTATTCACAACCCCTTGTAAGTTTATTTATTGAGGTCAGATGCGCTAACAGGAACACCCACCACAATGCCCATGGTACGCCTCCCTTCTGTGGAGTAAGGCAACGCAGCGACTTGTGCAGCCTTGCCTTACTCCATATTGATGAGGCAATTCAAAGCCACGTAAAATGGCCTTGCATGGCCTCATAGATGTGGTTGCATGGAATGTGCTGCCATTGCGTCAGAAAAAGTGATGCAAAGGTAGTGCAAGGCGGTTATAATTATGCCCCCAAGTGCAGTAAAATTTCTCAATAGTGGTAAATATTTGTCACTTTTGCCCAGGGCTCCTCAGAGTAGCAGGTCTCTGGCATTTTCCCCTTGCCCCTTTATTGGAGCACTTATCCCCTCGAAATTTCCTGCTCAGAGCATTAAGCTCCTGCCCTCTACAATGACCCTCCTTCTGCCCTCAACATCCTCTTCCTGGAGCTCGCCACTGCACTTTCTGCCATCAGTGAACAGAGGGAGGGTTGCCTCCCAGATTCCCTGCAGTAAGATGCCTCACCTTTTGTTGGTGGATCAGGGTTTGTCAGCAGATCACTCGTTGACTATACGTTTGCCTTTGTAAGTGCTGTGCTTCCTATTCCCTTTGGCTTGGTGTGCGTTATGCAAATATTGCATACATGCATACACCACTGCTGGTGGCCAGACAAGTTTGACTTTACCTTGGGATAAACTCAGTGCATTTATCCCGCCTTTCAAAGGGCAACACATTTCCCAGTTAGGACGGCATCGTGGGCAAAATTAAACTTTGTTCACGTATCTTTGGCCTAGCAGAATGTGTTAAAGTTTCCTCTCTAAGTGCAAGATCTTGCATCACAGTATAATACAAATGGAAAGGCCAAATACATCTCAGCCACTGTAAATGCACCTGGCTTGTAACAAAGACCATTCAAATTAATCTTGTATGTTTTCTTTTTTTTAATTCTTGAGTGACGCCACAAATATATGAAACGTGTATTTAGTACAATTCAAGAAATTTATATTGATTTGTCACAAAGCATTAAACCTTTAGCAAAAAAACAGGAAATTCGGAGGGTTTAAAAAAACACAACGTGGGCAGATTTCTGTGACATGCTCTCCTTAACATGCAATTGCCTCCTATTTAAATGCCAGATTGCACAATCTGTTGATCTGGGCATAGAAAAATGTGCATTTTTAATCAGCTCCGTTACACAAACAGATGATGGCACCCACTCTAAGTGGTGTCACACACCATGTGCTGTTTAAAAAAACACATGTTGTTAGAATAATGTGTCAAGAGGCCTTCAGCATCAAACGAAAACAACAGTCATCTTCCAGGGTTTCAAAACGAAAGAATTGTTGATGACATAATACAGTTTTGAAAACACTGCAATAATATGGAAAATAAGGAGATGACATACTGAAATCAGTACAGGTGTTTAGAAGACATTTCTTGTGCCAACATAGATTTCATCTGACAACTTATCTGAGCCATTCTGAGTTATCCCGTGAGACAGCAACGTTTAACTGTTCTAGTAGGTACACCCCTAAATAAAGAGCTCACAGGCGTTTCAAGATTAAGGGCAACGAGTACAAGCCTCATATTTTCTGTTAATCTCTTTTATAGAATGAATGTACCGTTAGTCGAACTGATGTTTGGAGCAAAAAAAGTACTTGCATCCACAGTAATATTTAGGGCCATATTTATACTTTTTGACGCAAAATTGCGCTAACGCAATTTTGCGGAAAAAAAATTTGCGCCGTCTAACGCCATTTGGATGCGCCATGCGGGCGTCAAATTTATACTTTGACGTACGGCGGCGCAACCAACAGGTGGGAGTCATTATTTCGTGACGCACACAGCGTCGGTCTGTCGTAAAGGAAACCAACGTAAATGCGACGCACATCACTGTGGGTCGATTTACGACAGCGCAATCGTGAAAACGCCGTTTTTTTTCACGCAATTGCGTCACATTTTTGCGCGAAAACTGCCCTTTCAGGAGAGGAGACCCAAAATGGATCCTAGATGCTCCAACAGACCCCAGGAGGATGAGAGCAGACCAGGAACCAGCCAGGAGGAAGCATACAGGACCCAGGACATTTTAAAAAAAAAAAGAAAGTGTCGCTTCAGTGCAGAGGAGCAGGAAATCCTGGTGAAAGAGGTGACGGAACACCAGCACCAACTGTTCATCACCTCCAAATTGCCACTCAGTAGGAGAGAGGCCATCTGGAAACAAATTGTGGACAAGATTAACAGTGTGGCTGAAGAACGCTGGACAGTCACCGAGTGTAAGAAACGCTGGCATGACTGCAAACGTAGGACCAAAGAGAAAATGGCCAGGAACAGGAAGGCAGCAATGCAGACTGGAGGGGGGAGTCCAGCACAACAGGAGGCCCTGGACCACATGGAGGAGATGGTCGCAGCCGTCATCCCGGAGGAGATCGTCACAGGGATTCAAGGACTGGACAGCGCAGACTACCACGACACTACGCACATGCAGGGTAAGTCGCATGGGGAATCATAATACAATAATGGGGACTGTAAGCAGGGGGGGGATACCTACTACACAATGCATGTAAGTCAGCACATATATGAAGTGGCATGGGGAAAGGGGCACGGCAGGGGGGCATGCCCGGTACTGACCGAAGCTGGGGCACGACAAAATACAGCAACCACAACAGTCCCACGGGGACATCCTGTAATTACAACAAGAGAGCGAAGGGAAAGCAGTGACAGGTGGGAAGGACACTACCTCAAATCCACATCCAGGCACTTGTATTGCAAAATCTATTCTACATCAACTAGGTCCCTATCTGTAATGCAGTAGCAAATACAACAACTGTAACTTAACTGCAAACACAGTTGACAATAACACCTCTCATCTCTGTGCAGCTATAGTACCAAATGGCAGAAACCCCACCCTGGAACATACATACCTAAATTAGGGGGTGAGGGTGACATCTGCAATTACTCCTAGAAATAAGACAAAGGTACCAGTACACACAAATGCCGAATGTCCATAACTGACACATACATAAGCCTAAGTAAACAGCAATAGGAGCCACACAGCACTAACGATACACACATGCTGCATACGTCAGGGTCCCTCACGTGCCTGGCTAACAAGGCTACATCACTAATGTCATACTGCTCAGACAACAACATTGAGGAGGGGACACAGGCAACTGGTCACTGAAACACACCTGCAAAGTCGGACAAACAAATAGGACCTTCATACGATAAACAGGCCAATCCAATTCAAAACACATCACCCAACATCATCTCAAAACATCAAGAATGTTTACATCCATACCACATCCTAACATTGACATGCATAGGCAATGCCACGTTACATGTACAGATCATGCAATGTGAATAAAAAGTGTATGGGGCAGGGCCTGAGAGGCAAGTGTGCTGGCAGGGCAGTCACAACACCCACAGTCAGTCAAAGTGTAGTGTGGCAAGTGAAACGTATACTTTGCGCATTAGCCTCAGGCTGGAGGCCTTTGTGCATCTTACCCTGAATGTACTTATACTCATTTGCTCACATCTAAGTGCCTCAGAGCAATTTGCACTAAATGATTCTCATTGCCCTTCCTATCAGTTAATGTAGCAAATAGTCAGTCCTAAGGTGTTGTCAATTAGTCAAATCACACTGTTTTGCCTACTTCTGCACTGGAGTTTGCCAGAACATATTCACTCTGTGCCCCAGTCAAGGATACCGTCTGGTACGTTGCTGATAGATGTGGTAGGGGTCAAGGTTTAGCATTCCTGCTTAGGGAAACTTTGTCATCACCATGACATATGTCTTTTACATTCACTCCCTTGTCCCAAGACACGCATGGGGGAGTTTCCAAACAGAAAATAACAACTAGATGCTGCCTGCCTTGCTGCTGATGCACAACCAGATCCTAGCCCATTCCTCTGATATGAGGGATGATGTCTCCCCTGTGATTCTGACAGGCAACCTCCAAACTTAACAAGCTGTGCTATACATAGAACATGCAGGGGGAGAGTAGAAACAGTTAGGCACCATGAAAGCTGTGTACTAATGTATTACTCTCCTGCGGACTATTTCAATTCTAACAGTGTGTATTGTTTGTGTAAATGGGGCTCACACCTAAATTCCTACAAGTCAGTTGTACAATGAAACTTCATATCAAACTAATACTGTCTATGTCATTTGTGTATGGGAACCTACCGGAAAAGATACAAATGTGTAGGACCTGAGTGACCACCACTTCCCTGAGAAGTTCCAAAGATGTCATGTGCTCGGATGTCTAAACATTCCTTTGATGTGGGAGACCAGAGGCACTGCTAGTTAGTCTTAGCTAAATTGAATATCTGGGTGACAGAGTTATTTTCAAGTGGGTCAAACTTAGTCCCCCACACCATTAGCTATCCTGCTGCCTAGAAAGCCAAGAATCACATGTTGGATAATGAGAGCCCACCCTACAAAATGTCCCTCCATAACAATAGTGAAACACCGAGTGAGGAGTAGGAGAAAAAAACACCTATTCCTAAATAATTACAAAGCAACACCTAGAGGCGACCTGGCAGACATGTCTGAAAGATCCATATCAAACATGTGACACACAGGTGGGCCATAGGCCTACAACAATGCCCTATGATGGACAGCAGATACCTAGACAAACACAGAGTACAATGTTAAGGCATCCAAAGGCTTGTATCTTACTGCAAAATTGTCACAACACAGACACACTAATTGTACCCTGTTTCATTGCAGAGGAACACGGATCTCCTGCTGATATGCCTGTCCATGAGTTCCCTGATGACATGGATGACGACACCATCAACCTCCCACAAGAGACCATTGACATGGTCCTTGAAAGCCTCCAAACCCCACCTTCAGTCACAAGGAGGAGCACAGAAGAAGCAGCCACCACAGGAGAACCACCCAGCTCCAACACAGCTGAGGACTCTGACGACACTGGCACCAGCTTCGAAAGAACTGTCGTTGGGGTCCAGCGAGAGCTGGCCAAGGAGGTGCGGGTGGGGATGCAAAATATGGCAGCCAGCCTTGAGGGGGTGCGTTCGTGCATGTTGTCAACTGCTGATCAGGCAGCTGCAATGCAAGCCAGAAATTTTCTCTTGGAGGACATTTCAAAAACACTGAAGGAAATTGGCACAGCTGTCATCCAGTTGACACAACAACTCAAACTGCAAGCCACTCAACGTGTGCACGAATGCAACATAGAACCCCTCAGGGCCGACCTGGCTGCCAACCATCGGGATGTGGCTGCCATTCTGAAAAACCAGCAGGCCCTCCTTGCTGCAGTACTGCCCTTCCTTACTCAACAGGGATCAGCCCCCGGGATGTCTGCCTCCATGTCTTCTAACACTGAGGTGTGTGTTGCCCCTTCACAACCAACAACAACAAGGACACACCAGGCAACACACACATCAGAAGAAGAAGACATGGAACAGATAACATTCACACGCAAGAGTACCCGGAAGCCCTAGTCCCTGCACCATGCCCTACTCTGACCAAGGTCCTACGTTTTGACACATGCCAGTCTCACTACAACTAACCTCAATGACTGTTCGGCAATCCACTGTATGACTTGTCCACCTTGCCAGTGAATGTTTCTCTCCTACCATTTGGCATTTCATGTTCCTCTGCACTGTCTGTGACATCACCCCAGCATGTCAGGAGCATCATCCACACCCCTTCTGTAGGATCACCATGTAATAATGCACCAGAAAGGAGTCAGCAAACATGGTGAATGGACATTTTGCACAACACCACTTATAAATAAATATCACTTGCACACCTATTGTGTCTCTGTGTCATGTCAAAATTCAACTGTGCAGTAGCTAACTCCAAAGTGGCTGTGTGGAAACCATGTCCATTCTCTATACTACTGTCCTGATTTCATGTATACTGAATCATCTGTGCAGTGGCCAGGATTGCATCATAGCTTTACTATACTGAGGAAAATAACTGATGAAGGGACTAAGCACACACAATCATGCTGTGTTGGACAGAATGATGCACCATCTATAGCTATTCTACACAACTAATGGTGGCTGAGAAATGTAGGCACCATGCAATACTAAAATTTGAAATTATGCTGTAGAATGAAAGGAATGATAAACAAATTACACTGCATCAATCACCCTTACGGCGTATACTTCCATGAAGGAAAGTCATGCTAAATCAGTACACACATGATGTAGGTCAGCAATGATAGCAACAAGACAAGAGTGTGAACAAATCATCATCTATAAAGCTCTCCATGAACTTCACAATGCTGTCCGACCTATCTATTTACCTACAATAACAAGTCTGGAAGCACTCTTTGTGAAGTAGGATACATACCAACCCCAAACCTTGATGATCAATGCACACTACCAATGGTGGCTCTCCAACATGGTGGATACTTACCAAGTTAGCACACGGGTAGCTGGCATGTTAAACCTCATAAGCCTGGGGATAGGGAGCATGGAACACAAATGTCATACTTAACATTTCTGCTACACTGATGTCAAGGCCATGAAAAGGTAGCACCTAACGCATCAGGTAAAGGGTTAACAAATTTTTTATTTAAAAGTAGTAATAAAAGAGGCAACTAAGGGAAAGGTAAACCTACACTAATCTAACCTGACTACTACTAACCCACAACTGTCCCTAACTAACCTAAGCTAAACTTACTCTACACATGTAACGAAACGATCTAAACATCAACCCCCCACCCACCATTAAGAGACAAGACACATGCAGGACAACACTTACTAACCTACACACATACTATACTATCCTAAACAAACATATATTTTTTTGTATTTTTGTTTTTTTTATATTTATATATATATATATATATTTTTTTTTTTAATTAAACAGGAATCCCAACATTGCCCCCCACCCACCCACCCACACAAAAAAATTAGGTAGAAAGTATAAGGACCCCCCACCCTCTTACTTAACACTAACTAAGCTAATTACCTATACTTATCCTATAACTAACCCCCCAAACCCAACTAACAGTATGAAAAGAGGAAAGAGGGGAGAGGGGAGGGGTAAAAGTTCAGGAGGGCAAAATCACTAAAAATTTGCCCTCTGAAGTGTGCGCCGGATGGAGCGCACCTTCTTTTTAACCTCCGCCATGTCCTCCGTCAGGTTGTCCACCTTTTGAATTAACCTGTCCAGTTTCCTAGACAATGCCTGGAAGGCTGCAGGGTCAATTGGAGGGTCACTGCTGGTCTGCGTGCCGGTGGAGGTGGAGATTGTCGCTGGAGTGGAGTGGCCACGGGACAGCCCTGCTCCCAACACACGGCTGGGTCCAGGTCTTGAGGAAGATGGCTGGTCCGTCGCTGGGTCCCCTTGGGCAGACCTGGTGGTTGTAGGTGGCACCGTTGGTGGAGCCTGTGGTGTGGCATACCACGCCCCGGAGGCCCGATCGGAATGTGGGGCAACTTGGAACCCACATCATTGATGTTAATGAGGTGGGTTTTAGGGACCCCATAGCGACTCGCAGACGGTGTCAGAGACACCGTTCTGCTTTGCAATTTGCTAGTTGATTTTCCTAAATTCCTACATCTGACACCAAGGCCCGTATTTATACTCTTTAACGCTAAACTGCGCTAACGCAGTTTAGCGTCAAAATGTTTTGCGCTGGCTAACGCCATTCTGAAGCGCCATGCGGGCGCCGTATTTATTGAATGGCGTTAGCCGGCGCAAGCAGACCGGCGCTGCCTGGTGTGCGTGGAAAAAAACCATGTACACCAGGCAGCGCCGGAGTAGGGAAAAATGGCGTTAGGGCGTCTTAAAAATGGCGCAAGTCAGGTTGACGCAAAAAAAACGTCTAAACCCGATTTGCGCCATTTTAAACGACGCCCTAGCGCCATTTACATGACTCCTGTCTTAGTAAAGATAGGAGTCATGCCCCCTTGCCCAATGGCCATGCCCAGGGGACTTATGTCCCCTGGGCATGGTCATTGGGCATTGAGGCATGTAGGGGGGCACAAATCAGGCCCCCCTATGCCAAAAAATAATATTTAAAAAAATAAAAATGATACTTACCTGAACTTACCTGAATGTCCCTGGGGTGGGTCCCTCCATCCTTGGGTGTCCTCCTGGGGTGGGCAAGGGTGGCAGGGGGGGTCGCTGGGGGCATGGGAGGGCAGCTGTGGGCTAATTTTGAGCCCACAGGTCCCTTAACGCCTGCCCTGACCCAGGCGTTAAAAAGTGGCGGAAATACCGGGTTTTCTGCCCCGCCAACTCCCGGGCGTGATTTTTGCCCGGGAGTATAAATACGACGCATTTGCGGCGCAGTCATTTTTTGGGACAGGAACGCCTACCTTGCATCTCATTAACGCAAGGAAGGCGTTCACGCAAAAAAATGACGCTCTTTCCTCATACTTTGGCGCTAGACGCGTCTAGCACCAAAGTATAAATATGGCGTTAGTTTTGCGCCGAATTTGCGTCGAAAAAAACGACGCTAATTCGGTGCAAACGGAGTATAAATATGCCCCTAAGTACGTGTAACATACTGGTTGCTACAGTCCTAGGTACCCTGTTTCACAGTAACATCCCAGTCTTTGTGGGTGGTGTGGGAAGAACAACCAACAATCCCATGTTCAGTGCACACCCAGGAGTGTACAGAAAGTGCAACAATTATGTGCCTTCACACACAACACCTATGAAGGGCTAGCAACACGTTGTAGTCAGCCCAACCTTGTCACATCCCAGGTCCACACATGTCAAAATGTTATGACTTAGCCCAACATAACATACTATTAGTGAGGCATGTTTAACAACACACACAGGAGAGGTAGTACACCCATTGACATGATTCAACTGAACACCTAGGGCATTGCACTCAAGTCACACACACTTCGAGTTCACCTTGTGGAAGTACATGCCCATGGAAGATCCAACCTACAGTGTACACAGTCCATCCTCAACTAGGAAGAAGCACTTGTCATCAATGCCATGTGCCTAAGCTATCTGGGAGACTGTCAGTCTGATATGCAGACTCAGTTCCTGGCAAGTCCCTGACCAAATCTAACATTGACCTGTATATTCGAAATGAGTCATACCATTCCCAATTGCCGCCATAATTGAATGGGCTACAGCCCCTCAATCTGAGAGATGACTACGTATTGCTTTGCAGAAACATAATTCTAATTTGATATCACACTAAAAGAACAAAGCCAATGAACGGCCAGCACATCAAATCATGAATTCTCTTGAACACACAGTAATCCATCATGCGTCATTACCAAACAATGTAAATAGCACTCAGGCGACACTCACTGTAGGTATCGGGGTCGTCAAAATGGGCCACCTCTCCCACGGTGTACAGGGCTGGTCCACCTGTAAAGCATGAAACAAAGATTATACTCAGACTGGGTGAACGGACATAAGATTTCTGTTACAATGACACTGTGTGAAAATGACATGGTAATGATAGACTTTCACACATGCTCATCCTGCATGGATCACTTTGTATTCAACATTAACATTGGATGAGTCTCCTGCTCCAGTGTCACACCCTACTACACTCATGCAGTGGTCAGGACAGTCAGGTGTCGTCGAAGTTAATCCTCCATTAGTATGCCCCAACAATAATGTTATCCATACATCTCAGCATGTGCATCCCCGAGAGACATTCCAAAACTGGTTCCATGAGGACTGCATGACCACTCACAATTAAACAGGCTATTTGGACAGGGTCAACAGACAGCAACCAGACACACATGTGACATATGTGTGAACAACATGACTAACTTCATGTGACGTGACGGCAACACACATGTATAGCATCATCATGTGTTTCCAATTTTCTGTCTAGCTATGGCGTCTGCATCTGTAGGTATGTTGTTTCTACATGACGTACTCACTGGCCATTATGACCAGTGGAGTACAAATGGAGCTGTTCACGTATTGCTTTTCTGACACAAAGGCAACACTACATTACATGCAGCTACAGGCATCTGGTATGTGTTGCAAAAATGATCCATCGGACTGGTAGCATAGGTCTTCATACACATTCTGCAACAAATACACATTAGGACACATATGTATACCTTTGTAGCGCAGCATTTGAAACATTTTGGGACGCAGAGGGGGCGACTTAGCATAATACAAATAGATGTTGAATTTATAAAGCTGTCATTGCGTGTACATGTGTTGCAAGAATGGGGATTAATGTGTATAACCATGGGCCTAGGTTTCCCTGGCATTACACACACTCAGCTACTTATTTTGCAGATTCGCTAACAATCATCACATGTTCACACACCGATTTCTGTCATTCCCATGTAATTGTTTTTTACTCACCAACATGGCCACCAATCTGGAGTCTCAGGTGGTCCAGCAGGTCCTGTTCCCTGGTGATCAGATCTGCCCAGCGGTGCTTGAGTTGGTGTACATTCCTGAGACTCCCATAGACCCGGACCAGGTGATGGCGCACCTTCTCCCACCGGATTTTCCTGGCCTCCGTGTGATACCCCTGTATCACACGGCCCCCAGCTTCCAGCATTAGTGGGAGGAAATGGCTTACGAGCCATATGAACCCCCCCAATTCGTCTTCCCCCATCCTGGACAGGCGAGGCCTACCTGACATATTGAGAGGGATATGAATGTACCAACAAAATATAAAATATAAAGGGGGAAATGGGGAAAGGTAGAGGTGTGAAAGAAAAAGGAGAAGTAGAAAAATAGCCCAACTAACCCCCCAAACTATGCTACCCACAACAGACTCCCACAGACAATACAAACTATCACAGGTATAGACAAAATTACACTAAACAGACTGAGACAATGTGATACAACAATAATAGATTGACACTAAGACAAAATACAAGGCACACAGGACACTAGAGCAGTAAAACACAGGACAACACCTTTCACACAACCACACAGTCTAGAGAAATCTGAGACTGCAAAGTGAAAGTGAAAGTTACCTCCCAGTACAGATTTTGTAAACAGGATATCATATTACATCACTTCCTGCATAAAATGGCCGCCGTTTTTATTTTCCCGTTATGCGTCATATTTTCACGCATACACAGTTGTGCGTCAATTTTTTATGACGCATTACAGTGCACATGATGCGGAGTGAAAAAATATGATATGAATATTAATAATTAATACTGTACATGAAATGACCAATATATTGTGCATGTAGCGTCAATTTCACCACGCATACATCATGGGCGTCGTTTTTTTTACACGTACAGTGGTGCACATGGTGCGGAGTGAAAAAATATGATAGGAATATTAATAATTAATACTGTACATGAAATGACCAATATATTGTGCATGTAGTGTCAATTTCACCACGCATACATCATGGGCGTCGTTTTTTTTACACGTACAGTGGTGCACATGATGCGGAGTGAAAAAATATGATATGAATATTAATAATTAATACTGTACATGAAATGACCAATATATTGTGCATGTAGCGTCAATTTCACCACGCATACATCATGGGCGTCGTTTTTTTTACACGTACAGTGGTGCACATGGTGCGGAGTGAAAAAATATGATATGAATATTAATAATTAATACTGTACATGAAATGACCAATATATTGTGCATGTAGCGTCAATTTCACCACGCATACATCATGGGCGTCGTTTTTTTTACACGTACAGTGGTGCACATGGTGCGGAGTGAAAAAATATGATAGGAATATTAATAATTAATACTGTACATGAAATGACCAATATATTGTGCATGTAGCGTCAATTTCACCACGCATACATCATGGGCGTCGTTTTTTTTACACGTACAGTAGTGCACATAATGCAGAGTCAAAAATATTGGGGATGTAAATAATAATTTGAAGGTGAAATATCAAGACACTTTTGGATACATTTGTATCTGACTCTGCATTGTGTGCACTCATGTACGTGAACAAATTATGACGGCCATGCTGTAGAATATGGAGCAAATTTATCCAAATGTCTTCATGTGTTTAGCTTTGGAAAGGTGATTTGTCATGGTCAAACGGTGCGATGTGAGACACATTTGTGTTTGTATATGACAAATGTCCGTACTTTTATGTATAGACGGCCTTCACACTGTGATGTTTGGGATACGTTAACTAATGTATTGACCATATTTGACAACATATTTGGTGTAATTGCTGATGGCTATTTTGAAATGATGTTTTTGATACCATTATGTATTCCGTCTCCAAAATGTCCCCACCTTTATGATGGGGATGCTTTTATCTGTAGTCCTAACAGGGAGTGGGAGAGTCACTTTCAGTTTTTATGGGGCTGACCATGTCCCATTATGATTTTGTGTTTCATATTTGTGTAGGACTTGTGACATGGAGGCCACACATGTGCCTTATGCATGTGTTTAGTTCACAAGTACATGAGTCTTGTATGTTTTGGGGGTGGTAGAGGTGGAGTTAGGCCCCCAGCACCCTAGGATTTGACCATCCAGAATAGCTACTGTATCCATGGAGTATTTTTATCATATCCTGGCAAACCTGCAGCAGCGGGCGAATGTAAGGCCATATGGTATGAATGACTGTTGACCATTCAACCATCTCATTAGCGCATTTGACGTTTGCAGTAATGATGATTTGGAGCTAAGTTGCATACCATTTTCATATGACTAAGGGGGTCATTCTGACCGCGCCAGTCGGCGGTCGCCGCCCGCCAAGCGGTTCCCTCCGAAAGACCACAGCGATCATTCTGGCTTTCCCACTGGGCTGGCAGGCGACCGCCGAAAGTCCGCCCGCCAGCCCAGTGGGAAATACCATTCCCACGAGGACGCCGGCTCAGAATGGAGCCGGCGGAGTGGGAAGGTGTGACGGGTGCAGTTGCACCCGTCGCGAATTTCAGTGTCTGCAAAGCAGACACTGAAATTCTTTGTGGGGCCCTCTTACGGGGGCCCCTGCAGTGCCCATGCCATTGGCATGGGCACTGCAGGGGCCCCCAGGGGCCCCGCTGCACCCCCTACCGCCATCCTGTTCCTGGCGGGAGACCCGCCAGGAACAGGATGGCGGTAGGGGGTGTCAGAATCCCCATGGCGGATTCTCAAGGGCAGCGGGAAGTCGGCGGTACACTGCCGACTTCCCGTTTCTGGCCGCGGCTGAACCGCCGCGGTCAGAATGCCCATCGGTGCACCGCCAGCCTGTTGGCGGTGCTACCGCCGACCTCCGCCATGGCGATAATTACCGCCAGGGTCAGAATGACCCCCTAAGTTTGCAAGACTCTCAGCGTTCACGATGTGATAATGCGAAGATTGTTTTGCTTGTCTGTGTCCCTTTCTGCATAAACTGGTTTAGTGTCATGTTACAATCTTCCTGCTAGGTTCAAACTGGGACACAACTGTGATGGTCTACTTTCAAATATTAGGTTGGTTGTATGACATATGTGTACATGTGTGTGGGAATGTGGATCCAGTATGACCTGTCTGTGTGTATGTTGTCACTGTAACTTCAAGGTCTTCTCCTGAGTTAGTGGCAGCTGATGTTGGTGCAATTGTGTATTGCTCACATCATACACTTGAGAGAAGCCATTGATGACATGTTCACGTACACATGGATGGTCCCACCCTGTCTCTGAACACGTGTGATGTGACTTGCAAATGATCTCCAATTTTGGGCTGGATGAGAGACTGTTTCAGTTGTTTGGATCCGGCATGTGTAATTGTCACATTTATACTCTTATTGGGCTCTGTGTATGGTAATGTAACATGTCACATCCTACCCTCTGTGCATACAGTTGTGATGTTTATTTTTGGTGTGATGAATTTTAATGGTATTCTTGATCAATGAGACGACATTCATCTTCAGCTATTTCAAACGAAAGGTGGTCAGAAATGAATAGGCCAAAGCATGATGTGGTGTTTGTTATCTGTGTTTATTTACAAGTGTGGAATACAAGTGATTATAATAACTTAAGTAAAAAAATAGTTCACAAGCTGTTGGCGCCTACGCACTCCTGCTGCGGTGTTAGGTTGTTCCCCCTCCTGTTGCAGGCCAGCATCCTCCTCATCATCATCCTCAGGCATGTCTGGGTCCGGTTCAAGGAGGGAAATGTTCCTTTGTACACAAATATTGTGTAATATGGCACAAGTGAGTATGATTTTGCAGACCATCTCTGGGGAGTATAGTAGGCTTCCGCCAGTGATGTCAAGGCAGCGGAACCTTGACTTTAGGATCCCAAAGGTCCTCTCCACAATGCTGCGGGTCCTCTTGTGGGCGTCATTGTATGCCCGCTCAGCAGCAGTATTTGGGTTCCCATATGGTGTCATTAGCCAAGGCTGGATGCCATACCCCTGATCAGCTGAAAGAGAAACACAGAATGGTATCAATTAGATGTAGGAGGCACTGTTGTACGTATCTTTGATGGCAGTAGTTGTGTTGTGTTGTCTGTGACTATTTTGTGTACTAATGTGACAACCTATGGTTGTTGGTGGAAACTTTGGCATTGTTTTTTTTTCCTTGGCTGAGCAAGTGTTTGTTGTCTAACTGTTTGTCAGCAGGATGTATTGGTTTCTCAAGTACAGTGTGCCCTCCCTTGCATTGTGACTTGTGACACAGGTGTCCGTGTGTCCTCACTGGGGGTGTGATGATAGTTCCATGCAGAGTTGAAACATGAAAGGGTATTAGAAACGTTTATATGAACATAGCCAGGCCATCCCATCCCTTTAAAGTTATGCATTGTATTAGTGTACAGGTTATTGTGAGACTTCCAATTTGCAAGGTGACATTTAGGCAACCACAGTCATGAATGTCTTCACACTAAGCTGTGGAGTAAATTCAAATGTGTGAGAGGTTCAATGGTGACTTGTGACACATGGCTAGTGATGTGAGTACCTCAGTGTGTTCCTGGCTAGGTGTTGCTATTGTGGTGTATGTGTTGTTTATCCTAGAGGGTTTCTGTGCAGTGAGTATATAAGTAGATTTTTGTCCTTACCAACAAGTAGTCCATTGCCATACCGTCCATCCTGGAAGTGTTGGTTGATGGTGGAGTGACGGAAGATGAATGCGTCATGTACACTCCCAGGATATTTAGCCACAATGTTGCTGATCAGTCCTTGGTGATCGACTATGGCCTGCACGTTGATAGAATGTGTGTGCTTCCTGTTGCGGTAGAGGTGTTCACTCGCAGCAGGTGGCACAAGGCGTACGTGTGTGCAGTCGATTGCACCAAGGACGTGCGGAAAGCCACTGATGGCGTAGAACCCCTGTTTAGTTTCCTGCTGCTTCTGCACTGTGTTAGGGAAGCAGATGTGGCGGGGTGTCAGTCCAATGATGGCATCCAGTACTTTAGGCAGGAATGCGGAGAAAGATGGTTGTGAGATTCCACCAACCAGGGCACCAGTTGTCTGAAACGAGCCACTTGCCAGCAGGTGAAGTACGGCAAGCAGCTTTGTTTCGGTTGGGATAGTGCGTGGAGTCACTAAAGTGGGGGCCAATTGCTGTTCAATATTTGTCAGCAGCTGCTGAATGGCCTGCCAGTTCAACCGGTACCTCTGGATGATGTCTCGTTCCCTGAGGCCATGCAGGGTTGTTTGTGGGCGGAATATCCTCTCCTGCCTTCTGCGCTGTCTTTGGGGTCCCTGCTGTTGTTGTTGTGGCTGCTGTTGTTGCTGCAGGGCTCTGCGTCTACGTGCACGTTGAAGAAAAAGCACCTCCATGTCTCCCTGTTGCTGCTTTGCTGCTCTGCTGCTCTGTTGTTTGTTCTGTGTGTTCTGATTAAGTACAGGTGTGTTTGCCCCATTTTAACGCCTGCCCTGACCCAGGCGTTAAAATTTCACGCTATTCGTGCTTTGCGACATTTTTTTGAGCCGCCTGCCGCGCGGGAGTGATTTTTGCCCTGGAGCATAAATACCACGCACCGCTATGTGCGTCTGTTTTTGGACGGGAACGCCTACCCTGCATGTCATTAACGCAGGGCGGGGAGCCGCTTCCAAAAACTGGTGCACATAGCACCATTTTCCTGGTGCGCCGGATCGGGCGTCAGGGTTTAAATATGGGGCAACGTTTGCGCTGAAAGTGCGTCAAAATTTTTGACGCACATTCGGCGCAAACGGAGTATAAATATGGCCCTCAAGGTTTTACTAGTTTAGCCTAGTCTTACGGAGCCTAATCGGGCCACGTCGTGCACAGCTGCGCTGGCTGAGCTCAGAGCCGGTCTGTGTTTTTATGTGCTCTGTGTAAAACTCGGCATTACTCTCAATAAATGCAGGACAACAGCATAACAACAACAACTCGGAAACAATGATCAATTATTGCCTCTGCGAAATACATAACAACGCGCGCTCGGCTCTGCACTGAGCCAGCACACACATCCCCGATACACCCACAGGATTTTGTCTGAAGGCGTGCTAGTTTGCGAGGTTTTCTTCCACAACATTTTGAAGCTATTTTCATTTTTAAACTTCACAATCTTGTTAAATATCATCAAGATATCAAACTTCCTGAAAGCACGGAAAACCTCTCCTGGAAATATTATGCCAGAGAAAACACAAACATTGTCTTTGCTTGTGGGAAACATCTTTGAAAGAAGTGGAATGTTTGTCAGCTTCACCTATTTTCACCAACTAATAAAACCATTCCTTGTTTTGCTCTGGCAAAACATTCCTTGTTATTTATGAGAGGCACCTTATTATACACTTGTTATATTATCTTTTATACTTCAGAAGACATTTACAGATTGTTTTGCTGAAGTACAAACATTATATTGACTCACTCAATTTGTGTTTGGTCTCCTCTACTGATAGTTTATGAACACCCATCTGTCGAAGGTAAAACATATATATATATACATATACTATTAATTTAAATTCTCAAAATATGGAATGTCTAATTTAGAACATGTTGGACTTTTTTGCTTATGCAGGATCATCCCCAATCTTTTTGCCTCCTGCCTCTTATTTTTTTCTGACCTGTTGTTGTTGGTTTTTGAACTCTGAGCTCTTTACCACTGCTAACCAGTGCTAAAGTGCATATGCTCTCTGTGTAAATTATATGTGATTGGTTTATCCATGATTGGCATATTTGATTGACTAGTAAGTACCTACTAAAGTGCACTAGAGGTTCTAGGTCCTGCAAATCAAAAGCTACTAGTGGACCTGCAGCACTGGTTGTGCCACCCACATAAGTAGCTCTGTAATCATGTCTCAGACTTGCCATTGCAGTGTCTGTGTGTGCACTTTTAACTGTAAATTGAACTTGGCAAGTGTACCTACTTGCCAGGCCTAAACCTTCCCTTTTCCTACATGTCAGACACCCCTAAGGTAGGCCCTAGGTAGCCCCAAAGGCAGGGTGAAGTGTATGGTTGAGGTAGGACATATAGGGGGTCATTCCTACCCTGGCAGTCCGAGACCGCCAGGGTAGGGGACGGAGGAAGCACCGCCAACAGGCTGGCGGTGCTTCTGGGGCTATTCTGACCGCGGCGGAAAAGCCGCAGTCAGAAAAGGGAAGCCGGCGGTTTCCCGCTGCCCCAGGGAATCCTCCACGGCGGCGCTGCAAGCAGCGCCGCCATGGGGATTCTGACCCCCTTCCCGCCAGCCTGGTTCTGGCGGTTTTCACCGCCAGAACCAGGCTGGCGGGAACGGGTGTCGTGGGGCCCCCTAACAGGGCCCCACATTGATTTTCAGCGTCTGTTGGCAGACACTGAAAATCGCGACGGGTGCAACTGCACCCGTCGCACACCAGCAACTCCGCTGGCTCCATTCGGAGCCGGCTTCCTCGTTGCTGGTGCTTTCCCGCTGGGCGGGCGGGCGGCCTTTTGGCGGTCGCCAGCCAGCCCAGCGGGAAAGTCTGAATGACCGCCGCGGTCTTTTGACCGCTGTACGGTCTTCTGGCGGTTCCCTTTGGGAGTGGATGGACATGTGGAGTTTGGGGTATCTGAGCTCACAATTTAAAAATACATCTTTTAGTAAAGTTGATTTTAAGATTGTGCGTTTGAAAATGCCACTTTCAGAAAGTGAACATTTTCTTGCTTATTGCATTTCTGTGACTCTGCCTGTTTGTGGATTCCCTATCTGGGTCAGTTTGACAGTTGGGCTGGTTGCACCTCACACTAGACAGTGACACAAAGGGAGCTGGGGTGTAGTCTGCATTTCCTGATGAGCCATCTATGCTAGGGGGGAGGAGTGGTCACTAACACCTGAAAGGGCCATGCCTGTCCTCACACAATGCAGTCTCCGACCCCCCTGGTGAGTGTCTGGGGCCTGGCCTGGGCAAGGAACCTCTGCCTGGAGAAGAACTGAATAGCTGAGGAGAAGTGCTGCCCTGCCTGTGACTGTGCTTTGTGGAGCTATCCTGCAATTGCTGCTTCTGCCAGAGTAAGAGGGCAAAGACTGGACTTTGTGTGCCTTCCATCTTGTGAAGAAATCTCCAAGGGCTTGAAAGGAAAGCTAGTGGAAATCCAAGGAAATCGACTTCAGACGACTTCGGACTGATGCCGCTGCTGAATCCGGTGACGCCGCCTGCAACCGACTCCGTGATCTTCACTGGAACGCGACGACCTTGGCAGGCCTGACCGCTGCAGCCCCACTGAAGTCCGTGACTCCGTGGAGTCGCCGCACCATGTCGTGACCAACGCCGCTCGAAGTGCGCAGATTCAACGTTTCGCACAGACGCCGTGATCCCCGACTTCGCGCATCGACTTGTTTTCACTCCTCGTCAAAGGTACTGTACTTGGGGGTCTACGTGACTCTGTGTCCGGCCCCCCTGGTGTCGGCTTGTTTGGAACGACTCCGTCACAACGCCGTGTTAACACCTCATCGAAGCATTTTGTGTTTCTAAGAGCTATTTTTGAGTTTAATCTTTAAAAAATGCATAACTTGACTTGGGTATGTTGGATTTTTGGTCATTTTGGTCTTGTTTTGTTTAGATAAATATTGCATATTTTTCTAAACTGGTGTTGTGTCATTTTGTAGTGTTTTCATCAAGTTACTGTGTGTGTTGGTACAAATACTTTACACCTAGCACTCTGAAGTTAAGCCTACTGCTCTGCCAAGCTACCAAGGGGGTAAGCAGGGGTTAGCTGAGGGTGATTCCCTTTTACCCTGACTAGAGTGAGGGTCCTTGCTTGAACAGGGGGTAACCTGAATGTCAACCAAAGACCCAGTTTCTAACAGAACACAATACTTAATTGGACAATGTCCTATATTTGTTCACCAAGTGAATACTTTACACTAAATTACATGAAACTGAGGCAAAAATGATATGCGGATTTTTAGATTTTCCCATGATATCACATCTGGTAACTCTGACTATTTCCATTTTGCACTGAAGGTCCTAATGAACACTGTTGCTCTAATATATCCCGGGCAGTGCTTAATTTGAGCCGCTGGTTTCCGGTGTGTGACACCAGCACTTATTTTTTTGGGATGATGCTTATTCTTCTGCCTCACAACAAAGAGATGAATGCATTTTCCCACTCGATTTTAGATGTACTTAAAGATGTATTATTATTACTTTTGAAAAGCATTTTCTATGATGTATAGAAGTGTGTTTTCCCGATGTTTGTTAAATAGGCCACATGTTTAGTGTGAATGCCATGTTGGCACCCTTATCATTCATCTTGCTTTCCCCTGTACACCTTCTCTTCTTGCAAACTCTGCACCATACAGTCCAGTTGAAATGTACTGGTTTACTTCCACTGTTATTGTTTTTCTGCTATACATTAACTGTTCCCTGTTCCATTATGATTGGAAACATTCACAAGGTCTTTCCCTTGATTTACTGTGCTTCATTCATTCGCATATCACATTGTTGTTCATGTATCTAGTTATGTGCTAGCATCTCAAGATGACATCAGCATACAGGGTCCTGAGTTATTATTCACATAGTGAGTATGTGCTTAGGTGTTAAGGCAATGCAACATATGTTTTTCATGTGCTCTGATTGGCTAATCAAATGTTGTGTTTATTCACAACACTATGAGTCTGTGGTTTCCGTAATTTGATATGCAAAGACAATTGCATAACACCCTCTATTTTGGGGGTGAGTCCGAGCTTTCCTAAATGCATCTAGGGATGCTGTCCATTTTCCTCCTGATTTTTCTACCCATTTGCCACTTAGAATAATTGTTGATTTTTTGTGTTCTCTCTTCGTCACTCTGCAAATCTGAGAGCCTTCATGGCATTGGCTCTGTACCAATTTATTCCTAATTTCTATAATTAAATCCTTTAACTTTTCCATGGATCAGTATTCAGTTACTGAATGGGTCCATTCAATCCTAATGATTTACTTAAAATTGTATTACTGTTTTTGTTGCTTTGGGAGGTGCCTTAATGCATGGTCACATTGCCTCATAAAATTATGTTTTAACAACATCTCAGATCTAGTGAGATTTGGGAATTTGGATTGAGGTAAATTTGTGGGGTGTCCAGATTTTGAAGTATACCATTTTGCTCCCACAAATATGATGGGGATCTCAATGAAACTGTGTTCCAGTTGGCTAGGTAAATTACAACCTATCTAATTAATACCCACATTTAAAGTTGTACCCCCTGCTTTACCACTTGGTACTATCTTTTTAACGGATGTAAAAGTTCCACTAGAGGACTGAAGGGACTCTACAGCACTAATCATGGAAAGTCCTGATGTAATCACAAATCCATCCACAGAAACCTCTATACAATCAGCTCAGGGTTGGAGTGCTCTCTTTTGATATAATTATCCAGCTTTTCCCACTGATCATATGTAACCACCAGGAATCTACAAAGATGAACTGAGTGAGGGAAGGCATCAACGGCATTCAAATACCTCCTACCACTCAGCAGTTTTGAGGAAACATATAGCAAGAGTACCCTTTTGGGACTCTAATAAAATTGGTCAGCATCCGCCATCTGAAAATCCGGCACAAAAAGAAAGTGGCAACATTTTGCAAGATAATGTTGATTTCTAGAACTACTTACTTCAGATACAAAAAAAAAAAAGAATCAGTGTACCTATGCAAAATAAGTGGCTCATTGTATCCAACTAAGATGGACCCTCACTGGCTTCAGTACCATGACTTGCTTTGATTGAGGATTATGACTTCCAGAAAAAAAAGACTAAGGCCCTCATTTAGATTACCTTACCTGATGTCTGTTCCAGCACTCTCTTAGTTTTGTTAAACCACACAAATTTACATCAACTGCAGCGTTGTGTTTTATTGGTGCTTTTTTGTCTAAAACTCTAGAAATGCATAGCTCTAGATTTGTGTATTAGTTTGGTTGTCTAACCTTTGTTGGTATCAAGAGCTGAGTTGCATTTTCTCAGTGAACTCTGCTGTAAACTCACAAGAGAATGCCTCATTAATTTGGTGATGTACCCCTGCGACAATTATTAATCCTGTTTCTCACATTGAAGTAGCCATCATCTTTGATGGTAGACAGGCAATGTCACCTCTCATTCCACTCTACACTTCAACTACCTTACATCATTTGTTCTTCAGGTGCCACATCTTCAAGCAAAGTGCTATGAAATTGATAGTCACCCAAAGCTGGAGGATACGGTGGTTGCTTTCAGGAGGATTACTTTGATCATCTCAAATCTCTTCTTCTGGGGTATTGGTTTGTCCTACTGCTATGGAACTTAAACCTACAACGGAACCCATCCTTGCCTAGGATTGCAATCAAGTTACTTCAACCCCAGGTCCCTGCTGGGCTTCAAATATTAGTTCTCTGAAGAGGATACAAAACTTTTTTTATAAACATGAAGAATTAACCAATTTTATACCTATTGACAGTTGTTGCCAAATACCTCAAAGTAAGAAAGCACATCATAATTTGTTGAAAAGGAATAATAACACTTCTTCACAGGGAAAACTGTTAAAGTCTAAATTAACCTGAGCTCAACCTCTATCCACCACCCGCACTTCCCAGTCTCTATGGAACAGATCAGACAGGGCTAACAGAGGACAATGTGTTAAATATATATGCAGCACCAAAACAATCATAAAGTCGAAACTAAAACCAATAAAAATCCCAAACTCAATTACAAAAACAGAGACAGATGTAATAAACAAAACAACACTAAAAAGCAAAAATCCAATAAGGGGAACAGGAGGAATGAATTTTTCAAGTTTTCAGAAAAAATATTGAATGACAGTCTAAGGAAGCTGTAGACCTTCACTGAGGCACAATTTGAGGCCACCTGCAATGGAGCCCTGATTCCATACATAGAATTGCATGATGTTATATGATAAACATACAGTTTTGCACGTCCTTTATTTTAATCAGCTGACAGATCATGCTTCTAATTACTGGTGAGCTCTAGCAAAGTGGGAACAGAACATAGATCATACAGACAGCCTGATTTTAGAACTTCAGAACTGCTGTTCAAGCCTTATTACACTAATATTTGAATGGTGAGAATACCCTGCTCCACAGCTCACAACATTCCAAGCTGCCTTCTCTTGAGTTTAAGAGCATCCTGGATGCTACAACTTGCCTTATCAAGGGACCCAACAAAGATGATCACATCACCCTCATCCTGCTAAAACCCCACTTACTGCTCTTGGCAGCTTGGGCCATCTCCAAACTCAGGAGAAGCATTTACCACACTATCATTACTATCACACTTCCTGATTTAGCCAAGAAACTCACCACATTCAGAGACTCCCAGCACAGGTACAGTGTTGACACAAACAAGTGAAAAAAAAAGAAAGAAAACACACAGGAATAGGCCCTCTCCATCGATCCAAACTAATTTCCAATAGAAAGTTAGCTGCATCCCCTTATCCTTCAGGTCTGCCTCTACTGTGCTCTAATTTAAGAAAGATATGAATACATACCTTTGACATGCCTTTACCCATGTACAGTGATCTACTGCATTTTAGCTAGGGTCACACTACAAAAATCCTACATACATATGTACCAAATGATACCAGATGTAACAAAATGTTGTATTTCCAAAATTGCAACTCTACGGACATCGCTATTTACGAAATGCCAAGTGTTATGTAATAATTTACCAGTTTCTTACTAGTTGCTTAATAATGAAGTCCACAGAATAGGAAATTCTCAATTAGGAAATTCCATGGCATGTGTTCCAAGGGGCCAGTTTTGCATTTGCAAAAATGTAAAACCAAGGATGGCCATGAGCAAAAGGCCCCCTGGGATGCACCCAAAAAGTAGTAGTGCACATGTAGAGCACACATATGCTCTAGGGGCCTGTGGGTGCTCTATGGCACTTTGAAAAAGCATTTTTGTGTGTTCAGTCCAAGTTAGGGTTGGACCATCAGATCATAGAATCATAACTTTGGGACTTTTGGACTTTGTGAAAATAAGTTGAAGTATGCATCCCTCTTCATAAGTGGATCCTTTGCAGGTTTTTCAATGATCATGGCTCTCATCACAAGAATCACCATATTCATCAGCTTGATAAGTAAAGTCAGCAAGGATGATAGGCATTCCTGCATTAAGGGCTACCCTGCTACATATTTATAAAGATTTTCTCTAAATTTATGTCACTGTGGAAGGTAGAGGAATACATGTTATGATCAAAGAAGAGGTAGCAAATAATTTACCAAAATTATTTTTATGGGGAATAAAGGCAAGGTTTTCAAGACAGGAAAAAATAAATGTGCTTTCTTGTAAATAATGACAACTTCTTCCTCTCTTCCCCCACGTCTGTAAACTCTCAAGCTTTTAAACCATTTTGACATATCAATCTAAAAATCAGGAAATTATGTCATACAAAGCCATGACTTGGGGCCTTATTACGACCTAGTCAGATGGGATACTCTGTCACAAACATGATAGGCATCCTTCCTGCTGTTTTACAAGTTCTATAGGATATAATGGAACTTGTAATACGGTGGACAGGGTATTGTCATGTTTGTGACAGAGAATCTCATCCGCCAAGGTCTTAATCAGGCCCTTAGTTTTAAAAAGAACATTCCAGTGCTTTTCTTTATTCAAAGTGAAAATATTGCATGCATATCATCGGAGTGATGTCAAATTAAGAAGCTCCATCCAAAATCCCTGGCAGTAGAAGTGAGGGTTAGATGAAATATCTGTCAGAAAGTGTGTTGGATTGACATGTAGGGGTGCATTTATTATTACTTCACAAAACTGCATTGGATGAAAAGGAGAGAGCATAAGTGCTTCATATTTACAAAGATGTGGACAATATCTGCTCTCTCCTTGCTTTGGTGCACTGTGTCCAACCAGCACTAATGCAGGAAACCTTGCACCATAGTGCAAGGTTGCCTGTTTTACAGGCAGGATTGTTTTTGTACTAGAAGGGACACCTTCAGACAATATTCAGAGTTGTATTCCTCTTTCTCTGTGTGCTGCAGAGTGCAGCAGACATGGAAAGAGGAAGGCACAAAGAGAAATAAATATATTTCTCCCTGTTATGCCTCTGTCGGGTAGGCACATGATTTTGGTGCTGATCCAGGTTAACAAGTAAATCTGGGATGCGTCAAAATAAAAGAGTGAATATATAGGAATGTCCATCCTCAATCCATGTAATTCCTACCCCACCACAGTAATGCAAGGGAGCACTGTGTACTACATTGAGTTACTTTGTGTCTACTAAACCATGCAGAGTAACTTTTTAGATGGCTTAGTAAATGCCAAAATGATCTTGCCTTGGAGTAGCATCACTTTTGTGGAACAACCCAAATGCAATATCATAGTTTACTGGGCCAAAATGCCTAGATTCCCAAGGTTTTTACAGCACATGTTCGTTCAATATTTCTTGTGTTGAATAAACAAAGTCCTTGTCCGAAAAGACACACTGAACCTGTAGCGTGACAGGAGCATAATGGTAATCCAGATGTGCAACCGTAGAATGGACAGGTGCAGACACACTTACAGTAGATGGCCACAAGGTAACAGTTCATAAAACATGACACTGGTATTTCGAATATGTTAGAAATTGTGTTTCTGATTGGCTAGGGTATGCACCTCAACCAGGCAGAACTTACCCACTCTAGTCAGGGCAAGGGAATTACATGTCCAAGATAACCCCTGCTCACCCCCTTGGTAGCTTGGCATGAGGAGTCAGGTTTTGCCCGGAGGCAATGTGTAAAGCGTTTGCACAACACACACAACAGATGTGACGCAATATCCCCACCACAAAGGAAACACAACACCAGATTATATGAAAATATACTGTATTGTACAAAAGGCAATTATCAGACCAAACATCACATATCAGTACTATCCTGCTACATTAGCAGTTGTCAGAATGTTACACATTAGTTACTCTGCAACCTAGCAGTAGTCACACATAACACACAGGTTACTCAGTATTCTGCAACATAAGCAGTAGTCAGGAAAACACGTTATTACATCACAGCACTTGTCATAAGAATATCATAAAATGCCCATAGTAGGAACATTAGAAAACATATGGCAAGTTAGAAAAACATATTAGCAAGCATGTCCATGAAAGGAACATTTGCATACACATATGTAAAAACATCAAACGCAGGTAGGTAATACATGAATCAAACAAAAGTATGTAGAAAGACTTTGGATTGCAACTATATTGGTCCTTTAAGCAGTACCTGGTTGGATGGAGGTGCCTAGAAGGTGAACAATGGGGCCCCCTGTGCTCCTATGCGCAAAAAGGGGGCCTCCCTTATGCTCTGGAGTCAGAGGAGGGGGACATGCACCTCCTCTCTTTTATAGACAGGCCACTCCGGGGACCGTGATTACTGTGGGCCCCCCAGGGCCTCAACCGAACCTCACGAGGGGGGCCAAAGCCAGCAAAAACAACTTAGGGCAGGAGGGGGGCACCAAGCACCCCCTCCGGTTTAATGACAGGCCCTTCAAGGGACCCGTGATCTCTGGGGGTCCCCCCAGGCCTCCACTGGCCCATCCACCAAGGGGGGGGGCCCACAATAATGCCCGTTTTACCTAACAGCAGAAAAGGAGCGTCCTGCTCCTAAGGCAGAGGCCAGGGGGAAGGGGGCACTCCCCGTGCCTTCCCCTGGTCCTGCTGTGAAGCCACAAGAAGATCCGACCCCTCCTGGGGCCCGAGCAGACACTGGCCTGCACCCGATGCGGTGCCCGAGTGTTCTTACAGCTTCCCGGGCCGCTGCGGTGATCTTATTTAAAGGGGCACAATGCAGCAAGGAGCCTACGAGCTCCCAAGGCTCCATAAGCGCACTGCAATCAGCACTATGGCAGCCGCAACCACAGAGAAGCACCCCTCGTGAAGAAATGGATGCAGGGGTCAGGGGTCACAGCACCCTGCCCCTGGGGAGCAGAATCTTAAGACAAGGTACTCAGGTGGAGGGCCCAGCTACAGGCCAGCACAAGGGAAAGGCAGCAAGTGGCAAGTCCTTCACAGTGACCAGGCAGGTCACAGGTCAGCATAGCAGCAGCAGTCCATGGCGGTTCCTGGTGAGTCCTTTCAGCCTTTGGTGTCCAGTTCCAAGATGATTCCAAGAGTCTCCAAATTGTGGGGAAAATTCACCTGTACTTATAGTCAGTTCTTACAGTGTTTTACAATGGTAGGGAGAGGAGGTTCCAGCCAGTTACAACTGGTTCTGGGAGTGCCCCCTCTTTCCGTTCAGCACAAGCTCCAAACATCAGTGGGGGGTTAACGACCCTATTGTGTGAGGCCAGGGCACAGTCTTTACAAATGCAGGTGTGCCCCGCCTCTCCCTTCTCTCAGCCCAGGAAGACTATTCAGTATGCAGATGCACCTCTGTGACTCCTCCACCCTCCCTGTGTACAGGCTTTCTGAAAAGTATGCACAAAGCCCCAACTGTCACTCTGCCCAGACGTGGATTGGAGTCAAACTGCAAAACACCAGAGTCATAAGTACAGATAAATGCGCACTTTCTAGAAGTGCCATTTCTGTGATAGTAATTAAAAATACACCCACACCAGTAAGCAGTATTTATTATCACCATTACAATCATACCAAACACGCCTACGCTACCCCTCATAAATCAGACAATACCCCTTACACATAAGACAGGGCATTTCTAATACAATCCTATGAGAAGGCAGCACTCATAGCAGTGAGTCACCAAGTTAGGCTGTTTGTCACTACCAGGACAGGCCATGCAATATGGCACATGTCCTGCCTTTCTACATACATGGCACCCTGCCCATAAGGCTAGCTAGGGCGTACCTTAGGGGTGACTTACATGTAGTAAAAGGGGAGTCCTGGGCCTGGCAAGTAAGTTTAGATGCCAGGTCCCTGTGGCAAAAAACTGCGCACACAAGCCCTGTGCTAGCAGGCCTGAGGCAGGTTTAAAAGTCTACTTCAGTGGGTGGCGCAAGCAGCGCTGCAGGCCCACTAGTAGTATTTAATTTACAAGCCCTGGGTATAGAGATACCACTGTACAAGGGACTTATAGGTAAATTAAATATGCCAATTAGGTATAAGCCAATCATACCAACTTTAGATGGGAGAGCACCTGCACTTTAGCACTGGTCAGCAGTGATGAAGTGCTCAGAGTCCTAGAGCCAACAGCAAGAGGTCAGAAAAACCAGGAGGAAGGAGGCAAAAAGACTGGGGATGACCCTGTGTAAGGCAAAAAGTCCAACAGAATACATCTTAAATCTTTTGTCATTGCTACTAGCAGCTGCAGTGTCAGGTCTTGTGTACTCCATATTGCATCTGCAGACACAGGAGCTCTGGGTCCACCTTCCTTGGCACATACATTTGTAGCATCTTCCTCTCCAGGAAATCTTACAGTGTGAAATGCACAGGAAAATTAGTAATAACACCTTTAAAATAGTAATACTCGCCTTCAGAGCAATGTAGAGCAAACTATGCCTTTGGGAGGAACCCAAGTTCTTTTCAAATGCACTACAATTTCATTTTAACTTTTAATAAACAAATCTTGAAGAGGCAAGACTTTAAACAAGTGACAGGGGCACAGGCCTGCAAGCCAAAAGGCTAAGCTATCTCCTAATTTCCAATAAAACTAAATACGATCCACTTCACTCCTCGGTACACCTTTAAATCTCACCCCTTAAGTGGGATTTATGGCCTGAGAGAACTCTGAGCTTGTGACAGAGATCTCCACACCCGGAAAATGGTTTATACTTCCCAAAAATGCTGTAAATTCCTACCAATCATAAGTGAGGAAATGTGATTGTAAATGTATGTTTTGACTAAATTTACCTTAGTGAATAGGCTATACAATATTTGTGTAAGAAAATGGGTTTTAGTTGGGAAATATGTGAGTCCTTCCCAAGAAATAAGTCCAAAATACAGTCTGGTCCAACACACAAGTTCAGTATATAAACCTGGGGTCAACCACTGGTAGTTACGGCAGGCAGCAGAGATGCTTAACTTGAAGAAAAGCGAGTTATGTAGAGTTTAGTAATAGCAAAGTAATTAAA
Organism: Pleurodeles waltl; assembly: GCF_031143425.1. Lineage (NCBI taxonomy): Eukaryota > Metazoa > Chordata > Amphibia > Caudata > Salamandridae > Pleurodeles > Pleurodeles waltl. The sequence continues at coordinate 928,307,205 of NC_090445.1, read as the reverse complement.
AAGTCAAAACACAACACAATACAAATCCCACAACCAATTAGCCATTTAGAACTTGTTGATCACAGCTGACCAGGACATAGGTGCTATTTCATGCTAACTCTTGGTGGAGCTGATTTCAGATACCCAAAAGAGGTCACCCGGGTCAAGAATATTATCACCTGACTTAGTCTGTGAAACGCAAGTCAAAATCCTTCAGTGGAGCAAGGGTGTCCTCTCAAATTCAGATGGCTAATGGATTGGGTCCTAATGTAGACCTTAGTTTCAACTCCAAGTGGAAGTATTACAATTTTATACCCAGCAAATTCTTCACAAGAGTCAGATATTTTTCACGCCTTATCACAAGTAGGATTTTTATCTACAGAGCATGATTTAGATCTCGGTGGACGGTTCACTTCATTACAATGGTGACGAATATCCCATCTGCCAAAATATAAATCTCATTTTATTTATTTATTTATATTTCGACAGACGGGATATCCATCACTGCTGTGATGGAGTCACTCATCCACCAAGATCTAAATCAAGCCCTTAGTCTTTGTTATGGAGTTCAAAATCTCACAGAGGGCAAAACTGTAGCTGAATTTGATGAAATCCTCTAAAAATCGGACACCTTTGCCTTGAGGTTCTTCTAATACTCTGGAGACTTTGGAAGTCTCATACTCTCTGAAGCAGTTCTTCTTGGTGTTTTCTAAGGCACCCAGGATCACAAAGAAAGTAATTTGGGACCAGGACTCACTTCAACAGAGGTCCTGCCCAGTTCCAGTTGCTACTGGTCAGCTGAACACTTCAGGAAAAAGACTGACCTTTGAGTCCACTTCACAGTCCTGGGCACAAATGAAAGCAGGTACAGCCTGATTCCCCTTCTCCTCAGGTATATACAGTATATGTTATGATGAGCTGTAGGAAACTTGACACTTGGTAGATTTAACTAGACAGTGCGTGGGGTGTGATGCCTTGACACTCCCTAACCAATGAGAAATAGGTACAAAGGGACAGCCCTCCCACTATTGCACCTCATCCTGTTTGCTATACTACAAAGCAGCCCACAGTGCACTATTCCAAGAAAAATCCATCATATCAGCACCCTTTTGCCCTTGTGGGCTTTTGGTGCTCAACTAGTAGAGTTTTAAGGAAATAAAATGTCCTGTCCTCCTCAATGCCACCAAACTGGTTTAGGACCAATCACCCCCCCCCCCCACTGGGTGAGTGCCAAGCTCACTACAGTAACCCTAAGGAACAAAGGTTTCTCCACCTCCAAGGTTTCCTTACACTTAACTGTGATTGGACAGGGCTCTACATTTGTTAAGTTGCAGAACCCTCTTCATCTGCCCGTCCCAAGCTAAGAAGAGCCAAATACCTCACTTTCAAGTCTTTGTGCCAAACATCTTATTTCACTTTTATATTTGATTTTTAATAAATATTCAAATTAGTGGTTAAATCATTTCTGTAGTTTATCACAAACCCAAATTAGCAGAAAAATATTTTATTAAGAAATGTAGTTTTTTTGCATAGGAACAGCAACATGCATTTAGAATTAAAAATAGTATGTGAAGTCTAGTCACTGTATGTACATGCCAACACTAAAGTCTTGCATTTACAACTTTTAAATACTAGGCACCCCATCTTGTCAACTACAAGGTGTACTTAGTCATGAGTTTTTTATGTTACAAATAGGGTTATTCTCTGTCATAAATGGTTACTTTGACAGGATCACCTGTTGCCTTAAAATCTATAGCTGCCAAGCTACACAGATAGTCCTGAAGCCATATTTTCTTTGTCAGCTTAGTTGATGTCACAATATGTGCCACAGTTCAAATTTACCATTTTACGTCCCATGCCATTGGTATATTTTCTTGCATGATACACTGTGGTCTTACTGAAAAGTTAAATATTCTAACTGACAATTACCCAATATTACCTTGTTTTATGGGTCAGATCATGAACATATTCTGGTGACTAGACAGGAGTGCCTCGGTATACAGAGTTTAAAAAAAATAGCAATATAACTCAGAAAAACATTGGGGTGACCATGATCTTAAAATAGAAAAGCTCAAAGCAATCAAAGGTATGCACTAATAATATACAATGATGATTGGGTATTTATGACATATTATGGGTTACATATCCTTTTGTGTGCATCCCCCTTACATACTCACTTTAAAGTTTCAGGTTTGCAGTAACAATCATCATTCCCATTAGTCACAAACACCAATAATCCATGTACTCTTCACTATGAAGTTATACATGCACAAGGCCTCAACACTCACAGGCATACATTTCTTATACACAGACAATATTATGTACTCATGAGTACCTAATCACTTTTTACTATGCACTTCTAAGTACACAATCAATCACCATTTCCAGGTTTCCAATACCAATATATATTGGACCACAGGGTCTTCATAACAAACAGAGCATAATATGTATCAACCCTTTCCTAGATACTCACAAGCACATAATAACTGAATGGTCACATGTATGCACTACTAATTATACAGAAGTCATCAAATACTCAAACATACCACATTTTACATGCACTTTACTATGCACTCCAAATTGCGCAATCCATTCCCAATTACAACAAAATAAAGCATGGATTTTAGTCACTATTACACACACACACACACTACATTGTGTATGTATACTGCACTACATGCACTATATGCTTAAACATACACAAGCACTTAACAGTTGCAAGTATCAAAACAAATATACCAAGATGGTTATACACTCATGACACCCTCCTACTTACACATCCTTTCCTAGACTCTCAAAAATAGATAATCACTCCCCAATGCCACTTGTTCAGTTCAATGTATAATACAGGTAAAGGAGGGCTCACTGCATACACACACAATATTATGTAGCCATATTTCACTATAGAAATATTGAAAACTCATCACTTCCAGGTAGGCAAAACCAATACACACATGGCATTGCACACTTTTCATTACAAACATGCTTTAAACTAAGCGTAATAATTACTCAGTCCCTTATGTAGCATTTATTTTACACCACTTTATGATACATATCAGTCATTATAAAATAGTCACAATATAAAGCACGGAAACAACATTACCTAATATACTAGATTTACAAGATAACATAGACATACGATTACTTATAAAGCATGTTTGACTGAATTACAAACACATCAATAACAACTTACATTAGATGAAAGTCATTAACGATGATGAAGATGCCATTGAAGCATAATTAAATATTACAAAGCAAGAAAGATAAGTAGAGAAGTAAAAATAACATATGAATTAGTATGCATACAAAGTTATAAAAGTAATAAAATATGTTAGTTTGCTTCACAATTGTAAAACTGTCTTACTGTAATGAAAGCAAAACATAATATAAGAAAGACATACTCTGTGCCACACATTCTGCAAAAACTATTGATTGGCAAATCTGTAAAAAAACATAAGAATACAAAATGAAAAAAGAATACAGTACCTCTAAAGAGTATAACGCTCGTTTTTGTCAACAACAATTACATGATACATCATTCCTGGATTTATTTCATTACTGTAATGTAAAATACAAAGGACTCCATCATTCAACAAACTTAGCCAGAGAACATTATATAGAATCATTATGCATAAAAATAAACTATTACTAAATAAATTAATTTAATAAATAGTTAAAAAATAATTTAAATAAAACAAATATTTATAGCAAAATTATAGCAAATTAGTAATAGAGTAATATGTATTGCTGAAAAACATATAAAAAGAAGGACAACATAATTCATGACATTCATGATAAATTAAGTTATCATGAAATTATTTCACCACTTTTTTGGACTTAAAAAATGTTGTAGAATTTATATGAGAAGGACAAAAATCTGAATGGAAAGCACGGATAAGGACAATATAAATAATTACATTGAAAATGTAGTTCTATTTGTAATAATAAAACATTCTACTTCCAATTAAAAAATGTATTAGCAGTATCCTCAGTCTAGTAAGAAGCCAACATTTAAAATAATTTCACAAATAACCGAATGCTGAATATACAATCTTCCAAATATAAAAGGAGATTCAATTTGATGTTCAAAAATAAAAAATGAAAAAAATATTTTAGTCTACATAGGCATGATTGAAGCAAATCATAGAGGAACAAGAAAATTGATATGGGAAACCTCCTCTGCCTGAAGATCAGAATTGTACTTCAAATTCATGAGGAATGGACCTTTAAAAGGGTTGGAAATTGAAATGATGGAAATCTAGATTAAAAATACTGAAACTTCCCTTTAAAGAAAATAGATCAATCAACAACTAATCCCCATATTCCACTTATTACAATTACCAAAATATAGTAAATAGAAAGAAAATTAAAATTTTCTTTGCACCTTCACAACTTAGGACTTCCTTCCTGATTTGTTATCTTAACCCTTTCACCACTGTGTTGTTTGAACATACCTGTGTTGGAGCTTTTTTCAAAACAAGAACACTAGACTGCTTAAACACATGAATGTCTTGAACTCTTTCCAAGTGGAGATTTACATATAGTTGTACAGTTGGATTTCTTTAACCCATCCAATTGGGAGATGGAGCCCCAAACAACTTTATTTTTTTACCATAAAGTTACTATAGGTAACTTTGAAGCTGTATTGTACTTTCTGACAAGGTAGCGGACATGTTTGCCACAGGAGAGGATGTCTCTTTATTACTCGTCAGTTTTTTTTAACCTTTATTTTGGGTGTTATGGTGCTCACCCCAGACACACTTTTTTATATTTATTGGGAGAGGGCATGTGGCCCCCCTCCTGAGCCTTTACAGGCCTCAGAGGCATAAGTGGATGGCAGGAGAGATAGGATAGGGGCATGGATTCAGATAATGCAGGGAAGAATGTTGGTGGCAGACAGCAAGCTGACCACACAGGGCAAGCAAGAGTGGTAGAGGCAGCACAATAAACCAAACAAGGCAGGTATGAGGATGGTGTCAACATAACAAACAACGATGGGCAAGAGGACAGGGCTATGCACATGGACAATAAAGGGCAGGGAAGGGGGAAATGCCAGCAAGCTGTGCGTGCGGAGCAGATATTAGGGGCAGTGTCAGAGCAGCACCCTATGGAGGGCAGGTGGGAGAGGGCAATGGAATATCAATGAACCATGGAGAGCAGAAGGGAGAGAACAGTGTCACAGACTCAGACAATAAAGAGCAGGGGAGAGGGGGAAGGGGTACTGGCAGGCAAGCAGTTGACCACACAGGCAGGAGGGATAGTGGCAGCACAGCAGACCAGGCAAGGCAACCAGGAGAGGGAGAGTGAGAGGCAGCACAGTGGAATATGGAAGGCAGAAGGGAAGAGCATTGGCTGGCAGGGGAGGGAACAAAGGCAGGAAGCTGACCAAATAGAGCAAGAGGGGGCAGTGTCAGCAAAACAGACATTGTAGGGCAGGTGGAATGGGCAGGGGAATGCAATGGACCATGGAGAGCAGGAGGGAGGGGGCAGGGACATGCACAAAGACAACTGAGGGTATGGGGAAGGGAGGCAAGGGCAGCAACCTGACCACTAATGGTAGGCAGGAAGGGCTGCTGCAGCACAACATACTAAGAAGGGCAGTAGGGATTGGGCAATAACAACACAAAGGACCATGAATGGCAAGGTAAGTGGCAGCCCAATGGAGCATGGAGGGCAGGTGGGAGGGCATATGGGTATGGCTCAGATATTTGGAAGCAAGGGGGAGGGACAGGAACAGCAAGCTAACCTTGCTGGGCAGACAGGAGGGGCAGTGGTAGCACAATAGCACTTGCAGAGCAGGCAGGAGTGGCAGTGGCCGCTCAATAGATCAAGGAGGGATCGGAGGGAGGGGCTCAACCATGAATAATGGAGGGCATGGGGGAGCAGAGCAAGTGCATCAGGCTCTCCAGACAGGGCATGGGAAAGGGCAGTGGTGGCACAGCAGACTGCACAGGGCTGCAGTAAAGGGGCAGGTGCAGGGACTCAGACAACACAGTACAGGGGGGGCAGGGACAACAAGTTAACCACAGAGGCCAAGTGGGAGAAGCAGTGGCAGCACATCGGACCCGAGAGATTAGAAGGGTGGGGCAGGGTCATAGGCTTGGACAGCAGAGGGCAGGGAGTAGGTAGGGAGAGACAGTGAACCAAGATTGTAGGTAAAGCGGGAGAGATAGTTGCACCACAAAAGTCTACACAGAGCAAGAGGGAGGGGCAGAATACAGACTTAGACAACATAGTGTAGGGAGTAGAGGGGGAGCGGCAGTAAGCTGATCGTGGAGGAACGGCCTGCATAGGCAGGGGCAACACAATGGATTATAAAGGGCAAAAGGTGGGTCAGAATATATACGGAAACAAAGGACAGCAGGAAGGGGATCAGGCGCAGCAACTACAATCTAACCAAGTAGGATAAAGAATATGAATGGAGGGAAGGCAGAGGGAAGGCAGAGGGGTGGCAGCAGAAGCAATCTGACTCAGGGGCAGAAAGCAAGCATGGACAGTTCGACACAATGGACACAGGAGGGAAGAAGGGAGGGTCAGAGGCAATCAAGTGGAGAACAGAGGGCAGTGGCTGGGTGGCAGCGGCAGCAAGTTCACCACAGAGGAAAGGCCAGCATGGGTGGGGTAGATAGCTCAATTGACCAAACAGGGCAGGAGGGGAGACAGGGATGCACACAGGGAGACCAGAGGGCATTGGGGAAGGGTGCTCTTTCAAAGATATTACCTAACAATGCATTAAACATTCACAACCCAGCTTGCTCTCCTCTTGCTCACTGACTTTTTTCTTGTCTTTGTCATGCACAACACTCTGCTGCTCGGTTTCTGCTATATAAATAACATATATATGCACAAAGTCCGGGCGGATATTTTTAAAAGCCATCGAAGATCCTGGGTTTCAATGTATATTTTCTAAAATACTTACTTAGGCTTTCATAATATCTATTATTTTGCAATTTACCTTACTAGAGGCAATTAACATATATTTTTTTATGGGTTCTCAACATTACTTGAGTACATGTATTCAAGGGAGTTTTTCCGTGTGCGAAAATCAACATAGGCGTAAATATGAAATTAGTTGCAAACTGTTAGCTTCTGAAGTCATCAATTTTTCAGAACAGAAATTGGCAAACATGTTAAATTTGTCCTGTGTGGGAGGAATCCGTGGGCAAAAAGCCCGGAGTTTCTTGATTGTTCGTCAGCACAATACAGAACACATTTTCTAATTACTTTTTTCAGTGTTTTTAAGTTATGGTGTTATTTTTGCCACATACATGATAATGTCAGATATTTGGGAGAAACATTGAAACAAACACTTTAGTTGTAAGTGAACGTCCTTGATGTCTTCAGCTGACGTACAATTGTAATATACACATTCATTAGTGTGCTATCATCATCATAACTACAAAGCTCCGACAAGGAAATCGACTGATATGGCCCCTAAGCTTGATGTGAGCTGTTGTTCATCTCCCACCCTGAAGCAACGGAACATTCTCAAATGGTAATTAAGTTTCATTATGAATATCATTTGCTTCACCAGAGCAGCAATGTAATCCTAAAATAAAACTTGCAAGGTGTAACATTGTGGTGCACACTTAAGTCTCGGAAATGGGTTCAGATTGGGACATTGCAACATAGCTCAAAAAATGTGTTGTTTGCAGAGCAGGCATGAACCCACACCTGTACTAGAAAGAATGCGTCAGTGAAAGGCCGGAAGCTGTTTAAGGCTGCTGGTCTGCCTTTTACTGAGCACGTGGCAACTGGACTACATTGTAACGGAAAGGTTCTCCTACAGGTGAGTGCAGTGAGTGACTTCCCTCACCTGCAGTGGGATGTATGAGGTCAAATGAACTCAATTTTCCATTCCAGGAGGGGCATCTGGGGGCAAACTGATTGTGCTCCACGTCTATGTCGGACAGTCATTGCTTCCCATGACAGATCCATTGCCTCTGCACCCACATTTCTAATGTAGCACAGGTGAAAAGGGAAATCATTCCCTCTTTTCCATGAGCCCATGCCCTCATGCAAACAAGGAAATACCCCCTTGAGACTTTGCTAAAACACATTTTGCATCATTGCTATCTGTACTAGAGAAAGAGCTTCACAAGCATCTGAAGCCCCTTCTTAATACCAATGTACTCTGGGGCACACAAAGTTAGCCCACATGCCTGTTGCACCTCTGGGGCACTTACATTAATATGGCACTATGTTGCAGTGGGAGATTGTTATTAACTAAAATTATTTTTGGAATCACGCTTCCTGCTACTATTATGTGACTTCCAAACACTAGCAAGGCAGTCAAAAACTGAGGAGCATATTTATTGTGATTTTGCATCATCCTTGCCCCATGCAAGGCGGTGCAACAGTGACACAAAACCTAGAATGAACTTTACCAAGCCACGCAGAAAGAAAAATTATAATTTTTTTAAAAAAAAACTTGCAAGGGATTATAGGGTGCCCCTTGCAGAGTAATGAGTGAACATAATAAATAATAATTGAGAATAATAACGTATTTTTGGAATAGTTTTATTTTATGGGTATCCCTACACCCACACATTTCTTTTAGTTGTTTGCCTCACGGCTCTCTTACCCCAGCCAGCCAAGTCGGCACACATTGTGATGCCAGCAGTAGCCAGCCATAATTTGTTCCGTAGGTACCCAGGTGCCCCCGTGGGGCACCCGCAAGAGCCTATTCATTATGGCCGTGAGGGGAGTACATGCCCCGTGGCCCCTTCTGCCTCCCAGCCAGCACCTATTGTGGTGCTGGCTGGACTCAGCTCAGTCACTCTGCTCCGACCTGAGCAGCATCAAAGTTGTATTCCCTGCTGGGGAGAATGTGGGCAGACAATTCTCACACTCTCCTGGGCAGGGAACCACAGTGTCCCCAGGTATGGGGTCCCCAGGATTGTGCTCACATTGGACCTTAGGGCATTGCTTCTCTGGGGCTAGAGACCAGCTCAAGGGAGGGGACTGCATTCTCCCTCTCAAAAATGTAATTTTTAGCCTCAGGGGATGGGGTGCCTGGGACCTAATTAAGACTGAGGAATAGGGGCCCAGAAAATGCTGGGGTAGGGGGATCCATGTCCCCTCCCCAAAATAAAAAATCTGCAGACCCCTGTTGTTGTCCTCTTCTTGATACCTTGAAAGTCTTTAAGAGCCCACCCCTTAAATTCTGGGTCCCGTTGCTGTGTATTCGTGTAGTTGTTTAAGTCGTACAAAAAATGTCAGTGTTTTTTTTCAGAAATGTAAATCAGTATTTTTCTCTTTTTGACTTCCTGACTTTCATCAGGAACAATCTGTTTGTTATATCTGACCAGGGCTCAATCACGGCTGACCTCAAATCACCCCTGGGTCCCGGTCTATTACTTCCCTAGACTATGATTGGTGGTTCCAACTTTTTGTCTCTGCTTCTAGTGCAAACTTTAAAATTTCACATCTTGGGTTTCCCTTACTGTATTTTTGCTGTTGTGCTGTTTTACTCTTTTTTTGACATAATTTTGAGACTATTATTGATAGGTGTTTTAACTTTATTACTGTATTGGTACTGCTTAAATACTTTACACATTGTCCTAAGGTAAACCTGTACCACAGCAACCAGCGTGTTGAGCTCAATTTAATTTAGTGACTTTAAGGGTTCACCTTGTCAAGAGCTGTGAATATTTCTTGAAATAGGCAGTAATTCATCTAAATAATAATTCAATTTCTAACAATCTGCATATTACTAGTGAATTTGTTTTGATCTGGAATCACTGTGGACCTGGATTTATTGAATAATACTGAACTGATAGCACTCTTCCCATTAACAATATAAGGCCCCATTTTTTAAAACTGTGTAAGTGATGTAGGATTCCACAGAAGCACCCTGGAATGAGGCACCAGAGAACATTCATACAACTTCAAAAACTATTCTGTGTGCACATTCGATTTTCCTCAAGGAATCCTGCAACAACAAAAAGTTGGCAGTCGTCAACCCACAAATAAATGCCATTATGACTTTACACCCAACAAATCATGTAAATGGATAAATTGTTAAACTTAAAACTATTAGGGGGCTATCAAGTGAGCTGTGTTTCTGTGCTCTGTACATAGAAAATTAATTCCCAGATTCTGGCCCATGGACCTAATCGACAGAAACTGTCTCAGATGCTACACTCGCCACATAGACGTACTCTATTATTAGACTTGAGGCTTAAGAAATAGTAATCTGTTGAGATGACATTTTTTGATCCATGCATTATGTGTAATAAATAGAGTTTTCGATATAGGGTGCAGAGGTAATGTGAAAACTTGGGATGTTGGTTGAAGGGGATGTAAGGCCTTCTCAGACAACAGCCACAATCCCTCTCAAGCTCAGCCACAAAGAGACACTAAATCGATCTGTGCTTTTTGGTAGATTGCAAAAGCAGTCAGATCTAACTTAGAGGCAATGTGTAAAGTATTTATGCAGCACTCAAATAGTAATAAAGTAAAAAATACACTAATTTAGAAAAATAGAGGACATTTTAATAAAACATTTGACATCACAACACCCAGGAAAATCCAATCACTAGAATAAAAGATATGCAGTTTCAAAGATTTAAGGTAACAATAGTGTCTAAAATCACAAAGCACCACTTACAGTTATCTGGTTGTGCAAAATGGGCGAAAGCCACAATTTCAGGCCAAGCTCAATGGAACATGGGCCGCTTACAGGGACAAGGTTAGTCCTGCTGAAAAAGTTTACTTTTGAAGTCCAGTTCAAAGAGTTCCATTTGCAGTAGAGGAAGCCGTGAGGAGAAGGGAGAGCATCAGTAGTGGTTGTCGCTGTAGCGCAAAGAACAAGCTAGGCCTTTTGGAGGGTCATTACTGTAGTGAAGATCCGGTTGTGCATCACAGATATTCTTTGATAGAGCTTCATTCTAGTAGTCAATGTGGGTTATCAATGCTATAGTGCAAAGTGCAGATCTTGCGTTGTGGGTCACTACTGGCGCTCACTGTAGTGTGAAGAGTCAGGTTCACTGTAACTTCACGCTGGCAGACTGAGTGGAGGGCAGGATCTTGGTGTGAATTGACCCATGTGCAATGAGGAGCTCAAGTGATGGCACATCAAGGGTCCAGGACATTAAATGCACCTCTAGGGGTTCAGGTACTCACTCTAGCAGAGCTCAGTAGGGCACAGGCAGATCCAGTTGCAGGTCTAGGCAGTTCCAGTGTAGCAATCACCTGGACAGTTGCAGGGAGTACTCTGTAGCTTGTTGCGTCCCTGTAGCTAAGAACAGGAAGTCAGTCAGCTGAACAATGGAGTAACCTCAGCCTGGGAAGAAGGGTGCATATCCAATCTTTCTGGTCAGCAAGCAGAGTAGCAGGAGATCCTTCGTCCGTAATATCCTTTGTGATACTGTCTGGGAGGAATACACAAAGGACAATCGCCAAATACACCTGGTCATGTGATCCTTGAACAAGCTGCAGGCACTAAATGGTTAGGATCAGCAAATGCCAAATTCCTAACAGTGACATTTTCAGAATTATGACTTAAAATCCAACATTACCAATGAAGAGTGTTTTACATTACAAATCCTCAGACACAAAATCACATTCCAACATGCTCCCATACAAATGCTATTACTTATTAAATATAAACGTATGTTATCCTATGAGAGAGGTAGTGCTTGCAGTAATTAAAAATGAATGTAGGAGTTTTTCAAAAACCAGGATGTGTAAAACTTAAAGGCACATGTCCAAATTGTTAAGTATAATGCACCCTGCCCCATGGGCAGTTTAGGGCCTACTATAGGGGTGACATATAGGTATTAAAAAGGAAAAGTTAAGCCTGGTGAAAGGTTTATTTTGCCAGGTTGAAAAGAAAGTTTAAAAGGCACAATAAGTCTGACAGGACCACTAGTAGTATTTAATTTAAAGGCTCTGGGTACATGTAGTATCACTTTACTAGGGAGTTAATGGTAAATTAAATATGCCAATTGGATGTAAGCCAATGTTATCATGTTTAAAGGTAAGCGCACACACACAATTTAGCAATGATTAGCAGTGTTAAACTGCACAGAGTCCTAAAAGCCAACAAAAATGGGTTAAAAAGCTGGAGGGGTGAAGGCTAAATGTTTGAGAAAAGAGGACCAGCTTCAAGGTACTTGTAAAAATAGTAAAGAAATGTAAATGAGAAGATGTGAGAAGATGTGAGTGAGTGGTGTGAGCTGGAAGAGTGATTGCATGACAAAGCATTAAAAGTGTAATAAAAAGGAGTTTTCAACCCACACACACATGCACGCACACACCCACACTCACACACACACAAGCACAACCACAACTACATACACACACATTTCGAGTATCAACAATGTGTTTTAGCTATCGGTCATCAGAAAGCTTTGTATGCTTATGACAAGCAAAACAAAAAAATGCACAGCTGCATAATAGAACTGGCACTGTGAAGACAAATAAAAACATAGACAATCATTTGGAAATTGCAGCGGTGGACATGTTTCCCTTGCTTCCAGAACTCAAACTGAAATGTAAATATACAATAAAAATATAAAAAAAGAAAAGAAAACTGTAGGTACTAAAAAGTGCTCCAGATTCCCCATGCCAGGAGAATTTTGTTCTAGTTTGCACTATCCATTCTGGTACTTATACTTCTTTTTCTCAAATCAAATATGAATAACATAGTCCAATTAAAGAATAAAGAGGAACTGTATGTGTCACCTTGTCTGGTTTGGAAAAGTAAAATTCAGATTTGTAGTTGGAACCACAATGTATTAAGTAAGTCAAACAAAGTAAGTCAAGTATGTGGTCCACAAGCATTTCAGTCCGTTGCAACTTCCTAGCATGATAGAACAGTGATGATTTAAAAAAAACAAATATCAGACTATTGTGAACAATTCAGTTCTTGTGCATCTGGGGTGTTTATGTTATGACCAAGCAGGAAAATATTTTGGCATAGACTTAAAAAGAGGAGCTACTCCTTTTCAATGCTGACTTTTCTACTGTAATTGAGTTCAATAGAGTCACTACACCCAAGAGATTGCTTGTCACAAGTCAACAAAAAGGCAAAGAATTTGCACCTAAAACAAACATAAGTAAGGGAAAACCAACATTGGAAATTGGAGCCTGTACTCAAGTATCCAGATTTAAAATAAATACTAAGGCAGATTTTATTTTCACACATGGGGACACTGTTTCCCTGAACCCTTGCCAGACCATAATATCAGCATCATTGCCATTAAAAGGATAGTGCTGAGAACATAGATGTATACTTAGGTTCTGATTCTGTTTAGGGCACAAAGCTAATTTTGGATGTTTTCACTCAAAGTGAGATTAGCATTCATGGGTAAATGTAGCTCAAAGTTGGGCAATCTGATAATTCCCCATTACATCAGGAAAAACCTGTTGCATGGTGGATAATTACAGTCCAAAGCATTACATTGCCTCCCGGCAATGGTTAGAACCATGCATAAATTCCTTACAAAGTGAATATGTCGCTAAGCCTACTTTCTTTTGATGTGTGTGTTGTGATTACTCTTCAATGTATTCATTTTTTCTTCATTCTTTCATTTGTATGGGTTAGTGTTTTAAAAACTGTTAGGGGTGCCATCACTATCCCTGAGCAGGAATCCTTTCAGGAGATGCAGTGCTGTGAAGTTGTGGCTCCCTGCTTTTCAATAGTGTCTCTCACATCTATGTTTCTGCCCAGGAAGCAGTTTTAGGCCCCCAGCGGCCAAACTATTTAAAAAAATGCCACCTTCTACTAATCTTTTGAGTTGCACCCCACCTCCAGGAAGCCAAAAAAGCATTTACCCTCATCAGCTGTCACCCTATTCCAAGACAGTCACTAATAAAAAACAATTATCTTTGGGTGCTGAGTGGTTAGCTTCCTGATTTGGAGTTGCAGCTCTGCTGTCATCTATTGTCCCCGACGTAACCTTCATCACCAAAACCTGGATGACCCCAGCTTACAAATTGGATATCGCCACAACTCCCACAGGATACAAGATAAAACACTGTGACCGCACCAACAAACACTGAGGCCGCATCTAATCATACACAAGGAGTCAATTACCTGCACCATCACCGACAACCAGACCATGCCAATCATGAAACTAATGAACCTCCATCGCCACACAGACAATACCACCACCATCAAAGGCACCTTTGCCGACAGACTCCCAGGACCACGGACCGGAGTCGGCAACAACATTGCGGAATTCATCACTCCTCTTGCCATAGAAACCAAAGACTACATCTTCCAGGGAGACCTTAACTTCTATCTAGATGACCCTACCAACACCAGCTCCATGAACTCTTGGAAAGAGTGGACAACATCAGCCTCAAGATATTAGTCACTGACCTCACGCACATAGCAGGACATATGCTGGATTCCATTTTCTCATCTAACAATAGAATTCCATACACCTACACCTCGAACCTCACTTGGTCGGACCATTGTACTTTCACCATCAGCAGACATACCCACTCCATCCCCAACCTACACACTGCACCCTTCTGCAGATGGACCCAGGTCTCCCAGCAACAATGGACCGACAGCCTGGGGGCCACTCAGCCCAGCTTTCCCCCCAACCTGGAGTGCGCAGTACAGAACTTCAACGACTGAATCACCAACGCCACTGACTAAGTCACTCCCACCAAATCAGCCAAAGGGCACAGACCAGTGAAACAAACCAAGAACTCAGCAAACACACCACCCTCTGGAAAATTTGCTGGTGGCCCTCAGAGCTCGGTCCCACCCCCAAGCTGAAAGACCACAACTGCAACTTTGGCATCATCCTAGACAGCGAACTCGCATGAGACGTCATATCAACTCCATTGCCTCAGTCAGCTTCCAGACGCTTCACTTGCTCTGAAAAATATTCAAGTGGCTCCCCATCAACACAACAAAGACAGTTACTCATGCTCTCCTCACCAGCTGGCTTGACTCAGGCAATCCACTCTATGCAGGCACCACCACCGAACTCATGCAAAGGCTTCAATCAATACAGAACTCAGCAGCTAGACTGATTCTTGACCTGCCCAAGAGAGCCCACATCTCCCAGCACCTCAAAGGCCTCCACTTGCTCCTGGTCCAGAAGAGATGCCACTTCATGCTTCTTATCCACACCCCTTCAAAGCCCTCAATGACCCAGGACTGACCTACCTGAACCAGGGTCTGCACTTCCAAAAACCCTACCGGAACCTCCACTCCCCTCCACATACCGGTCCCTCATACAGATCCCTCACACATGCAGTGGGGGAGGACTCTCCTCCTTCCATCATGTCAACAAGGCGCTACAAACCAGGGAGTTTTTATTTGTTATTTTAGGTACAGAGAGTGGGCCCATGGGAAAAGGTCGTTCCCCATGGGGGCACTTTACTTTTGGCCATTTCTGCCCCACCTTGGGAGCAGATTGACTTATTTTTATTAGGCCCATCCGCCCCCAAGGGGGCAGAAACCATTAGGCACAAGCTATTAGATTTTGTGTTTTTTCCTTTTGTTTGTGGGGGGCGGCCCCTTGGGCAGGGGTTCTATTCCCTTTGGGGGACATTAATTTTGGACATTTCTGCTCCCCTTTGGGACAACTAGGCCTATTTATATTAGGCCCATCTGCCCCAAGGGGTCAAAAACCACTCAGCACCAGGTATTTTTTTATATGTGCATGTTTTCTTGCTTGGGGGTGGCCCCTTGGGCAAGGGTTGCTCTCCTCTGGGGGACATTCATCATGGACATTCCTACCCCCCTTGGGGGCAGATTGACCTCTTTATGTTAGGCCCATTTTCTTCCAAAGGGTCAGAAACCACTGGACACTAGGGAAGAATTCTAAATGTTTTTAGAAGTTTTTGCATTTGTGATCATAATGTTTTAGTTCTCTTTTTTGTTCTAGTTCAAAGCTTTTGATTCCTTTGCTGACTCCATGTGGTTATAGCAGTTGTAGACTTCCACTTTGTGTAGTTGCATATGTTTGGGAAGAAAAACATTTTTGGACTATTCACTCCAAATGAGTATTGTTGCAATGCATACATGTCTTTTTTGTAAATGGTATACTAAATGCAGGATATTTAGCTTTTGTTTCATTGTGTATGAAATTGTCCTAAAAATTTTGCACAATGATATTTGTGTTGTTTTATGTGTGATTTTATTTTATTTTTCCTTTTTAGTGGGATATCATTGGTGCTTGCTGTGTTTGTGCAGAGTAGGTGCTGGTGAGTCTAGCTGTCTCAGGCAAGTGGGTGGTATCATTTTTTTGTATATAGGTCTTTGTGATAAAGCCACGCTTTGCTTACTACTTATTTGACAGTGTTGGTTGTTGTTGATGCATTTTTCAAGTTGCTTTTATTAGGAAGGATCATGGCTAGTAGAATGGCCACTCAGCAGGTTGTTGGAATGCTCTTTCAGTCTCCTTCTGACCATGATTATGATGTAGAGGAGGAAGTGCAAAATTCTGGTAGTGACGAATCATCTGATGATGAAGCCACTCTCAGTGCAGATGAAGTGCCTGTTTTAGAGGAGGGCACTGATGTGTCAATGGTGTAGCAGCCTGGGGCTGAAAGGCTTCCCATTTTAAGACCTGAACTCTGGGTTGTCTCAAACATGGTGTAGCCAGGGTTGTCGGCCTTTATTGCTCTCCCAGGGTGTTGAGTTTATATGAAAAACTTTTTGCCTACACATTTCTTTGAGTTGCTTATGGACAGTATATTTTTGGGTGAGATTGTTGACCAGACTAATTGGCATGCTTAACAGTATTTAAGGGACAACAGTGCCACTCTGGAACTACGTGGTGGAACCCCACAAATCTGGAAGAGGTGAAGAAGTTCTTGGGTTTAACTTTTTTGATGGGCCTCATCAAGACACCATCACTATCTTCATATTGGTCTAGTAGTCCCTTGATGGCAACGGCATTATGTCCTGCAATCATGAGTGGTAATCAGTATTGGCTTGTTCTTCGGATGCTGCATTTTGTTGATAATGCTTAAGCTTTGCCACAAGTTTACCCTGATAGTGACTGTCTTTTTAAGATTCGGGCTGTCCTTGATCACTTTGTAGATCATTTTTCAGAGATCTATGTTCCAGTGAAAGAAATAGCTGTTGACAAGTCTTTGGCCCTGTTCAAAGGCCGTTTAGTTTTTAGGCAGTACATTCCTAGCAGGAGGACACTTTTATGTAATTGAGATGTATATGCTGTCTGAGAGTGAGACTGGATATGTCTGTAATTTCCAGGTATACACTGGCAGGATCCCAGTATTGACCATCCTGGTTGTCCATCTGCTTTTTGGGTTAGTGAGAAGATTGTGTGGGAACTTGGTAGAGGACTTTTTAACAAAAGTCACCATTTATACGTAGATAACTTCTATACTGGTGTGCAATTGTTCAGGGAACTGGTCAAAGTGGTGATGGTATGGTTAAAACATACGTTGACAGTAACCATGAGGCTAATGACTCAACCCCTACTTTAAAAAGCCAACATGTTTCTGCACTCACACTGAGCCTAACCTGGTCTGGATCATTCTTCAGGGCTATGGATCCATAGTCAAGCATGAATGAGCAGACACCTATTCTACCTCACAGGGGAAAAAATTGTATTCACACACTCAAGTCCTACCTGAGTGGCAAAGTAGACTTTTATATACTCTAGTGCCATGCCACTCGAAACTGATAATACAAACATCTGGGAGGGGCATGGATTAGGTGCACCAGAACGGTGCTGCCTTTGACAAATGTATATCTACAAGGCGCATCGTCCTAGCTCCAGACCAGAAGCCCGTGCCCCTGTAACCTAGAGTATCCAAAACGGGTTGAGTCGTTATACTCATGGTTACAGTCGAGATATGTTTTTAATCATACCATCAGACACCACTATTAAATGTGTAATCCACCAGTAGTCCACTAGATATTTCTAACTGACCTGGATCCCACTATCATCCAGCAAACTTAATCTAAGAACTCCCTCTTGGTTCAGTTCACCAAGAGGTTTGAGCCCGCCTTGGTGGCACTGACCTACCATGGTAGGTAGAGGTGGTCAATGATAAAGCATGACATGATCAATTGTGAGACCACATCTTCCATAAGGAGAAATTCCCTGCACACCAATCAACACAACAGTGTTGAAAAAAGACAACGATTAGTGGTAGGATCACAATCAATGTGATTGAGGCCATATGAAGTAAGCTCATTTCCTCCACACCTTTTGTGTATGTTGCATCCATACGGACCCCCTGCCAACAAGCTCAGGAGACTCAACCCTAACCTGGAAGAGTCTTCCTGGCTTGTCAGGTGAGGAAGACAGTGAGGAAAACCAGCTGTCCTTTTGCAGGTCCTATTCTGCCTTACATCCTCTTGCCAGGGTCAGTCCCTCTGGGTAGTGACACATCGCAACAGTAAAGGGACCCATTTTAAAACTGAATCTTTCCTCCAGGGGTCTTCCTCCTCTCTCTCTGGCAGTTTGAGTAGTGAGGTGCCCAACTTCCCATCCTTAACTTTGCCATAGCAACACCTAGCTTACTCACAGATGTTACCAAGCACTTGAGCAGCCCCACCATGACCAACAGGATCGGGGGGCCTACTTTACTTTTGGCCCTGGGGGCTCTTTCCCAGGCCAAGTGCAGTGGTGCTATGAAGGCCAGCACCCAGCAGAGGCTACTGACAGCTCTCAGAATCCAGAAACATACCCTAAGCTCTCCACTGACAGGTGGGTGGGCTGCTTTAGGAACAACTGCGGGGTCCTGGTGCCTCTCTTGCTGCTTAGGGTGCAGGGTTGCCACATTCTGTGTCAAACACCCTTCTTTGACTCTCCAGGGGACAACACCCTGTAATCTGGACAGCTGCCTGACTATTCAGGACTTCCTTGGGGTCAGGTGAGGCCTCACCAGTGCCAACTCTGGGCTTCCCCCCTCCTAAAGAGTAGCCTATCTTTCTTCTTCTTTTTCCCTTTTCTTAGGGACCCCTGTTTCCTAACTGGCTCCCCAGGACTTTGGGTTGGGGGAGCGCCCTGGGCGACCGCCCCATCTGGGATCAGACTGCCCAGAATACAATCTAAGGGGAGATCAGCACCGACCAACACCCTATGCCAGTCTAGGATACCCTCCCTCTTTATGGGCACTATGGCTACAGGTTTGGTGGTGACCTCACCTTAGGCTACCTGACTCTTTGTGTCTATCCTGGGACATACATGTCTGGGGACACCAACCAGTCACTCACCATGGTGGCGTGACTGGAACATGTGTCTCTCAGGCCAGTGGTAGGGATCCCATTTGCCTGAATGGGGTGAAGGTATCTACTCCCACTATCAGGGATCACCAGCTTACAATCTGCTCCTGTCTCCCAGGCCAATGCTATGAGGACCTCATCATCTGAGGAGTCCTCCTCTATGGTTACACTGAAAAGCCCAGTGCTAACCATCGTCTTGGAACAGGCTGCATCGCCCCTGAAGTGACCTGCCTGCTGACAGTCAAACCAGGCACTGTTATTCAAGAGCTTTTTAACCCTCGGTCCCCCTCCCTCTGCTTGTCAGAGTGGAAGTGAGATCTACTCTCTTCTTTCATAGGAGTCTGGGGTACTGAGAG
This sequence comes from Pleurodeles waltl, assembly GCF_031143425.1. Lineage (NCBI taxonomy): Eukaryota > Metazoa > Chordata > Amphibia > Caudata > Salamandridae > Pleurodeles > Pleurodeles waltl. The sequence continues at coordinate 928,287,690 of NC_090445.1, read as the reverse complement.
AGTCTCTGTTGTGAACTTACCATCTCCCTCTTTAGGCTTTTGTGGACCTGACCCCCCTTCTTAGAGTCCCCCCCCCCAGGACTTGATAACCACTCTGGTTCTCAATCACTCATCAGCTGTCTCCCCCAGCTCTCTGGGTCTGGACCGCTTAGAGTCCACTAGATACTTGTGTAACGTCTCTGAGATACAATTGGTCAAGATGTGCTCTCCCATTTTCAATTTGTATAGCTTGTATATACACTTGTCTATGTCACGTTCTTCTCTAGGGCCAACGTTTCTGCCTCCAAAGCTATGTAGGTTACATGGCCTCAAGTTTCCTCTCCCTGAGGTCCAGTTCTTCTTCTTCTTGGGTGGATACAACAGACTCTCCCCTCCCACTAACTATTGGGCCCTAACTACTGAAGTAAAGGATAGGTGATCATCATCCTCCTATTGGAGGTTGGAGAGGACATCGTCCCCCTCCCTTCCTATCTCTGAAGCTTTCTCTGTCTCCACCTGCACTACCCAGGCTTCAAGGGACTGAATCATCACAGCCTTCCTAAGGTCATTTGGAGCAGGCAATCCCCTCTTTCTGCACAACACACTAAGCTCAGCTGCAGTGATTGGGGGCTAGCCAGATCAAGCACCATGTTATCCCTAGTTTTGGGTCACTAAAACCTTGGCATTAATTGATCAGAACAATTTTTTAAAATCAAAATGAAGGAATTAAACAATTGTTAGTCCAAATTCGAAAAATCTAAAATAATTTTCTCTAGGTCAATTTAAAGGATTTTTAACTCTCTTCACTTAAATCTGTATTGTGATATTAAACACAAGTACTGGATACCACCACTACACACCAAAAATGTTGGAAAGAGGACCATTGGTAAGGCCATATGATTACCTACCCTTAGCAATAGGCCACAAAACCCCACTGTGTCCAGTCAAGGTCTCAATAAATGAATCCTGGCTTAACCCTTGGTAGATTGGCAGTGAGAAGTTAGGCTTAATTTAGGAGACAGATGTTTAAAACATTTAGGCCCTCATTACAACCCTGGCGGTCGGTGATAAAACGGCGGTAATACCGCCAAAAGGCCGGCGGTAAAAAAAATAGAATTATGACCACGGGGAAACCGTTCACACAGACAGCCACTTTAACAGACTGACTGCCACGGCGGTAGCAACAAGAACCACAGCGGTAACCACCAACAGCCAGGCGGAAGACAAAGTTCCGCCCACTATATGAAGACAGGCCTATCTGCCACCTTTTCCAGGGCGGTACCAACGACATCAAAAGCACGGCAGAAACAGAACACAGAAGGAAACGACTAACCTCTGGAGACTCAGGGAACAACCACGACGCCATGGAGCCCGAGTTGCACATCTTCCCCATACTTGTATACCTCTTCCTGCATTACGAACATCAATGCCGGCGAAGACGACCACGGTGAGTACTGCCGCCTAGCACACAAGGAAGGGGGGAGGAAAAAGAGAGTCACACACACACAAACACACACACACAACACCCCCACTCCCAACACCATACACACAAACAGATGCAAAAACATTACATATCCACCCCGTACCCCTCAAGAATAATGCAAGGACAAAAGGAATTGATTAAAGTGAGTGTAATAAGACAAAATTGTATAAATACGTGCTTCAAATTCAAAATGTATATACATATTTACAAATGGAGGGACACTGCCCAGTCCTCAATGTCCGTGGGCCACAGGGCCACTACTCATAGGCCAAGGCCCCACCTTACTCCTGCAACAACACAGAGAGAACACTGCAGGGGCATCAGGTTGAAAATATACAGGCACCTTAGGGGGATGGGGAATGGGGGGCACCTAAGCCGGAAGATGTTACAACACCACTGGTCCTGGAAGGGGGGACATGCCCTGTGCTTGGTCCTGGGGAGTGCAAAGTCACACTCTCTCAAGTGGGTGGTTTGGCCACTGCTTGGCCCTGGAGAGTGCAAGGCCATAGTCTCTCAAGTGGTTGGTTTGCCCACTGCTTGGACCTGGGGAGTGCAAGGCCACAGTCTCTCAAGTGGATGGCTTCTCCACTGGTTCTGGAGGGGACATTGTGCCCAGTGTGCTTCATTCTGGTAAGGAGGCGGTGAGTGGATGGCTTCTTCCACTGGTTCTGGAGGGGGCATTGTGCCCTGTGATGCAGATCTTGGGGAGTGCAAGGTCACAGTCTCTCACCTGGGTGTCACACCCACAGGATTTGCAGGGGCCAGGACGCACTACAGCCCATGGAGGCAGGACTACACACTGTCCGCCGGCTGTGACGGCTGCTCAGTGGTGGCAGTGGTGGGGCTGATGTTGGTGCTGGCAGTGGTGGGGGTAGGCTCCAGCCCTTCCCCTGCAGCCTCAGACGGCTGCCCACTGGGGCTGCTGCTTGCAGTGGTGCTGGTGGCAGAGCTGGTGGCAGTGCTGGTAGTGGTGGGGTTAGGCTCCAGCCCTCTCCCTGCAGCCTCAGATTGCTGCCCATTGAGGCGGCTGCTACTGGCAGTGGTGTTGGTGGTGGTGCTGGTGGCAGTGCTGGCAGTCGTGGGTGGGAGGCTCCAGCCCATGCCCCTGCAGCCTCAGACGGCTGAACCGCCATGGTTGGTGGTGGAGGTGCAGAATGAGTCCCAGTACCAGGCCTCTTGTCCTTTTTGCCAGCTGGTGGTGCCTCCTTGCCCTTCCATTTGCCAGGTGGTGGTGCCTCCTTGCCCTTCCTTGACGCACCTGGTGCAGGCACACTTTCAGTTGGGGTGCCTGGTTCCCTGGAGCCTTTCCCGCCTGCAGTAGCTGTCAACACCACTGTGGCAGTGGACTGTGTGGCTGAGGTGCTCGCCTGTGTTCTGACCACTCTGGCCCGACATGAAGAACAGGGGGGAGTGGTAGGGAAGAGGTCAACGGTGGAGAGGAAAGGCTTCTTAGGGACATTGGGGTGGGAAGAGGGAGAAGGTTTGGGAGTGAAGGAAGAGGAAGTGGTTGTAGGAGGTGTCTGTCTGCTGATTTTGGGTGCAGGTGCATGGGACGGATGCTGTTGTGAGGTGGATGGCTGTCGAGTGTCTGAGTGCTTGCGTTTGTGTACTTTGGGAGGAGGGGCACAGACACAGTGGGAGAGGACACAGGGGACGTGTGCATGGATGTGGGAGTGGTGACTGCCAGTGAGGGACGTGTAGTGATAGGCGTGATGGTGATGGAGGTAGTGGATGAGGATGTAGTGCATGCAGGTGTGAGTGGAGACCCCACTGGGAGTTAGGTGAATGAGGAGGAGGAGGGAGACGCAGTGGAGGCAGTGGATGTTGGTATGTCTGAATCTGGATGGTGTTTGTGTGAGTGCCTGTGGGATGATGTGTGGTTCCTGTGTTTGCCTGAGCCACTCCTGTCTGTTGTCTTGTGTGCATGCTGGTCTGCCTGTGTGCTTGGGATAGGTAGGGGTTGAGGGAAATGGGACCGGACAGAGGAAGTTGGAGGGGGGAGGGTGGAAACAGGGACAATAGCTGCCATCAGAGAGGTGGCCAGAGCCTGGATTGATCTCTATTGGGCCGCCATGCCAGCGTGAATGCCCTTCAGGAATGCATTTGTTTGTTGCAAATGGGCTGCCAGCCCCTGGATGGTATTCACTATGGTTGACTGCCCAACAGAGATGGATCACAGGAGGTCAATAGCCTCCTCACTCAGGGCAGCAGGGCTAACTGGGGCAGGGTCTGAGGTACCTGGGTGAAGGAGATGCCCACCCTCCTGGGTAAGCGGGCACAGGAAACATGCTGAGGGGCTGCAGGGAGGGCGGTGCTGGTACGGGGGTGGCAGCTGTACCTGCAGTTGGGGTGGCCACTGAGGTGTCTGCCACCACCAGGGAGCTTCCATCGGAGGAGGCATCACTGTCAGAACTGACCCCTCCAGTCTCTGCCGTGGTGCTACCCTCGCCCTCCATCCCACTGGTACCCTCACCTTCTGTGGATTCGGCCTCCTGGGCCCTGTGGGATGCAGCTCCCTCCTTCGTCTGTGCCTCTGCTCCTCTACCAGATGATGCTAATGCACAGAAGGACAGGGTGACAAAACAAAAATGGGGTGGAGAGACAAAGGGTACACTTGGTCAATGGCTGCTCCAACACCACCGCTAGCGTACATGACACACGCACACACACACACAGGGAACAGCCCCACACACTAGGCAATGCACTAACAGTCACAATGCTAGTCACCAGGCCAAGGACAGGAATACTTAACGCCCATAACAGCATACCTGAAACCCACAGAACCCTGCCCAGTAGCGGATGCCTACTAGCTTGGTATGAGGTGGTGTACATCAGACCCTGCCCAACATGGGACCTACCCTGCAATGCCCGGCCTGGCCTAGGGTGCACCCACAGGCCCACACCCCCCACCCGGAGACCACCCCACCACAAGCAAGTAGTATATTGGGAAACTGTACTCACCCCCTTGTGGCTGCTGTGATGCCCTCAAGCACCCATCCAGCTCCGGATAGGCCAACCCCAGTATGCAGGCCATCAGGGGTGTCAGGGGTCGACAGGCACCCCTTCCTTATTTGTAGGCCACCCCCTGCTGGGCCTCCGCGGTCTTCCATGCCCAGCATCTCAGGTCTTCTGACTGTTTGTGACAGTGGGTGCTCCACCTGCCGTAGACCCCCAGGGTCCGCACCTGCTTGGCGATGGCACGCCATATACTCTTTTTCTGATGGGCGCGGACCTGCAGAAAAATACACATAGAAAAAGGTATCAGTAAGACCGTCCGGCCTGTTACACTCATGGCCTACCATAGCCCTCAAATCTCCTTAAGCACAGACCTTGCCCTCCATATATGCAGCATGCTGCCCAGGACCCTTCCACCAAACCCCCCACACGAGGCCCTCACAAACAGCACTCCATTCATCTTGCTCACAGTGTACTCTCCTGTTGGTCTGGAGGCCCATACAGCATTCAGTACTGGGGAAGGACCCCTTCCACCAGTCTCCCCAACTCCGCAGCGGTGAAGGCAGGAGCCCTTTCGCCAGTGACTCAAGCCATGGTCGGCTCAAGACACAGGTCACAGCAGCAATGTAGGTCCTCTCCATTTGAAGGTCAGGTAGCAAGTGAGTGAACAGATAGAAAATGGCAGTCATGCCCACGGCGGTGCATACCGTTACTTCTGACGTAGATCAACATTGGCCACTGTACCCCATAGTGGCCACTGTTGACCAATGAAGAGTTGCATAGCTGTTTTCTACCGCCTCCCGCAACGGTGCACAACGTCAGCGGAATTACCTCATTTCCACCTGTCCCTCCACACAGGACAGACGGCCACCATTTCAGGGGGGCAGGCCATAGCACTTAACTGCGACACAGTACACATATGCACCATTTGGGCCTATCCAACATAATTGTGTTACAGTCACAACATGCTACGCAGTGTAGTGTTTGGAAATGTGGAATACTGACCAGCTGCTAACTCCTTTGCCCCCTAGGTCACAATCGTTGCGGATGAATAGGAGATGGAGACATCCCCTCGTGTACAGACCCCTGGTGGACTTGGCAACAATGGAGGACAGGCACATTATCCTCAACTATAGACTGGACAGTGCCACAATCACAGAGCTGTGTGCCCAACTGGAGCCTGAACTAATCTCTGCTATCTGTCAGCCCACCGGGATCCCCCCTATTGGGCAAATCCTCTCTGTGCTCCATTTCTTGGCAGCTGGCTCCTTCCAAGTGACAGTGGGCTTGGCAGCAGGAATATCACAGCCAATGTTCTCAATAGTGCTGACCAGAGTGTTGTCTGCCCTGATGAAACAGATGCACAGCTACATCGTCTTCCCCCAGGTGGAGGATTTGGCCACAGTGAAAGCTGACTTCTATGCAATGGGACATATCCCCAACATTATTGGGGCTATTGATGGTACACATATAGCATTTATCTCCCCCCCGAGAAATGAACAGGTGTTCAGAAATCGAAAGAGCTTTCACTCGATGAATGTGCAGATAGTATGCCTGGTGGACCAGTGCATCTCCCACGTCAATGCTAAGTAACCTGGGTCTGTGCATGATGCCTTTATCCTGAGGAATAGCAGCATCCCATATTTGATGGCTCAACTCCAGAGGCACAGGGTGTGGCTAATTGGTGAGCCCTGGTTCCCACCCAGTAGGTGTTGGTGTATGGGTATGGTGTGGGCCCTAAGGGCTAGTGTGTGTCTAACAGTTGTCCCTCGATATTTGCAGGTGACTATGAATACCCCAACCTCTCACGGCTCCTGACCCCTGACGCCTGTGGGGAATCCCAGGACAAGGGCAGAGGATCGTTACAATGAGGCACTGGGCAAATGATAACAATAATAGAAAGGACATTCGGCCTCCTGAAGGCCAGGTTCCGTTGCCTCCACCTTGTACTACTTCCGTTGTACTACTCACCTAAGAAGGTTTGCCAGATAATTGTGGCATGCTGCATGTTGCACAACCATGCCTTACGTCACCAGGTGCCTTTTCTGCAGGAGGATGAGGCTGGAAATGGGTGTGTGGCAGCAGTGGACCCTGTGGGGAGTGAAGAAGAGGAGGCAGAGGATGAGGATGAGGACAACAGAACAGCAATCACACGACAATACTTCCAATGACACACAGGTAACTCTTACATTGACAGTTTTGTGTTGGACATTGTACAGGCAGATTCCCCATTCACACTTTGGCATGTCTATTTTTAGATATATGTGCCCCACTCTGGCACCTGGTGTGTTGACTGCAGCCAACTACAGGTCATACCTATGTATACATTACTGTACAGTTTAACTGCAATGTTATTGTTAAATGAAAACATAGATCAATCATTTGACAGACTCCATACATGTAATTTTTTCCAAGGGTGTTTATTTAAGTGCTAATAGGTGGTGGGGGTATTTCAGTGGACTGGGGTGATGGTGGAGGAAAGTCCAGGTTAGAATCCAGTCTATTTGTATCACAGGTGCATTGTCCAAGGGGGCATAGGAAGTGGAGCAATGGTAGTTCAAGGTGGACAGGGTGACAGAGTGGGACACAAGGGTGACATTCAGGAGAGTCTTATTTCCTGGAGGGGGGTTTGGCAATGTTCTCTGGCTTCTGCTTGGATCGCAGGGACCGTTTGTGGGGGTTTCTCCTTCTGCAGAGGGAGGGGTGCTGGTGGCCTGTTCTTCCTGTGGCGGGCCTTCTGTCCACTAGCGGCAGCGGAGGTGGAGGGCTGTTCATTGGTGTGGCTAGTGTCAGGGGCCCGTTGGTGTGCCACTGCATCCCTCATAGTGTTGGCCATGTCTGCCAGCACCCCTGCAGTGGTGACCAGGGTGGTGTGGATGTCCTTCTAGTCCTCCCTGATCCCCAGGTACTATCTTTCCTGCATCCGCTGGGTCTCCTGAAACTTGTCCAGTATCTGGCCTATCGTCTCCTGGGAATGGTGGTATGCTCTCAGGATGTTGGTGAGTACCTCCTGGAGGGTCGGTTCCCTGGGCCTGTCTCCCGGTGTGTGTGGAATAGTGCTTGGCTGGTGGTGTGTGTGGCTTGTTGCTTGGCTGGTGGTGTGTGTGAGCAGCCACTTGGCTGGCAGTGTGAAAAGTGACTTGCTGCTGGTCACTACAACACACTGCTATCCAAAGGCAAGTCCACAGTCTCCATCTGGTGGTGTGGATTGCTGAGTCAGGCATGTGGGTGTGTGGAAGTGATCTGCCCTTGAATAGCACTGTCTGTGGATGTGAGTGTTGTAAGGTACTGGGCCCGCAGCTGACAGCGTGAATGAACTGTAAAGCAGTTGGTGCCTTGATGTGCCTTTGCAGCTCAGGAGCTGTGAGTCATTGGATCAGTTTTTTGGCCTCTAAGTTATTAAGAGAGCATTTCTTTTTTGTGAAATCTCTTGTTAATAACATTTGATCTATTGAACAATCACTCACCCTTGTGCCAAATTCAACCATTGTGTATGTGGTGAAATAAACAAAAAAAAACAGCTCTGCTGTAATCAGGCATCAAAGCGCACCTGTAACATGGTAGGTGTCTCGGGTGGGACCCCAGTGATGAAGCATGCCACTACCTAGGTTGGTGAGTGAGGTGTCTTCTTAACAACAACTAAGGGTGTCTGTTTCACAATGTGAGTGGGTTCCAGCAGGTTGTCTTACCTACAATGCAGAGAAAACCTAAAAATGTTGGATTTATGGTTCAAGTCTGCCTGTTCCTGATAGCTGGAAAGAAGGAGATTTTAGCACCACAAACCCTTTGTTGATCCCATTTGCAGGCAAAAAAATGATGCTTTCTTCTGAAGCACTTTTTCCCATTTTTTACCCAACAACCCACATTTTAGCTGTATTTTGGCTAATTTCTCGGTCTCTCCAAGCGAACCCACAAACCTTTAGAATACCCAAGAAGTTGGAAAACAGGACACAAAGTTGGTTTAGATAGTTTATGTGGACAAAACCTTATGGGGGCCTATGCGCAAACTACCCCAAATGGCCACAAAAAGGCTTGGCACAAGAGGGGGAAAGGCCTAGCAGCGAAGGGGTTAATCTACATAGGTTTCTTTGCATTCTCTTTGGCTCACAAATGAAAAGTGGTCCAACAAGCCAACCAAAACACATCCTTTAAAGCACTCCTGTGTAACAGAATGAATGATTGCCCAAGCAGTGAGCCACACAAACTATTATTTGGAGGACATGGCAATTTGCCACTAGGTAAAAACTATAATAATTAAAAATTTTCCACCACTGACAATGAATGCCTTTCATTCACTTGGCCTTCATATGTAGCAAAACTCTACTAAAAGGAGAAAGGAAGCCCAAAGAATAAACCACTGCATATGTGAAGTTTCAGATTTACAGCATGTAAAACTGAAAGGCCCATATATGGTAACGTGCTAATGGAAATTCATAAACAAATACAAAACAAATAGGATACAACTTGTTCTACATAAACTTTCTTTGCATGCTTTCTGGCTCATAAAACAAAGCTGTGACCAGCAAGTCAAATGAAAACTATCTTCCTTATGTACTACTGTGCAACAAAATGGAAAAGTGCCCTAGCAGTGAGCTATACAAACTACTATATGGAGGGCATGATAATTGGCCATAAGGAAAAAATACAGTGGAATAGATAAAAAGATAGAAATCACATTAAAAAGTGTTGCCCCTCTGTAGTTATTGTCAGTATTCCCAAAGATAGGAATTCCTCACAAATGTTCCACCCATTTGATGAATTATCACAAGACTTTCGAGACCTATAGCATTTTCTACTTTTTAAGTTGATGTACATGAGCATGCAAAAAATATAAAAGCCACTGTACATGGCTGTAAACCTTTTCAAAAATATATTAAAAAGTATAAATAAATGACCCTACATATTACCACTTTAAGTGGCAATAGGGAGGGACCTAATGCATACCTATATCTCAGGACCTAACATTGAACAGAATCAAATTCAAATAAAAGCAATATGACCACCTTTTCATTCTCTAAAAACAGCCATAACGCAATTAAATATTGGCTTGTCATCACCATGTACAATGGTATAATGCAAAGTTATCACAGTATACCATGACCCAAATTATAACTAACGCCTAGCTGTATTATTAGATTGCAGTACTTTTATGTCACTCACTGTATTATACGGACAATGTAATATTTGATTCAGAGTTACAAAGGAACACAAGTCCACCACTCATGGCCCTGCATTGATTGGTAAATCTGGAGAAACTCAAGGCAGCACAATTCGTTATTATGAGTTACTCTGCACATCCTAATCTACATTGCTGCCAAATTTCACATACATTCATATGCCACACCACTGTAGTCTTTCTATTATACAGTATTGCACTCTACACCACCCCACTCTATGCTTCTCCATTGTATGAGACTTCAATCTATGCCACTCCACTCTATGCTATTACACTGTACATAATGCCACAGTCTTCGTCACTCCCATGTATGCCACTCCACTGGACGCTACTCCACTATATGCTATTCCACTCTATGCCATTCTACTGTACACCACTCCAATCTACTCTGTTCTACTGTATGCACTCTACTGTAGGCTACTTCAATTTATGCCACTCCAGTGTAAGGCACTCTACCTACACCACCCCAGTGTGTGGCACTCCACTCTATGCCACTTCTATTCGTTTGGACCCCACTCCAATGTATTCCACTCCACTGTATGCTATTATACTCTACCCTACACCACTGTATGCCACTCCAGTCTACTCCACTACATTATACGCCACTCCACTCTATGCTATTACACTGTACATATCTCCACTCTACACCAGTCTGCTCTATGCTATTACACTGCATGCAACTCCACTCTATGCCTCTTCAGTGTATACCACTCCACTGTATGCCACATCACTATACTATAGTGCAATATATGCTATTCCACTATACACCATTCTAATACATACCACTCCATTGTATGACATTCCACTATATGCCTTTCCACTGTATGCTATTCCACCCAATACCTCTCAAGTCGATTCCGCTCACTCTATCCCATTCAGTTTCATGCTATTCCATTGGATGCCACACCACTGTATGCCACTCCTCTGTGTGCTATTCCACTCTATCCCATTCCAGTGTACACCACTCCAGTCTAAGCCACTTCACTTTACACCGCTTCACTGTATGCTACTCCAATAGATGCTTTTCCAGTCTATGCCACTCTATTGTACACCATTTCACTGTATGCTATCTCACGCTATGCCGCTCCACCATACTCTACTCTGTGCCATTCCAGTGTAAACCACAACACTATACACTACTCCATTGTACGCTGGTCCATTGGATGCCACTCCACTCTACACCACTGTTAGAAATGGGGTCTCTGGTTGGCAGTTATTTTGCACTATGTCCAAGAAGAGACCCTCACTCTAGTCAGGGCAGCGGAGATACACACTTATGATAGACCCTGCTCACCCCCTTGGTAGCTTGCCACTAGCAGTCAGGCTTATCTCAAAGGGAATGCACAAAGTATTTGTACCAACACACACAGTAATACAGTGAAAGCACTACAAAATGGACACCACACCAATTTAGAATAATAGCCAATAGTTATCTTAATCATACAACATCAAAACTACAAAAATCCAACATTTACAAGTAAAGTTATTAATTTTTTTAATTAAAAAATACTTACTCATAGAAAACAATGGATGCATTGATGTTACAGAAAGTATCTTGTTTGCATAAAAAATAAAGCCTCATGGGCGAGCATGTGTTGGAAAAGTCAGCACTGCATCAAATCCTTACTCGCAAGTTAGGTTGTGTGTCGTTTCTTTTCTGGTCGGGTACGCAATGAGTCGTTTTTCTCTCCCGCAAGAGAGCGATGCGTTGATTTCTGGAAAGGCCCCTTGGATCCGTGCAGGTTCACATTGATTTTGACGCCCAGCGATGATGAGTGCGAAATCCGGCCGCACAGTGATGAGGAACTGTGCTGCGTGCGGCTTGCATCGATTTCAGCAGCCACAAGCGGGTGTTGCCAACAGTGATGCAGGTGATGCATTGATTTCCCAGCCATGATGCAGGTAGTGCGTCATTTTTACAGTCGCGTTGAAGGTTGTGTGTCAAATTTTTCCCTGCACAGCACCTGTGCGTGGATTTCTGCCTTGGTTCCACCAGCTTCACCTTTTGAGGGCCCAGGTACTGGAGTGGGCACCGCTTGGCAGGGTAGGAGTCTCTGCAGAGAGTCCAGGTGCTGGCATAAAAAGTCTTTGATGGCCCTGAGACTTCAAAACAGGAGGCAAACCAGCCCAAGCCCTTGGAGACACTTCACAAGCAGGAATATACCTCAAAGTCCAGTCTTTGTCCTCTTTCAGGCAGAAGCAGCAACCGCAGGAAACCCTAGCAAAGCACAGTCACAGGATAGGGGCAGTACTCCAGCTCTTTAGCTCTTCTCCTTGGCAGAGGTTCCTCTTGAGTCCAGAAGTAACCTAAACATCAGGGGTTTTGGGCCTACTATGTGTCACTGGAGTCCTTCTAACCAGAACTCCAGTGCTTATGCTCTTTCTGATTCCAAATTTGTAATTAGATACTGGTAACCCAGTATTCCACTCCAAAGTGGCATACTGGACCCCCTTATAAGTCCCTAGTGTTGGAAATGGCCTTTCTGCAGGGTCACCCCCTTCTCTTTTTCTGTCCTCATTTTTGCTGACTGCTAATCAGTGCTAAAGTGCATATGCTCTAGCCTTAAAACATGGTGATATTGGCTCATACCCAATTGGCTCATTTAATTTACTTGTAGGTCCCTAGTTAAATGCACTACATGTGCATGTCTGTAAATTAAATGCTACTAATGGGCAGCAGCACTGGTTGTGCCACCCACATAAGTAGCCCCTTAACCATGCCTCAAGCCTGCCTCTGCAGTGCCTGTGTGTGCAAGTTTACTGCCAATTCGACTTGGCATTTAAAAGTACTTGTCAAAACTTAAACTCCCCTTTTTCAACATATACGTCACCTCTAAGGTAGGCCCTAGGTAGCCCATAGGGCAGGGTGCTATGTAGGTAAAAGGCAGGACATGGATATGTGTGTTCTATATGTCCTGGTAGTGTAAAACTCCTAAATTAGTTTTTACTCTGCTGTGAGGCCTGCTCCTTTCATAGGATAGCATTGGGGCTACTGTTGAGTGGTAGATCCAGACATGAAAGGATTAGTGTAGGAAAGTACCATCTTTCTTGAAATGTTACCCCAATTTTACATGTATGTCAGTATGTTTTTGCCTGTCTCACTGGGATCCTGCTAGCCAGGACCCCAGTGCTCATAGTTTACAGCCTTAATGTGTATACCTTTGTAGTGCCTAACTGTGTCACTGTAGGCTCTGCTAATCAGAACCTCAGTGCTCATGCTCTCTCTGCCTTTAGAGTTGTCACGATAGGCTAGCGCCTACATTTAAAAATTTCAATTGGCATACTGGACCCTCCTTATAACTCCCTAGTATATGCTTCCTAGGTACCCAGGGCATTAGGGTTCCGGGAGATCCATATGGGCTGCAACATTTCTTTTGCCGGACATAGGGAGCTCAGACAAACCTTTACACAGGACGGCCATTGCAGCCTGAGTGAAATAACGCACACGTTATTTCACAGCCATTTTCACTGCACTTAGGTAACTTATGAGTCATCTATATGTCTAACCTTCACTTGCTGAAGGTTAGGTGCAAAGTTACTAAGTGTGAGGGTACCCTTGTACTAGCAAAGGTGGCCCCACATAGTTCAGGGCCATTTCCCCGGACTTTGTGAGTGCGGGGACACCATTACACATGTGCACTACATATAGGTCAATACCTATATGTAGTATCACAATGGTAACTCTGATTATGGCCATGTAACGTGTCTAAGATCATGGAATTATCCCCCCATTCCAAATCTGGTATTGGGGTGCCAATTCCATGCATCCTGGGGGCTCCACTATGGACCCCAGGTACTGCCAAACCAGCTCTCTGGTGTTTTCTCTGCAGCTACAGTTGCTGCCACCCCACAGACAGGGTTCTGCCCTCCTGGGGTGTGGGCAGCCCAGTCCCAGGAAGGCAGAACAAAGCATTTTCTCTGAGAGCAGGGTG